>NW_026138136.1:9742500-10093947 GCF_025592945.1 Manacus candei
GGCGAGGGCAGTGGATGGGGTGGCGGGCCGGGGGGATTCGCGTCAGTGGTGGCGTCAGGTCCATCAGTGTGGGGAGTGGCCCATGGGGCAGTGCGGGGCAGTGCGGGGTGCGGCCCTGGCTACCCCTAATGGTGCTCATGGCCCTGCCCGCCGCCACCGCCCAGTCGTCTGCCTCTTTCCCCAGCGATGTGAACAGGTACAGCCTCCACCTGCCCTGCTTCAACCTGGCTGGGGGCGCCCGCATCTCTGCTGCCACTGCGCTGTAGAGGATCTCTGCTGCAAACTTGTGGGGAGCCTGGTAGGCGGAGTGGACATGGAGCCGTGAGAGCTTGGCCCCAGGGAGCAGCGGAGCGGTGCCACCCCTCCCTTCCTTTTTTCTTTGCAGCCTGAGTTGGCTGTATTAAGGGCTGGGTTTTGTTCTTTTGCAAGCGCTTTGTTCATGTGCTAATTAACTGACTGTTTCAGTTTCTGCATGTGTAGGGCAGGCAGGGTGCTGATGGTGGAGAGATGGTCCGGCAGCCCCCCCCCCCCCCGTGCCCCCAGCCAAGATAGAAAAACTGGGGGGGGGAAGGAAAGAAAGCAAACAACTGGAACACAGCAAGGCTGACTAAGACACCCTTCCATAGCTAATAGCCAAAATTGTTTTCAGATGCATGCCTGGACATAACAAAGATTTTATTAATTAGCTCAGATACCTCAACCAGCAAGTCTTTGTTTAAATAAGTGATGATGTCTAATAATGTAAGCAAATTCAAGAGTAACCTTGCTAACTGTTTTCTAAATTGTTCATCTAGATGGTAGTCCCTAGTAGAATGAAGTTTTTGTATTTGTGACAATTTTTACTAGGGTTTGCAATAACTACGACAAGTTCTCTTTAGATCCCAAGCAAATTAACATCGGCAGATGAATATTTGCTCTGAAAATAGGGGGAGTGTATATATTACCTCTGAACTATAGGAATGTTTATGAAGAAATTATGTGTTTTTTGAATTTTAAATTGAACACAAGGTAGAACCTGTTTTAGAGGTTATATTCTCATCAAAGCAGTAATTCAAGGACCAAAGAAACACACAGTTAGATATTGTTATTCTAAGGGTAAGAAACAAGAACACCAATTTCTCATTTCATAATCAGAAGACACAGTAAAATAAAATGTGTGAATGTATGATCATTGGTATGTTCTGGTTTGCTCAAAAAATACAGAAACCACATTATCTCATATAAGCATAAGCACCCTCAGATAAAAAACAGAAGACACATGACCCTGAGTTAAATGCAGTTGCACATTTGCAGAGGTGTTTAGACTGAATAAAAGTTTTCAAGAACAAACCCTGTATTAAAAACACTTCTACCCCCGACCTGGGATCACTTAGTTTTTGACCTCCACAGGCTACGGCAGCCTTTTTTCCTAATATTCAGTCTAAACCTTCCCTGGCACAACTTGAGGTCATTTCTTCTTATCCTATTGCTTGTTACCTGGGAAAAGAGACCAACATCCCCCTGGTCACAACCAAAGTGATGTTGCTGGGATGCTGTCTTGGTTTGAGCTGCTCCCCAGGGAGGGGGCTGGAAATGGTCGGTCCCAGCTGAGTTTCCACTGAGGGACCAATCTGAGCTGGTTTTTTGCCCCTGTGAAAATTAGATATTACAACAGCCGGAAGCTGTTGGCAGTTATGTGTGTGAGTGTGAGACCATGAGGTGAGAGGAGGGAGGCCTCCGGCCCCTTGCGGGAAGCCCGGGACAGTATATTAGCTGGACCGGGTGCCTGTGGCCAAGGTTAGGGGGCTTTTTTCTCCCCCACTGCCCAGGAGAGGCAGTGGCGTGGACTTAAGACTTGGCACTGGAGCCGAGCCAGGAGACGGGCAGGGGTGGTCTGGGTCTGGAGAAGCAGCTGTGATATGCAGGGCTGGAAGAACTCTAGGCAGAAGAGAGAGAGAGAAACCTGCAACCTGGGAGACAGGCCAAAGGGCTTGGAGGAGGCCCTACGTGAGGTTGGGAAGAGGGCAGCCGAAAACCGAAGGGGAATGGCCTCCCCTTGTCACGTGGCAAGTTGAGCTGAAGCTGCAGCAGCTAAAAAAGAGAGAAAGCCAAACCAGCAGGCTTTTTCTGGGTAAGGACTTTTGGTGAAAACTATTTGGGTTAAAAAAGACTGAGTGAGACCCAGAAGCCTGCAACCTGGAGAGTGAGAGTGAATATCTTACTCTCTGGGAGGAAACCTTCACGAACCTTGGGGAAAGAACTCAAAAGCTGACTCCCTGGACCTTTTGTGATGAACACCTGATGATGCAAGTGTTTCCCTTGCAGCTCAGGAGGAGACCTCAGCAGGAGCTGAGGGCTGGTGGGGGTGCAAGAAAATCCCTTCCCTAATACCCCAATAAGAAAGAGACTTTTAACTATTGCCCTGAAAACTTCTGAACTAATGTGGGAGGGTCCAGGAGTGGTAGGGATTATTATTAATACTGTGTATTTATTTGCTCTTTAGTTTCTATAGTATTTAGTGTGGTAGTAATAAATTGTAATATAGTTCCCCCATGCTGAGGTGTGCCTGTCTGAAAACTTCTCTTTGGTGTTGAGGCAAATTGTGGGGGGAGCTTGGAGATTGGATTTTTGGGGTCAACCCCTCACATTTTCTGGGAAAAGAGACCAACATCCCCCTGGTCACAACCAAAGTGATATTGCTGGGACAGATAATGATTTTAAGAAAACATTGATCTGCCTAACTTGGGGGCTGTTTCCCTTATATAAACTACCCCAACAAATGCAAGATGACCTTGGGATCAGTGATGGCCCAATCCTGCTGCTCTTGCAAAGGAGATACCCCCTTGCAGTGACAAAGAGTGGAATTTGTAATGCACGTGTAATGAAACTATTGCAATGTTCTTGGCTGTGAGTCTTGCACAAAGAAGGCCATAAGTTTGTGATGTGAATTTGTATTATTACATAGTCTAGTGTGTAGAAATAAAGGATTGAGATTATAATGGATATTTATTCAAACTGTTGTGACCTTCCAGGTTCTGTGTTTTTTAAGTAAGATGCACGGAGCAGTGGAGGCGAAAAAGAGTAAGGAGCAAGAAGCAGCTGAAAGAAACCATTATACACTGACCCCAGCCTTCAGCACCACTTGTTACCTCACAGAGGGAATTGAGAGAGAACTCAACATAAGTTACGGTAAAAACAAGAGGAATTGAGACTAGAAAGGGGGGAGGAGAGGTACTGGACTGAAACTGAGCCTAGGGAAAGGAGAAGAAAAATGTTTCCATAAGTGTTTATTTGTTTATCATCTTGGTTTTTTTCAATACCCAAATCAGTAACTTGAAGTTTGTTAATTGGTATTAAATTAAGTGAAAATCCTGAAGTAAATACTATCTCACCCACAGAAATGGTGTCCATTCCTTATTTTGCACAACTCCTGTGGTCGTGGACTACAGGAAAAAGCGGAGAAAGAACTCCCTCCCCACTCCAGATTTCAAGGACTTAGCCCTGTTTCTCTTTTGGTTTTCTTTCAACTCTCTATCAGAGAAGGGTTAAAACAGTGCAGGGGCAAGAATGCTGGTTATATAAAGCAAATGAGACAATAACATTGAGAGATCACCACACGTAAAAGTATTGAAGGAACATAAGAACGCAATAGGGAAATCAGTTACAAAAGTCTATTCCCCATAGTATTTGTCAGCTTTAGTTAAAAACAGAGGATAACAAGTGATGTACTGGAAAACATACAGTCTTTGGGTTTAGGGAGACAAGTAAAACTAACTGTGATAGCAAATAAATTGGTTAAAGTCTAAGAGACTCTCCCTCTTCTGTTGAGTTGGTGCATCAAAGATAAACCAATAAGAGAGAGTCAAAGCTCCCTTGCTTAGATTAATGAAAAGATTCTGATCACCAGCAAGGGACCAGGCCCTAGACATTTTAGCAAGATGTATTAGGAAGCACTCAGATACAACCAAATAAAGAAGTGTGACCTCATACTCTGACCTGTTCCTAAGACAGACCTTGAATAGTCTGTTCCAGCAATGGAAAGCTGAGTAAATGGGTTTCTACTGAAAAAAAGTGTTTAACTTTGTAGCAGCAGCTTGAGAGGAATTCCTTGAGAGGAAGGAATTCAAAGACTTGCTTCTTTGACAAGACTTATTTGCCAAAACAGGTTGCCCCTTTAGCCCAGTTTGACAGAAATGGTGAAATGTTATTTCTGTCCTTCCTCAGGCAAGCTCCCAGGAAAATCAGTGAAGATTCAGCTCTTTAAAAATCTACTCTTTTCATGTCCTTTCTATGAGGCATATGAATATTATCTTGCTAATGGGTTTTAAATGCATCTCAGTAGGATATTAAACGTGGATTTGCATGGACAACTTTAGTGGTCTTGAAATGACAGTTAATTTTAAGTAGCCACTCAGAATTCAGCGTCAGGGTCTCTGTGCATGTTCATAGATCCCAGCAACATCTTGGACTGGTCTCATAGTACTTTTAATTCTTTAGGGCTTTTTTTTTTTCCTTTTAATTGTCTTGTTTTGCTCATTGAAACAGATGCTTACCATTTCCCTCCTAAATGTTTTTGTTTATTGTATGCACAGTAAAAAGGTCACTTTCCCATTTCCTCTCTCCAGCCCCAACATCAAAGAGATGTACCTAGACAAGACATGTACCTAATCTTCTAGCTCTAATACCAGTGGGAGAGGGCTCTCGAAACCCTCTGGCTGACATCCACTGATTTTAAGTGACTCCAGAGTGACAGTCTTCTGACTGACAAGCTGCTCCACTTGCCAGTGGACAAAACTTTAATAAGGTTTTGTATGGACAGAGAGGAAGACAATTTTTTAATATCAGTGACCAAGAGTTAAAAATGAATAATTATTTTTGGGTAGTCTTGTTGGTAATAAAAGAGCAGATCTTTTAAAGAGTCGGTGCTTTTATAAAATCCCAGCTAACTTCTCAGAAGCCAGTAGGTACTTTCAGAATCCTATGCTATATGCCCATTTCCAAGCAGATAGGAACATCCCTTCTCTAAGATGGTCCTCTGAGGAGGACAGAAAATCGGACTGGGAATGATTCTAGGCCTGGAGAGATGTTTACGGGGCCTGAAAAGACTGTTATTTCATGGACTGACCTGTTATTCACCCGTTTGTTACCAGTTCTATACCCAGTTTAATGTATCCCAATGTTATTCCCTATGGTTTATATGGTTCAGGGCTTGTCTGTACTTGCCCTCAGTTTTTTTCCCTCCAAAAGTTGTTTACTCCCTTGTTCTCCCCTGGTTTTCCCGCTCATCTCTCACTGATTGGCTGACGGTTGCCGCAGTGCAGAGTGAGCTTCCATTGGTCCTTTCCCTTGGATACCCCTAAGTCACACCCACCTTTCCCATGTCTCCCAATCCTGTTTCACCCCAGGTTGTCAATCCCATGCTCCTCCCCAGTTATGGAACCTCCCCTTGCCCATACCTTATATAAGTCCCTGTTTTCCTCTAATAAAGTGGCATTGCACCCAGACTTTCAACTGCGTCTGAACCCTTTCGTGTGGTGCCGCGTCCCTATCCCTTTTCCCTCGGGCCGTGGCAGTCCTCTAATTGTGGCAGAACTAGCGTCACTCATAACTGAAGCTGATCTGGAAAAAGGACCATATGCAGAAATTTCTAGCAATGGGACACTTTGGAGTGACAACACAAAGCCCAACCAAATCTCACCTGGATATATGGATGTAAAAGCCACATAAAGGTATGACCTGTCAATGGATTATTTGAGAGCAAAAAAAATTATTTTTCTCCCATTGACCTGTCATATAAGACTGTCCATGATGCTTTAAATTTTGTGCCCCACTAAGTTTGTCCATAGCAACAAACTTACTGGAATTTGTAATGAAAAAAACCTTTAATCAGATAGCATTCACTATGTTTTGAGATTCTGAATTGGATTATGTTTGCCAAGATCAAGTTCATCAAATTAGTGGACTGTGGAGGTTTTCTCCTCAACAATGTCACAAATCTACACTTTTTAAAATCTGGCATATTAAGATGGGCTCGTTTCATTTTTTTGAACAAGCACTTGTGATATGGTTTGAAGCTGGCTCCCTGCCAAGTCTCCAGACCTTACCACAAGAAGTACCCCCCCCCAAACCTCAGGGAGAAGAGGGAGAAAAACAACCAAGAAAACCTGAAACGAGAGAGAGACAGCTAAAGTGATATATATAAATATATTTACACTTATGTTAGAGGTATATACAATTGAAATATATATACAATTTCACAAGGGAACGGGAAGGGGGAAGGGAAAAGGAGCAAAACCAAAATAAAATATATATATATCCCAATTAGCAGCCCAATATCTATCCACTAAAAGAGTTAGCAAAGAAATAGCTCACTACTCTCCTGGACAACCGAGAGTCGCTCCGGAACGATCGCCGGCAACCTCTGCCTCCCAAGGTCGGCAAGGCCTAACCAGGCCTCGCTCCCCAACACGGCAGACTCAACAGCAGGGAACCTGCACCTCCAAGACGCCGGAAGGAAAGAGAGCGAAGGCCTCTCCTCCTTTCCTAGTTTTGTGAAATTGGACAAGAAAAGGTTCAGGGAGGAGAGGAGATATATGCCAAAAAAACCTTGTAATGTTTGTTGGAGAGAAGAGATGTAACTGCAAATGGAGCCTACAAAAAAGGAGAAAAAAAGAAAGGAAAAAAAAAGGACAGGAGAGGAGAGGGGAGGGGAGGGTGAGGGAAAGGGAAAGAAAAAAAGAAAAAATGAAGAGAGAAATGGTGAAATCTATGGTAGAGTTCTTCACAACAGACAACACATGTACCTTTATGGTCTGAAGGCAAGTCCATCACAAAGAATTTCCCAGTCTTTCTCCAGATCAAAGCAGGGCAGGACTGACAGCTCCCCCAAATTCCGGGGGGAAATCACTGTCGGTCATTGTAATAAAATACAGTATTTAATCCCATTCATAAACTGATTGAAGTCTCTCTGAAGACTGTTGCTCTTTGTTTATGCCACTCTCACTGAAAAAACAATTCCAGAACGTAATATCGTTTATAAATTATTTTCATAGCTAGCTTATACCTATTGCTCTTGTGTCAACATCACCTTCCTGCCTATGTCACAGTTTACTCTTCCTGCTGCTTGTTTCCTGCTGAATTTATTGAGAACAAACTCATCTCTTCTTAACCTCCTTTTAGCCAGTGGTAACTTAAAATTAAGTCTTGCCTGTAAGTCAGAGGCTACACTCTTTTGAGTGTACACTCTTTTGAGTTACAGTCTTTTGTTAGCCTTCTATCTCTTCTCTGGTTTGTTTGGAATATATCTTTCCCAAGTGCAGTAACAAAATGAACATACTCTACATTACAAGGGTCACAGACATCCTAATGTGACCAGTGGAAGTACATGTCTGGGTACAACTTAAAATTGTATCCCAGGATCAGAATTATCAAATGAGTAGCTCTACAGCTTCTATTTAATACATGCTTACTGTATGGCAGAAATTCCTGTTCATGACCTTGTATTCTATTCCATTTTTATCACTATAAATTCCTCCAGGTCATTTTAGCTCTTCTCGACTTTGATCTCATCTGTATTGACAGTAACTTCCAGCTTCATTTCAGTTCATTAAGTGTATATATAATGCATATGTTACCTACTTTAAATGGAGGTCTGTCTCAGAGTTAATCCTTGAAGATCTTTAGTGCTCAGGGATAGATTATATCTTGGAAGTGTAATATGATAATTCACATAATACAAAGCACTGTTAATAATACTCTGAATGCCCTTGGTGGGAGGGGAAAAGGGGAAGACTGACCCTTTCAATATTATATTTTGCATGTACCCCTTATAGGAAGTTAATACACAACATGTTGCCCATAAACCTATCATAAAGAATGCCTATTCTGATTATTGCAGACAAGTTTACATATCAGAAACTGTCTAGCTTTGCTAGTCTCATATTTCATGATGACCAGTTAGACTTTAGCAGAACAGTACACACAGACAGCTCTGAAGTTTCCAGATGCCTTCTGCTTCCTAGACATGTTGAGTGTGCTTTGCTTTCTGTTGTACAAGCCATGTAGTTTTTTCCCCATCTTGTTCAAACAAATAAACCTTAGTACAAGGCTGCAGAATTCAGCAACATGCTCATGCAGAAGTACAATAGCAGCACACCTGAAGTTTTATTTAAAGTTTCAGCTCACTGAATGAGATGTTGAACAAGTTTTTCAGTTTCTTGAACAAGTTATTCAGTTTGTTTTGGTATATTGGTGTAATCTAAATGGACAGAAAAAAATATATTGACTAAGGTTAAAAGGAAAAAGTAGCATATGTTCATAACTGTACCTTTATATTAGTCAAAGATTCTTATTTGTTAGTTGAAAAAAATGCCCTTTGTTGTTGAGCTGCTACAGTAGGAAGCAGATGGCTGTTTAAATCCCAGAATTCCCACCAGAAAATGTGAACAGATGTCTGTAAGCAGAAATAGAAAAAAAAAAATCTTTCTGTAAGTCCATACACTGGGAACAGAGCTATTTATGAGATTTTATAAAAATCTACCTGCTTCCAGAAGCCAATAAAACATTTTGTCTTCCTTTATCTTTCCCCCTTCTTCTCTCTCACTTTAAAAGTGCACGCCTGTAACATGGGAGGGGCTTTGACAAATCAGACCAACTTTTAAGAGTGTAGGAATAGTCCTAGTAACACACCTGGCAACTTTGTTTATCTGTCTTCCTCAAAATGATAGCTTCTTTTCCAGATTTGTTGGCATTACAGGCACAAAACCTGTCATTTACGCAAGAGCAAGGCTCAATGCAAAGTGAACTTCAGAAGGCCTCGTGATTATAAAAGAGCAGAGATGTAGGTGGACAAATTTGAATGTTCAGCAGATGTAGGTGGTCAATAAAACTACGCGATCGCAGGTCGGGGTAGAAGCTGGAATATTTATTGAACACGTGACACGCAATATAAGGGTCAGGTGGGCGGGACATGTTAATGAAGAAGATGGGTTGTGCTAACTAGGGGATGGGTTATGCTAACCAGAGGATTACACAATTCTCTATTGCAATTACACAAGGTGGTTAATATTCTCCTGAAGCAAAGACCACATGGGGGGAAGAGAATAAAAGGGTTTCTACATCGCCTGACAAAGTCTTTCATATCTTGCTGAAAGAGACAGGAAAATCAAACATAGCTAAATATTAATAAATCTTATGATGAAGCATCCGGTCAGTCCTCAGATGAAGGAATTTCTCTTAGCTCCTGTTGCTCAAGGCCGGCTGCTTAATCCTATCAGACCCTTTCCTGCTGACAGCCGAGTTTCGGTCTCAACCGTAGCCCCATTGTGGGTGGGCTGTGGCCCCTCAGGGGCCCAGCACATCGTGCCTGCTCTCCTCACACTCCTCGTCATGCACCCTATCTGGCTTCTCTGCCTGTATAGGTTCTGAAGCTCACAGGGGGTTTGGTCAACCAAAGAACTACCCACAACTGACTGCAGGAGGCTCAAGGCAGCATGCAGCCAGCCCCTGCCTCTGTGTGCCCCATCAAGACAAGGGAGAGCTGAACTCAAATGTCTGGAGGGTATTCTGTGGTTCCTGCATGTGGGAGTTCCATAATGGGGCTCTGAATATGGACAGTGTTCTACTGGCAGCAAACACTGGCATACTCATCACCGGAGTGACAGTGAGCAAAATGGGGTGACCTTGGTCACTAGAGCTGGAAGAGTCTCTTCTTCCATGCTCCAGAGAACATTCATGTGATATGACAGAAACTGAGGGGAATGACAAAGGAAACTGTGGGAGCCCTCTGCCAGCAGTGGTGCAGAGCGAGATACAGAAGACCCTCAGAGAAGCAGAAAGGTAAAGCACAATGTAGAGAACTGTGTGGGCAGCCATTTCAGTTCAAAGGTCCAGTGGAGTGAAAAGAAAAAAAAACAGCAGTAAAAGGAGTGGGGGAACATTAATTTTTAACTCAGATCTGTACTTGTGTTTTCCTTTTGCAGTTTTGTAAAATTATTTTGTTGCAGCTTTTAGATGGCAAGATACTTTTTCTCACTAGACCTATGTATAATTGGTAGCCCCTATGTGATTCCCAAGCTGAGTGCTCCTTTCAGACTACAACACTGGCTGTGGAGTAGTTCTGTGCAATCTTGTTCCCTGCCCTGACTCTTAGAGAGGCAATGACAAACTGTTTTCTTCACTTGGCTGTCAACAGGATTGGATCCTTGCTTACTAGGAGAGATGTAGTCTTTTAGGGTGCACTCCTATTGATCCTATTAGCTTTCTTAGCAATTCATGAATATTTATGCCAACATACAAGATGCACAGTTTACTGGGTTCCCTTAGAGAGAAATTTGTATTAAATTGGACATAGTTCAGTGACTTGTAGACATCACATATTCTCCTCCAAGCTACTGAGAGATGCATGCCAACAAAGAGAAAGTCAGACAAAAATGGCAGGAAGAAAAAGGAACTCTTGAATCCACTCCACTTCAAAAAGGAAGCCTACAGGGGCTACCTTCACAGAAACTGGCCAAGAAGCCAGGAGTCAGGTTAGGGAAGCTAAAGCACTGATAAAATTAAATCTGTCCAGGGACATCAAGGGCAACAAGAAAAGCTTCTACAGGTACATCAGTGATAAAATGAAGACTAGGGAAAATGTAGGCCTTCACTGGAAGGAAATGGGAAACCAGGTTGCCCAGTTCATGGAGATGGCTGAAGTACTCTACTTTTGTGCCTCAGCCTTCACTGGCAAGTGCTCCAGCCATACCACCATATTTGCCAAAGGCAAGGGAGAATTAAGAACTGCCTGTTGTAGGAGAAGATCAGGTTTGAGGCCATCTAAGGAACCTGAAGGTGCACAAGTTCATAGGATTTGGTGAATATATCAGTGGGCCCTGATGAAAGGGATGAAGGAAGTAGCTAAGCCACTATTCATCATATTCAAAAAGTGAAGTTGTCACTGACTAGAAAAAAGAAATATAACTACCATTTTTAAAAAAGAGAAGAAGGGAGACCCAGGGAGCTACAGGCCAATCAGTCTCACTTGGGTGCCTCGCAGGATCATGGAGCAGATCCTCCTGAAAACTATGCTGAGGCACATGGAAAATCAGGAAGAGTTTGGTGACAGATAACATGGTGCCACTAAAGGCAAATTGTGCCTGACAAATTTAGTAACCTTCTGTGACTAGGTTACAGAAAAGTTGATGATGCCCCACCCCTCAATGTGTACAAGGCCAGGTTGGATGGGGCTTTGTGCAGCCTGGTCTAGTGGAAAGGGGGTTGCCTTAAGGTCCCTTCCAACTCAAACCATTCAGTGGTTATGATTCTATGTGTTTAAACTCATGTATTTATGCTGAATAAGTGTCCAAGTAAGTATAAAAGCGATATGCTTTAGCATCTCCCCTTTTCTCTTTTCAGTTGAGTAGGTTGTCTAGAAGTGGACCTGCTATGATGTGAACATTAGTCAAATTCTGATTTGCTTAGTGAAAAAAATTCATGCTGTCCTATAGGGAGTCTCGAAGGATTGGAAATTGAATGAATTTTAGGCCTGCAGCAGGTTTTTTGCTACTGTTGGTATAGATTACTTCTTTATTTCTGGTATAATTTTTTTGAGAAGAAGTTCAGTTGTTTGAAGTCTCATGACAAGAACCAAACTGGCAACTAGACCCTTAAACATATAAGGAAATACCACATGTAGCTGTGCTGGTTTAAAAGTTAACCAGCAGGGGGAATGAACTCAACTCAAAGGAGAGATTATAAGTCAGAATAACAATTTATTAAAATAATACAGTAAGTACAATAATACAAACAACAATTGGTCTCAACCCACAAAAACCCAAATGTATAACCCAGTACCCTGGGGCCTGAACAAAGTGGTGTTCCTTGGGCCCTGTTTGAGTCCAAAGTAAAGGGAGAGGGGAAGAACCTGCTGGTGGGAGAGCTGCTGCAGTCTGGCCAAACTGGTGATCGCAGTCCAGTGGTGGTCTAAGTCTGGTTGAGAGCGATGAGATGCAGCCGTCCTCTGGATCCCACGAGTGGGTTGAAAAATGTTCCAAAGCTCCAAGATTATATATCCTCCAGTTCAGGCAGGAATGTTCAGTGCTCCCCTCAGGGCGGGGAGTTCCACCAAGGGTGTGAGGACAGAAACATCCTCCTATCTCACAGGCCTCTTAACACCTAGTTTATAGCCTGAGGAGTCAGGCTCTATGGGCAGAAGGTGCGAATAGTCTATTGACAACAATAGTCTAGTTTCTGGGAAATGACATGGAAGGCTATAGAATACAGTTTTGGGTTACACCCACCATGCTCTATGGGCAGAGGGTGCGAATAGTCTATTGACAACAATAGTCTAGTTTCTGGGAAATGACATGGAAGGCTATAGAATACAGTTTTGGGTTACACCCACCATGATGAATTGATCTCAGCTGTCCTAACTAGGACATTATCCACCCCTTATTCTATGCCATCCATGTCATGCCCAAATTAACCCCCTTTAAAAACTATATCCCTTTAAAACTATATACATCTATCTATCTATCTATCTATATATATATACAATGAAACATTACAGACCATTCTCACTCAAAATTAGGTCCCCTTGTGGTACACAACGTGTCTCCCCATCTTTTTGCATTACCCACCAGGTGGAACCAGGTCCCTGAGCAAAAACAATCCCTCGGATGGGTTTGCCTTTGCTTGAGGTGGGACTAATCCAAACAGTCTTCCCTAACATTCCTCTCATATGTACCACGGGGACTTTATCTCCATCTACGGTATGCAAAAGTTCTGATTGGGCAGGGCCAGCTCGATTGATGGAACCTCGGGTGTTGACCAACCAGGTGGCCTTTGCTAAATGCAGCTCCCAGTGTTTGAGAGTCTCCCCACACAGTGCCTTCAGAGTGGTTTTCAGCAGTCCGTTGCACCGCTCAACTTTTCCAGCAGCTGGTGCATGGTAGGGGATATGATACACCCACTCAATGCCGTGCTCTTTGGCCCAGGTGTCTACGAGGCCATTCTTGAAATGGGTCCCATTATCAGACTCAATTCTCTCCGGGGTGCCGTGTCGCCACAGGACTTGTTTTTCAAGGCCCAGGATGGTATTCCGGGCAGTGGCATGAGGCACGGGGTATGTCTCCAACCATCCAGTGCTTCCTTCTACCATGGTCAGTACGTAGTGCTTGCCTTGGCGGGTTTTGGGGAGCGTGATGTAGTCAACTTGCCAGGCTTCCCCATACCTGTACTTCGACCACCGTCCACCATACCACAGAGGCTTCACCCGCTTGGCCTGCTTGATGGCAGCACATGTCTCACAGTCATGGATGACCTGTGAGACAATGTCCTTGGTTAAGTCCACCCCTCGGTCACGAGCCCATCTGTATGTTGCATCTCTCCCCTGGTGACCGGAGGCGTCATGGGCCCATCGAGCCAGAAATAATTCTCCTTTGTGCTGCCAATCCAGATCTACCTGAGAGACTTTAATCCTGGCAGCTCGGTCCGCCTGCTCGTTGTTACAATGCTCCTCATTAGCCCGTTTCTTGCCTACATGAGCGTCTACGTGACGGACTTTCACACTCAGCTTTTCTACCCGGCCAGCGATGTTCTGCCACATCTCCGCCGCCCAGATGGGTTTCCCTTGGCGCTGCCAGTTGGCCTTTTTCCATCGCTCCAGCCATCCCCACAGAGCATTGGCCACCATCCATGAGTCAGCGTAGAGATAGAGTCTTGGCCACTTCTCTCGTTCAGCTATATCCAAAGCCAACTGAACGGCTTTAAGCTCTGCAAGCTGACTTGACCCACCTTGTCCTTCGGTCGCTTCTGCAACTCGCCGTGTGGGACTCCATACAGCTGCCTTCCATTTTCGGTTTGTCCCTACAATGCGGCAGGAGCCATCCGTGAAGAGCACATATCGCCTTTCATCTGCGGGTAGCTTGTCATATGGTGGGGCCTCCTCAGCCCGTGTCACCTTCTCCTCCTCTTCTTCAGAGGATAGTCCGAAACTCTCACCTTCGGGCCAATTGGTGATAATTTCCAGAATCCCAGGGCGATTAGGATTCCCTATCCGGGTTCGCTGCGTGATCAGAGCCATCCACTTACTCCATGTGGCATCGGTGGCATGATGTGTGGAAGGAACTCTTCCCTTGAACATCCAGCCCAGCACTGGTAGTCGGGGTGCCAGGAGGAGCTGCGCTTCGGTGCCGATTACTTCTGAGGCAGCTCGAACTCCTTCATAGGCAACCAGGATCTCTTTCTCAGTTGGTGTATAGCTGGCTTCAGATCCTTTGTATCCCCGACTCCAGAATCCCAGCGGTCGTCCTCGGGTCTCCCCAGGCACTTTCTGCCAGAGGCTCCAAGAAGGGCCATTCTCCCCGGCTGCGGTGTAGAGCACGTTCTTCACGTCCTGTCCTGTCCTTACTGGCCCAAGGGCTACCGCATGGGCAATCTCCTGTTTAATTTGTTCAAAGGCTTGTTGTTGTTCGGGGCCCCACTGGAAATCATTTTTCTTCCGTGTCACAAGGTAGAGAGGGCTTACAATCTGACTATACTCGGGGATATGCATCCTCCAAAAGCCCACAGCGCCTAGGAAAGCCTGTGTTTCCTTCTTGCTGGTTGGTGGGGACATGGCTGCTATTTTGTTAATCACCTCCATTGGAATTAGGCGGCGTCCATCTTGCCACTTCCCTCCTAGGAACTGAATTTCCTGAGCAGGTCCCTTGACCTTACTCCGTTTAATGGTAAAACCGGCTCTTAGGAGAATCTGGATTATCTTCTCTCCTTTCTCGAAGACTTCGCCCGCTGTGTTCCCCCATACAATGATGTCATCAATGTACTGTAGGTGCTCTGGAGCCTCACCCTTTTCCAGTGCAGTCTGGATCAGTCCATGGCAAATGCTGGGACTGTGTTTCCACCCCTGAGGCAGTCGATTCCAGGTGTACTGCACACCTCTCCAAGTGAAAGCAAATTGTGGTCTGCACTCCGCTGCCAAAGGAATGGAGAAAAAGGCATTGGCTATGTCAATGGTGGCATACCACTTGGCTTCCTTGGACTCCAGCTCATACTGGAGCTCCAGCATGTCCGGCACAGCAGCACTCAGGGGTGGTGTGACTTCATTGAGTCCACGGTAATCCACCGTCAGCCTCCACTCTCCGCTGGACTTACGCACTGGCCATATAGGGCTATTAAAGGGTGAGCGAGTCTTGCTGACCACCCCCTGGGTCTCCAGTTCGCGGATCATCTTATGTATAGGGGTCACAGAGTCTCGGTCGGTGCGGTATTGCCGACGGTGCACTGTTGCTGTGGCTATCGGTACCAATTGTTCTTCAACCTTCAGCAGTCCCACAGCAGAGGGGTCCTCTGAGAGACCAGGCAAGGTGTTCAACTGTCTGATTTCCTCCGTCTCCACAGCAGCTATGCCAAAAGCCCAACGAAGTCCTTTTGGGTCTTTGAAATACCCACTCCTCAGGTAATCTATGCCAAGGATACACGGGGCCTCTGGACCAGTCACGATGGGGTGTCTGTGCCATTCCTTCCCAGTCAGGCTCACTTCAGCTTCCAGTACAGTCAGCTGTTGGGATCCCCCTGTCACCCCAGAAATGGAGATGGATTCTGCCCCTACGTATCTTGATGGCATTAAAGTACATTGTGCGCCGGTGTCCACTAAGGCCTTATATCTTTGTGGCTCTGATGTGCCAGGCCACCGAATCCACACAGTCCAATAGACTCGATTGTCCCTCTCCTCTACCTGGCTAGAGGCAGGGCACCCCTAGTCCTGGTCATGGTACTCATTGTGCTCTTCTTGTGGGTATGACCTGGAGGTCCCTTCAAGAGGATCAGACGTATCATCATTCCTGTACCGTCTGGAGTCTTGCCCACGAGAGACTGGAGCAACGTTTACCCTTGAAGAGTTCTTTATGGTATTTGTTCCTCTTTTCAGTTCACGTACCCGGGCTGCTAAGGAAGAGGTGGGTTTCCCATCCCACTTCCTCATATCTTCTCCATGCTCACGGAGGTAAAACCATAGATCGCCACGTGGAGTGTACCTTCTCTCCTTAGCTGGGGGACGCTGGCTCCTGATAGCAGAGACTCTTGTTTGTCCTGGCGAGATATGGAAAATCCCTTCCTTAATCTCTTCTCTTAGCTTCTGGTGTCCCTCTTCAATTTTCTCTTCTAGGCTTCGGACGTGTTCAGCCAGTTTGGTTTCCACAGATGAGACGTGGGCTCGTAATGGGGCGGTGACAGTGTCTTCATAAATCCTGAGTTTGCTAACCAATGCTCCCACCTTGTCCTCTCCCTCCCTCCATTGCAGCGTTGCTAAGTAGTGGGAATACATTTCTGGCCCGAGTCGTGCAAACTTTAACCACATTTGGGAGGTGCACTGTACGGCATCTGGACTCTTAGGGAATCTTTCATCCTCTGAAAAGATTATCTCCAGTACAGCTAACTCCCTTAAGCACCGGATACCTTGTTCCATCGTGTTCCACTGTCCTTGCTGTACGTGGAGGTCCTCCTTGCAAAGGTATCTCTCCCTCACACTGGACAACAGTCGCCGCCAGAGGCTGAGAGTTTCCTGCCTCCTTCCAATCCCCTGATCAATGACCACATCTCGAGACAGGGATCCCAGCTGTCTGGCTTCACTCCCATCTAGGATCGTATCGTTAGCTGCGGCATCCCAGATTCGGAGCAGCCAGGTCAGAATGGACTCATTTGCCTGTCGTGTGAACTCTCTCCAGAGCTCACGTAGCTCACCCAGGGATAGGGACCGAGTGATTATTTCTGGCTCTGTCTCCTCCGGTGGATGTGAAGGTCCTGCCTCTTCGTCATCATTTGCTATACGGACTGATTTAGTCTTTGATTTCCTTTTCTGGACAGGGGCGACTGCTATTGGTTTTGTTTGTTCTTCTGGCTCCTTGATGGTTTGTGTGGACACGGTGCTGGTTGGTTTATTTCTTTCTCCCTCTGACTCAGCTGTGGTTTGGGTGGACGTGGTGTCTGCGGATTTGCTCCTTCTCTCCTCCCCCTGACAGTGCTGTACTATGTCAAGTAGTGCCCGGTAGGCAGTGGCCAGGGCCCAGCAGGTTGCTGTGAGCTGGCCATCTCTGGAGCTGCCAGAGCATTTTTCCTTCACCAGTCTTATCATGCTAACAGGATCCTGCAGTTGTTCAGGGGTGAATTTCCAGATCATTGGAGGAGAAAACTTTTCCAAATACTGGCTGATGTCCTCCCACTTCCCGTGCCACTCAGCATTATCTGCTCCCAGGGCAGGTGTCCAAACAACCTCCCTAAAAGGCACTTTTCTGACCCTAAACATGGTGTACACAGTACAGAGCAGACAGAGCAACACTAACAATAACATTATGCTGTCCTTAACATCAAAAGGGAACTCAATATTTTCAAAAACTGTTGTAGCAGGTCTGAAGGGGAAGAAGGAGGTGAGAGGCTGGAAACCATCCACCTCTGTTCCCCCAAAAAGCTGGGTACGATTTTTAATGAGGCCCCAGAGGTAGCAACCCAAACCAGGACAGGCAAACAGGACTGAATACACATTTACAATGAAACTCATTGCTTCTGATGTTAGAATGACATAAACATAATATACTAATAAAACAATTTGGATCCCTCTCCCTGGTCTTAAAGAGAGCATCAAAACAGGCAAATAATACCCCATCTGTGGAAATATGAACAGGCTCAAATACAACATCCATGTGAGTGCATCAAACAACATGGTGATCAGGGAGTTTCTATATTCAAATAGACAAATGCTTAAAATGAAATTGTGATTCTGACTTCTCTCTCTCTGCCCCACGTTGGGCGCCAAAAAATGTGCTGGTTTAAAAGTTAACCAGCAGGGGGAATGAACTCAACTCAAAGGAGAGATTATAAGTCAGAATAACAATTTATTAAAATAATACAGTAAGTACAATAATACAAACAACAATTGGTCTCAACCCACAAAAACCCAAATGTATAACCCAGTACCCTGGGGCCTGAACAAAGTGGTGTTCCTTGGGCCCTGTTTGAGTCCAAAGTAAAGGGAGAGGGGAAGAACCTGCTGGTGGGAGAGCTGCTGCAGTCTGGCCAAACTGGTGATCGCAGTCCAGTGGTGGTCTAAGTCTGGTTGAGAGCGATGAGATGCAGCCGTCCTCTGGATCCCACGAGTGGGTTGAAAAATGTTCCAAAGCTCCAAGATTATATATCCTCCAGTTCAGGCAGGAATGTTCAGTGCTCCCCTCAGGGCGGGGAGTTCCACCAAGGGTGTGAGGACAGAAACATCCTCCTATCTCACAGGCCTCTTAACACCTAGTTTATAGCCTGAGGAGTCAGGCTCTATGGGCAGAAGGTGCGAATAGTCTATTGACAACAATAGTCTAGTTTCTGGGAAATGACATGGAAGGCTATAGAATACAGTTTTGGGTTACACCCACCATGATGAATTGATCTCAGCTGTCCTAACTAGGACAGTAGCTGACTGAGGACAAGGTTTGTGAATGCAACTGAAAACCATTTCTGTACACTCCTCATCCTTGTGCCTTTTAGAGTTTCACTCATCAGCACTAAATTGAAGGGTTCCCTGTATATACCACACTTGGATTAGTGTACCCTTCTCAATATCAATAACTGGCTTGATTTGCATGCAGCTTTAGAAAATAATGTAACTTCTCATACATGTGAGCTGCAGAATGAAGCTTGTAAAGTGTGTCAAACGGACTACAGATGTCCTTTCTGGTACTGAAGCTACGTACCGCAAAAATAGTGACAGCAGTTCCCAGCATCTGCACTATAGTGGCCTTTCTGTGTTAGACATGCCTTTATGGGCACCTGAGCACCCCCTCCCATCGGTAATTTTTGCTGGGGTATGCTCTCACAGACAAGGTTCCGCCGCAGATGGTGCTGAGGCATTGCTTTATGAGTCATACTCTGGAGATTTTTGTTTGGTGTAGGAATCTTCTGGTTAACTACTGGGGCTGAGCTGAAGTGATTAAAACTGAGCAATTAAAAAGAAGGGGTAGCTGGGAATGCAACCCACAGAAACCAGCCTGCTACTGCACTGGTTTCACAGCTGACTGCGTAACTGGA
Organism: Manacus candei; assembly: GCF_025592945.1. Classification (NCBI taxonomy): domain Eukaryota; kingdom Metazoa; phylum Chordata; class Aves; order Passeriformes; family Pipridae; genus Manacus; species Manacus candei. Next base: position 9,761,530 of record NW_026138136.1, read on the forward strand.
TATCTGACACAACAAATGTTGCTTTGAGCTCTGTTCTCTGCTGAGCCATGCCAGTGATTCCATGGAGGCTTGCTTGTGGGTTATTATTATTAAAGACTTCTGATTAGAAAATTAAATCGGCATTGTTCTGACTACTCAGAATCTGCCTCTGGAGAAAGGAAGGAAATAACGCAGTGAAGACCAACAGGGAGGAGTAAAATACTGGGGACTGCTGTGGTGAATGTTTCTCAGCAATCTCTGAAATCTATGGACAGCAGGAGTTCCAGAACACACGCAGATGATCAATATGATCAGACGATGTTCAATTTATTATTTAAATGAGTTAACTTTTATACAGTTTAGTTTTTTCTGGATACGTGATCACAAGGTGATCGGATAGCTCAGTCTGTGCACACGTCTCATGCCTTCAGTTCATTGGTTCTGATGCTCTGTCCATGTGCTCTGACACCATTCGTGCCACCCAAAGTCCCTCCTATCGATCCACCTTTAGGGGCTTTCCGAGATTTTCCAGGTGTCCCTTTATCTCCAGTTTTCCCACAACTTTTAACTATAAACACATGATTTTCACACAGCTAACAACTATAAACATTGCATAGTTTCACACAGTTTGCAAGTATAAACAAAGAGTTTTCATACAGCTTCTAATCTCTAAAACTATGCCAAGCGAGGCCCAGTGCTTCTTAAAAAGATGGATTGTTCATAATGTGTCCATTTTTCTGCAAATATCCCACACTCTCCTGCTCCATAAGAAGAGGGAATGTAGGGAATTTTGAGAGTGTTTGTCAAGTCTATGCTTCACATATTAAAAGTGAAAAAAGAAAAATTGGGAAAAACTCACCAAAATAAGAAGAAATGGGCATACCTCTTTCCAGGAAACCAAACTTGCAGTCTGTGGCTGATAAATATGCCAAAGCCTGTAAATTAAAATGAAATTTTGTAAAATCTCTGTATAACTATACAGGAGAGACTAGAATAATGGAAGGGAATTCAACCCAGAGGCTGGAAGAAACGTTAGCCAGCAAAGATTAGGGAACTAAAGGTGATGGATGGTGTATGTTGGTTCTCTGAAAAAAGAGTAAAGAAGCAGTCACTGTCAATCAGTTTAAAAGGGAACAGAAAAATGTGAAAAATCAATATATTTTGTTTGTTCAAGTTATTTTACTTACTTTTGCCTATGGGTTATTAGAAATAAACTTTAATTTCACCCTTTCCAAGGTTATAGTGTATCATTGTCTTGATGAGAAGGCAGGTCCAGGTATTGAAATACTTTCTACTTGTCCTATGTTATGAGATGACTTTCCTATGGACTGTTTCAGAGTGTAGTGATGCCAGTCACAATCTCCTACTATATCACAACAGATGAAAAACCCAGAAGGCTTTCTGACCCTAATAGGTAGTAGCTTATATGCACTATCGTCTGAGATACTACAGCACTGTTTTGATATTAAAAAGAAATAATAACAAATAATGGAGCTATCAACCTGAGAAAAGACTTCTTGTCAGCCTAGTGCAGAAAAGCACACTATAGACAGAACAAAAGCTGTCATTTTACAGGGGAAACAATCCAATGTTCTGCTTATTTCTTTTGTAGTGAAGTAGGTGATAGTAATCAGTTTGCCCCTCTTTAGGTCATTATTGCCTTTGCACCTATTCTTAATTACGTATTTGGAACATCTGAATCTATCCTATGAACACTGAAACTGTCACTTTCATTAGTGGCGGCTGGAACTTATGCCTCTTTCACAGTAAGCCTGCTTCAATATTAATTCAAAAAGGATTTTGCTCTTTTAGCAAGGGAGATACGGATACATTTGTCTGAAGGCAGAACTTTAGTAGTTTAGAATGTCTGGCTTGTCAGATGGAGGCTTGCTTCTAACCTGTCAGTACAGCGAGGACCTGAAAGCGTAATGAAGTAGTGTCTCCTGTCACACACACATATATATATACAAAAGGACATATGGGCAAAATGGTGTGAGGAGAAGCATTAGAAAGCTATTTCAAAGTAATACCACAGACAGTCCATCAGTTGCTAGAGCTATTTAAGGAAGTGATGACATAAATGCTGCATTTGGCCTCTGATCTTTTAATGCAAAGTCCGTCCTTTAGTCAGACTTTAACCTTCCTTTTCTTATAAGTCTGTGTATTTATCTGTGTTTTGCTCTTCTACAGTGAGAGTTTTTCCTCGTAGGATTGGCAGTCACTACTTCATTCCAAAAAGCCTAAAGGAAGATACATTGCCATGAGTTATTCAATCCAGATACATGACAGGAGAAACATCAGATTGCAGGAGGGCACAGAGGGCTCAGAGCTAATTACCTTTTTTGAGAAAGTATCTTCCAGGGATTCTTAAACTAGATATACAAAACTATCCATTTCATGAAAAATGAGGCTTCTGTGAATACTTACAGCTAGACAGGCTCTCTGAGCAGTATTGGTCACAGTCTTTGATCCTAGAGATGGAGCAACTGGGAAACCTTGCCAACTGAGCACAGGATGAATGAAGTCCTTCTTTTTCTTGTATTGGGAAGTGAACTGAGGCAGCAAAGACAAGCGCTTTGGTTGACAAAGAGAGCCTTGGCATTGCACTTAAGGTAGCTTTTTTCCTTCAACTTTCCTGGCAAAACCAAATACAATACATCAAAATAATATTTTCTGAAAGTTTTTTACCTAATGTATTGGGTCTGGCTGAGCTGGAGTTCATTTCCCCACAGTAGCCCTCACAGTGCTGTGCTTTGCATTGGCAGCTAGAAGGGTGTTAATAACACACTGGTGTTTTGGCTACTACTGAGCACAGCATCAGCACTGTAACATTCCTTCCTTAGTTGAGGGCAAGATCCTGGGAGGGGACCCAAGTAGGCCAGCTGACCCAAACTGAACAAAGGGATATTCCATACCATATGACGTCAGCTCAGATATAAAAGCTAAGGCACAGAGCAGGAGGGTAGACTGAGAAACCATCACGTGTACCAAAGCTCTGCTTCTCGGGAGTGGCCGACCATCACTGCTCATGGGAAGTAGAGAACAAAATCTGTTATCCTTTGCTTCTATGCGTGCTTCGCTTTGCTTTTTGCTTTAAAGAAACTGTCTTATCTCAATCCACGAGTTGTTTTCTTTTTTTCCCACCTTACTTGCTCCCCTGTCCCTCTGGGAAGGTGAGTGCTAGAGCAGCTGGGTGGGCACCTGGCATCCAGCCAAGGTCAACCCACCACACCTAAGTTCACAACTATAGCCCCAGGTAGATTTGAGATTCTGTGCAGAGGGTTTTCTGAAGAAAAGAGCCCTGAGGAATTATATCATGCAGAATGATGCAAGCTGTCACAAGCTCAATGTGCCTTGGTGTCCTCCAGACCTTGGTCGTGTCACCCTGTGTGTAGAGCAGGAAGGATGTGATGTGTTTCCTGACACTGTTTCAAATCTGTCCTATGTGATTCTGATTTTTTTTTTTTTTGTGAATATAGATATCTGACATTGTTTCTTTCAGGTTTTCTATTCTTTCCTGTCTTCTACCATTTTCAGACTGTTTTGGCTGAGCAGTCTGGATAGGGGTTCTCTCGCTGACTGAAGCAATCAGAAATTTCAGTCTGATGAACACTTTAATATGGCCAGCAGTTTTGTGGGGCTTTGAGAGCAATTGAGGTCCTTTTGCTTCTCTTGGGAGGATTTAGCATCTCCTGTCAAGCAACCTCCTGTCCAGTACTAGAAGCCCCAGTTATCCTTTCAAGGGTTGTCCTTGATGATATAACAAGCTGTTAGATACCCTTGTTAATTCAGCATTTCCTTAGGGCTCTTTCTTCTCTGTGAGAAGACAGCCCGTTGGAGAATAGTTAGCCAAAGTAGCTCGTCCTAATAGCACACTATGTATGGACAAAACCACAATCTAGTGATGATTTTAGTTTTGCTCTTGGGGAGCATCTTGGGGGATGTAAACCATTTCCTTAGGAAGCTTCTGCTTTCACCTGACTATTGCTGGTGATAATTAAGCTAATGAGGGATTGCACCTTAAAGGCAGCTGTATATCTGTCAGGATGCACTCCCCTCAGACATCTCAAGATATCTGGTATTTTTTGTAATCCCTCCATTTTTGTCTCCTTTTGAAACAATTTATTACACCCTTCACAATGCAACTATCTGATTATGGAGTTTAGTCATTATTGCATAATTTGAGCTATTAATAGGGTAACACAATTAATGTGTAGTTCTCTCACTATTTTGTTATCATAAACCCTGGCAAATGTGGGTTTCCTTTTAAGGCCAGCAGGTTATTTGTTCTCCCCAAAGTGAATTTTCGAATGTTATAATGCTTTTAAGTGCTTCAGAATTCACAGATGATGGTAGCAACAAGGCTTGATAGATAGCTGATAAAAAAGTGCCCTTTTCCCATGATCCCCCTTTCGTCCATCCCTTCCTTCACAGCAGCTGTTACTACACATGGTGTGTGTGCTCAGCTTTAAAAGAGAGAGAGAAAAGAAATGTGTGAATCAGACACCCCAAGTACTCCCCTTTGGCACCTGGAGGTCAAATAGGTTCATTAATTTACAAACCATTACCAACATCAGAAATTTTCACTGGCAAAGTTGTGTAGTTGTCCTGTGTCTTCCACCTATACAGCCTTGGTTATACAGATGAAAGCCTAATCTATGTGGTATATGTGGCGATATCTGTTATGTTTATTTATTCCATGTACTATCCTTTCACGTTTTAAGAATTAGCTGCCTATATCCCCAGGCAAAGGAAGATAGAGATCAGATAGGAAGCACATTGTGCTTCTGAACTGGGACTTCTGATGCCTTAAGTAGCTTCTGTGGGTACTTATCAGGTTTAAATTACAGGATAACTTGAATGCAACGGAGGTGGTCATTAAAATATACTAATGGCTTATTGTTTTCTCTGTGTGGCAGCAAGGTGGATGACTTCAGCTCCTACGACCTAAATTATGCCCTATGCTGTCCAGAGGAGACAGAAGAACTTTTTATTTTAACATAATTTATTTGAGCTAGGGTTTAGAGTAAGGCCTTAAAAATACCCCAGTGTTCTCTATCTGTAAAAGACATCTTGTGAGGAGCAGCTGTTAACTGTTCACACACGAGAAGTCCTGGCAGGGTGGAATAACTTGTTTTCAGATTGTGCCCTGTTACACCTGTGACTATGACTGTGGGTCTGCACAGATGCACTTAATTGTCTTCAGTGGGACTGCGGTTTACAGAGAGTAATTTGGCTCAGCAGGTGAAATTCAGGCAACGTGCTGTTGTGTCAGAATTCATATATTCAAACAAGGAATCCATCCTTTCCTTGCCTGTAGCTATGCTGGCTTTGCAGTGCATTCAGGAATAGGAAGCACTTCAATCAATGAGTCAATTCAGTAAAGATGACTCGGAATGTTCTTGGGAAGCAGGTCTGCACACTGAGCAGATGCTGTATTTCCATAGTATAATTGTCTTGCATGTAGACTGAAGGGTAGGTTTGCTGAAGGAGAAGGTACAACTAAACATTCAAACTGCTTCAGTGTTTGTACCTACACTGTGCTTGGCTGCTGCAGGCATGGGAACATGCAGCCTGCTGCCTCTTCAAGAGGGTGGGAGGTCCCATCCATTTAAAACTGGATCTTGGTGCTTGAACATTTGGAGTTAGATTACTTAAGAGCAAAAGTGTATGTGTGGTGTGAATTATTGTGACTGCAGAAGGGCAGACAATGTGTTTGTGGTGAACTTTTTGAATTAAAGGTTCTTCTGGATGGAGATCTGGTGAGTTAAGAAAACAACCTGGCTGGAGGGGCTGTTTGGGAACTTATTTTGGAGAAGACAAAAGGCTGATGTTTTTAATCTTTTTGCATAAGGAAGACATTAATAAATGAAGGGTAAAAGATAGTTTAATGTAGAAAGCAAATAACCTCTTGCTGTTGCAAAGTCTTCAAACAACTGTATCTGGAAACATATGCATAATATATCAGTTGGCTTGATTTAGAATGCATTTTATTGTAGCTCTTCTGTCTTGCTATTTCTTGAAAGTTGTCATTGTAGCAAGAACGACTGTTCTCTGCTAGAACTTGATGGCTGTAGAGATTAGAGGATATAGTCTGCTAACAGTGACATCTATAGTACACTCAGAGTAGACAGTTCTTTGCCTCTTTTTTTTTTTTTTTTTTTTTAGAAAGTTATTTCACAAATACTCTTCACTCAGAAACACTCTGGGAACATTATAAGTGAAGTAATGAAGTAATGACTTTTCCTCAGTCAAGTAATAAACCTCAGACTGGGAAACTATGGGAGCAGGGTTATGGGGTTTACCAGATAGATCTGACACCAGGAATAATAATCATTTTGTGAATGGACTCAGTGGACGAAAGAAGCAATGGTAGAAGAACTTCTCTGTCAAAGCCCAAATATGTCTGGAGTGGAAGGTATTCCTCCTCTTCTGTAGAGTTGCCTGGCTAGTTGGAAATGGAAAAGAAAGATCATACTGGTTTGGGTTGAATAACTCTTCAAGACATTGATGGTAAGGCTGTCTTGGTAGCCTAATAGTTGGGGTCTACGCTTAGAAGAACAAAAATGAGTGCCTGATGTTTGAGAGCTTGAGAGATACCCTTATTTAAATATCATAGATCAGAGTTTTTAAAGCTGATTGACTCTTCCTGGTCTGATAGTGAACTGTACTGACTATTTGCTGTATTAAAGGAGCAGAGATGGGGCTTACTAATTCTACAGAATGTGCAGAGGAAAATAGATTTGCTGTGGTTAAGATTCAGACTTGGTTTTATTGAGTAGTGTGTCCATAAACTAAAATCAAATCTGTGTTAGACTACTGCTGATAATTTCTGTGTATTTTCAAAGAATTGGTATGTAGCTGTCTCCTCCCAGTCCATAGTGTAGCTCACTTGTTTTCTCTTGCACTGAAACAGCAGATGAGTGCTCAGGCAAGCACAGAGAGTAATTCACTCAGTGTGTTGCCGAAGTACCTGCACAGTTTACGGCTCTTGCTACATAAAAGAAGAGTTCAGTCTTCCCTGCCAACCTGATACACACTTGGTATTCTGCTCCAAGAAGGTTTTTAGATATTATAAGGAAGAGAACAAAAACTCTGGAAGCAATGGTCTAAAAATTAAGGCTCAGGTTCAAACTTAAGTGGTAATTTGTCTTGCAGAGTGTATATGCCTGATATTAGTTAATTTAGAGTCCTGCTGTATGTATACACTGCTGGAATGTTGAGTTCAGTGTAGATGAATAGTACATGAATGTAAGAATTTTAAATTCAGAGGTTAATTTAAGCAGGATTACATGCATTAGTGAAGGTAGAAAAAAAATTCATGTGATCTTATATTCTGCAAAACTGTGACAGTTACTTTATATAAATCCTCATCATTTGTAAACGTCTAACTCAGATGGTGTTCTTGCATACTATACTCCCTCTGATTTTGATGTCCTGGGCCTGAGTTGAAAGGAATCTGACATGGGAGTTTTCTATCTCTAATACTGTACTCTTGTGTTATAGCTTTAAATTAACTATTCTGCATATGGCTAACAATTAACTATGAAATCATAATGTAGCCTAAATTCAGTGACAGGCTATCTCTCCATGTCTGTGGCTTCTTCCCCCAACCTCTCCAGCCCCTCTTTCCTTTCCTTCCCCTCCCCCCACACTGACATCTGGTTGCTATTCCTAGAACTTCGGCTATTTGTTTTTTTCTTAAAGCAAGGAAGACTAAAGCAGGAAGCTTTTCTTTTGCAAGTGCATCCTTGATTAGTCTTTCATCCTGAATCATTCTTGGCCATTTTTTTTTAATGGCTACTTTGTAAAGTTATTATTTGTTACATCTATGTAGAGAACAGAAACTCTCTGGGAAAGCCTTTTTGAACAGACCTTTTTGTGCAAAGAAGTGTTATTGACATTACAACTGTAGGCCACCAAAAAGCCTTAAGACAGAAGGTTGCTGAGCTGAGGAAGCACTTTGTGGTTGGGCCTGTGGCATCCATGCTTGAGTACCTCTCCAAAGCACCATGTGGCTCTGGAGAGTGGTTGGTACAGTGACATTTCATGGAACGTAGATTACAAAGACAAAGGGAAGTTAAAGTCAGGAGAGGGACTGTCTTCTAAGTTGGGAGCTACTTTTTATCCTTCTCTTGTAATTGTACGAATAGTCTTTTGGTTGCATTAGGAATGTCACTTTTCCATCAATTCAGACTCGGTATGTGGATGGGATTTGCAAGTTGATTGCTCATTGCTTTTTAAAAAGTTACCTCTTTGCTGTTTGACCTCCTGCTTTTAAGAAAAACTGAGGAAACCAGATTTGATTCTTTCTGTACTGAATACATCTTTATGTTAACTAGCTGCACTTGACACAATTAAATGTATGTTATGACTTACATTTTGTGTCAATTACTATTGAAATAATAATGGTGTGCAAGTTGTGTGGATGGCACCAAACACATTTTATGTTTACTCCTTTCTGATATTCAAAATCTATGGCGCTGGATATAGTTGTTTTATTAGTAGTCATATTGACACTTTCTGTGTGTGTGTGTGTGTGTGTAACTTGGAAGGAAAAAATTATCAGTGATGACATATATAAATCTGAAGTCATCACCAGTTTTGTTCTACTGTTATGCAAAGTTAAGATGGAGGGATCAAATGAAAATTGAAAATATTAAAAGAAAATTGTTCTACTAATTTCTGTACTGAAGCAGCATACTTTGCTTGGATATTGTCTATGTAGAGCAGAGTTTGAATTCAGCAGTACAAGGGATAGGAAATCTGTTATGTTGCTGAACTTCTAAAAATGTCTCAAGAGATACTAATGAACAAAGTAGTGAATACCAGAGGCTATTAAAAAGTGATCTTGATGACACAGCCTCTGTGGAGGACAAATGATACTATCAAAAGCTTCTGTCTAGACTTTTTTCCCCTTTTTTTCTATTCCGTGAATGTTTTTCAAGGATGTGATTGCCAAATTTTCAATCATTGCTTGTGATCAGAGGGCTTTGGATCCTGTGCTGTGAGGGATTGGAAAAAGGTATTAGAAAATCATTACCGGTTTGAAACAGCTCTGTATGTGTGAGATGGGGCTGATAGATTCTGCCAAGGTGGAATGGTGCTTTACCCCCTCCATAACCCTGTCTCCTTGAGAGCCATTGGTGCAGCTGCCAGTCACTGGCACACCAGGAGCACTGCCCCACGCCACAGTCCTGGAGCCCCTAACCCAGCCCCCAATGGTTGGCACACTGGAAGACCCACCTGGGGGGTTGACCAGGGAGTACAGAGCAAATAAAATCACCCTGTCCCCCAGAGAAGTGTTGCAGTGTTTCTCCCGTGCATGGCCTTGAGGTGTAAAAGAACTGAAGGCCCTTTTAATAGATCTGTCAGACTGATTCTTGGAGCCTTGTATATTTTTAGTGTAAAACCTCTTTGATGAGCTTGTGAAAAGGGCCTGGGGTGTTACACCCGCAAAAGTTATTGCTCTATTTACTAAGTGAACAAGCAAGTTTCTCACTTCTTGGGCTTGATGGGCTGTATGAATAACTGAAATACGTTTCTGCTGTTAGTATGTATTTTGTTAGTGATGTTTTGAAGATATAGGCAGTGGCAACTCAGTGGCAACTCTCATTATGCTATGGAAAAGGTGACCTGTATGGCATAGCAATTGAGGTATTGAAGGAAAACGTAATAATTTTGGAGACTGAAGATATGTGAAATTTAACTGGGATTGCAGGCTTGGCTTTTGGACTCAAATTAAATGTGCATTTTTCAAAGATGAGTTGGACAATCCTTAATTTGGACTTCTCCCCTTCCAAAATAGTGATGGTGAGAAATAAATAATAATAATAAAAAAAAAAATTTGTTTGCAGCTAATATCCCATCAAGCATGAAGTAGGTATCTTGGGCGGTATATTGTCATTCCTCTATTAAAAAATACAATGTGGCATCTTGTTAGGATAAAAACAGAACAGTGGTCTCCAAATTGAGGCATGTGCACTGCAGGGTGTGTGCAAGATGATCCACTGGGGTGTGGGAGGAAATAATGGAACCTTCATTTTTGTTTATTTCTTAGATTAAAAAAAAAAGAACAAAATTGAGCTTTACCAATATTTAATATATGGCTGGACGCTGGTGCTCTTACTTGGTGCATATGTCAGATGGCCACAGTAAGGTCCCAAGGTCACCTCAGGGAAGAGTGGATGCTCCAAAATATAGAGAGGTTGACAATGGTGCCTTCACTTGTTCATTGACTTGAAACACACTGTGATGTATGAAAGTTTACATGTGTTTGGTTAAGTGGATTTAAACATTACATTATCTACTTTTAGCTAAACTAACCCTCACAAAGTAGACAAGTGTCTTAAAAAGACCCCTGCAAATAAACTGTGGATTTAATGTAATGTTAATAATGTGAGCACAAGCAAACAAGAAGAAAATGGAAGAGCTGACACTTTTCCTACTCCTCGTAGAAGATCTTTGTTGGCTTCATTATGAGGTAAAAACAATGATGTCCTTATCAGATCTGACAAGAAAAAAATTAAATAATCAGTATAGAAATAAATGGAACTTCGAACCAGACCTTTGAATTGCTGCATCACAAAGTGTTAAACTAAATTTTCAAAAATAATGGAACATATTTGATCACATACTTTTCCCTAAAAAGTTAAATTAAAAAAAATAATATTATTTTCAGGAAGAGCAAAAATTTTTTTGGTGCTATTAATAAGTAAAATAATAATTAAAAATATTGATTATTTAATCTTTAATAATTTTTAATTTATATTTTTATATGTGATTTAAAATAGGCATAATGTAAAGAGTAGTACATTTATGTAATTTTTAATGAAATAACTGTGTATGTATTGGGGGTGCATGCTCAAATTTATTTACCAATAGGTCAGAGACCACTGATCAAGAGAATAGACATTTAAACAGTAAATAAGACGTTAGATAATTTGCCATCATTCATTTGGTGTCCTACAACACTCCAGACTGATGGCGTTGTGGAGGAATGGGAATTTTCCAGTGGTTTATTTGTTTGTTTCACATGGGATGTTTTGGAGTTGAATCAGTCCTGTCGTGTACAGAATGCAGTGTACTGTGATGTTGCTGTTACTCTGAGGTACGTGTTCTGCAGCGTCTGAGTAATGAATTCAGCTAAAGGGTCTATGTATTAACTGCTGGTATTTTTTTGAGTTCATTAACATCTTTTTTTTTTGGTTTTAGCTTTCTAAAGTTAATGGCTTTGACTGGAGTGATTAGCACTAACCTTGGTGCCTGTGGTAAGGTTAAAATGGCATAAAATGCTTTGGAACACAAACCTTGTCATGGTCCTCATTATGTGAAATTCTGCTGTATAAGTCAACCAAGGACACCTTGATTAGTCTGTAATGTCCTTCTATTAACAGTTTCTTTTTCTTCCACGGACAGATATTTATTCATACAAGCTATATAATGAAGATTTATTCCTTCTAGAGAACTATATATATGTTCATGTATTTCTGATTATATAGCAATTTTTGAATCAATGGTAAAAGACTAATGACCTGAGGAAAGATATGTAGAGATGCAAAACTTTGCCAACTCTGACTGTATAACATGGTGCTTTTTATGTTGGTTCTACATGAATGAATGCATAATCATGTATTTAATGTGAATATCAAACATTACTTTATGGTAATGAATTAGCACATTTTATTTTGAAAGGATTGCACAGTGAAATGCAATCAATGACATTTTGTGTTCATTTCAGCTAATGTCACTGTTTTTATAGTCTTACTGCAGGTTTTTTTTACCTTTAAAAGTCTAATGCTATTTGTGTGTGTGTGTGAAGCAACTCTAAATCAACATTTATTAAGGGCACAACTTTGCATGCATCCAGACTAATTCTCAAATTTGAACTATAGATGTCAAGTTAGGGCCTGGGACATGACTTCCCTGTATGCAATTATAATTTCTAGGCAATGAAATGCCTTTGTGATGAGAACGAGAGGAGAAAATACTTATTTAGTGACTCTTTTTTCTTTTTTTTCTTTTTTTTTTCCCACTTAAATGTTTTTTCTAGCCTTTTCCATCATACTTGGTATGCTCTATTCAGAGGAAGTGGCAATGTGGCAACCCATAGATAACCAATACTTCAAAAGAAGCTTGCTATAATTAGCATGAACAGAAATTGGAGTAATAGAGAGAAAGAATTATGCAAAAACTATTCAGCACATCGAGTTTTCCATCTTTTTACCTCTGTGGGTGAAAGACACTGTAATTTCAGGAGTTACTTTTCCTTATTTGGCGTTTCATCTTTTTGTAGTCTTCCTGTGCATTTTTCTTCTGATTTACTGTAAAGGCAGTCCCTTTCCTCTCAGTTAGTTATAAACCTGGGATACCTTCCCCAATATCACCTTTATCTGTACCTGTGCACCATTTTCCTATGCTTAGGCAGTTCCTTTGCCCTGCAAAACAGCTGTAAGGGGCATACAGACCAAGCCTCTCCTTGTCTGCATCCACAATGCCCTGGACCAATTGAAAACGTACTGGTCCTGAGCACAAAACAGAACTTCTAGGATAGGCTGTATCCATGTCTTCTGTGCAGATGATGTGTCTAATGCTAATCTCTAGTGATGGGGGGTGGGTGTGTGGGTGTCTAGGAAAGGTTGTGTTGCTGGACTTGCTCATCTTGTCCTACAAAGAATTCAGGTATTCTTTCCTGAAAGTAGGAGTAGACCAGAGGACTAATTGTTACTGCAGTTTGCTCACATATTGTGTTGGCAGCTGGTGTGCCACCACTGATTCTGTTTTCTGGAAAATATACTGCCAAAATTTTCACAAAGGTCTACTGGCAAGTGGAAGGAAAGCGGGAATAAGTCTTAGAGGATGTAGTTCAACAGAAACTTGGAAGGTTGTTTACTTACTTGTCATTATTAGGAAGTTTTTCTACCTCGTTACAAAACCTACTGCTTCCAGGTTCCTAAAAATAATTGTGTAATTTTCAAAGCTCTAATGTTTGTGTGTGTGGGTTTGCTATCACCTATGGAAGAAGTCGTATCCATTCTTTATTTCACAACTCACTCATAGTGTTTTTTATTAAAAAAGAGTGGCTCTGCTCTCATATGGGTTAACTTTCCAACAACTTTTTTACACTTGTATGTTTTGGTTTGCTTCAGTACCCAAAGATCATCTGCTTCAAATTTAACTGCAGTTCTGAGAGGAGGTTTTCCTACTTTTGTTGTGTTAAATATTTATGTCAAATAAAGAGAAATAGTAGAATAAACAGACAAAACTGGGATCAGTTATTGTTACCAAATGGTACCCTGTAGATGAAATTAATAAGTCAGATGTTTAATATGAAAAAGTGATAAATTTAATTTCTGCATTATTCAAATCTCTGTATAATCATGTAATTTATCAGTAGTTAGCACAAAATGATACTGATGACAGTGTATTTGTTATAAACGGATTTTATTTTACAGGGAAATGTTTAAGTACTGAGTGTTGAGGAGGGAAGTTGAACTAAACTCCTTTTTCCTTCTGTTTCTGTGGATTCCCACAGCTATGTTAGGAGTGCAGAAGCATGAACATAAATTATGAGTAAAATGTGTTTATTATTTAAGTAACATGTAGTGCTTAGCTTTTAGGGGAGAGTATCTGGTTCTACTTTTCAATTTAAAGTTCAGTTTTTAAAAGCATGGACTTCGGGTTTAAAAGTGAAACAAATCTAGGACCTGTCCTGCATTTCTTTTTAATGTTGTGAGCCTTTATTTTCATTCAGAATAAAGCACCAGTGAACTATAGTACTGAGTCTTCACTCCTGCTGATTCTCTCAGACTTATTTTCTCCCATTCTTTCTTCTGTTCTATAGTAATCAGGTGTGGTTTTTTTAAGTTCAAGCTGAAGCAGTAGAATAAGTGCAGATTATCACTCTTTCCTTAGGCTCCACTCTGCTGTTGTGATTCTTGAGCTGAAATAATATAAACATTGAAATGAGAGCAGAAGTGGTACCTCGTGATGAAAATTAAGTCTGTTTTTCTATAGTTTTTGGTTTCACAAAACAGGACTTTACCAACAATGGGAAAACAGCATAAAAATGGGCAGGAAACCATCTTGACACAGATTTTTGGGGTTCTAGTTTTAGTAAGTTCCACCTTCCATTATCTTTCCATATTGTCTAGTCAAACAGGAGGATGTTCTGTCTCAAGATTAGTATTCCAAGGTTTGCATTGATTTCCATTCCCTGAAACTCTGCTCAGCAGTAAGGATTCCAGGCTGTTTCTTGATAACGTTAATAGCGTTCTTGATTAAGCTTTTTCTGAAGAGCTAGTTAAATAATAATAATAATAATAATAAATATATATATATAAAAATGAAAAAATGCCTGAATTGGACAAACGTCTGGTTTTGTGAGTGTATATGAACAGCTTCATATATCAAGACTTTCATATAACCCTGATTAGTCGTAAAGAAAAAATTCTCTTGCCAACTAGATGCCAAATTTCTGTCTCTAGTACCTTCCTCCTGCTCTGATGACAGTTTGAGCATTGTTGTAACTGAGTGACCGTAAGCAATATCTTTGCCATAGTTGGTGTATGGAAAAACACGATATGAACTATACCTCAATTTAAAAAAAAATCTATGTTTTTGCATATTTAGGGGTTTTTTTCATGTTTTAACATATTGAAGTGGAGAGAATGAATAGTTTAGACCAACTTCTTTGAAAATGGTGTTGCAGAGTGATGAGAGTGTATTTCTGGACTGTTACAGTTCATAAATTTTATGTGGCTGATGAATTACACAACAGATAACCACCTCATACTTTGTATGACTTGTCGTAGATGGAGAAACTTCCTGAGCTCTCTCTGGTCGAGAGGGACAAATAATTTATTGGCTTTTTCTCACTTCTGAGGTTTGCAGGCAAAGGACCAAAAATACTTCTTTCTGTATGACAGGAAACCCGGACTTTTCTCTAAGTTTGTATTATTCAAGCATCTAGGTAATGATGTTTACCACAGAGAAAAAACCCCAACTATTTAATTTCAATGCAGTTGAGGAAACTTGAAAGACTGGTTATCATATATAAATGTCATTATAAGAAGCATCTCTCCTACAGTGCAAGGGTTGGAAGTAGATGATATTTAAGGTCCCTTCCAACCTAAGCCTTTCCATGATTCTATGATTTTTGTGATTCTATGTTTATATTTAAGAATATTGCCAGGAAAAATGGAGTGCAAGAAGCAAGAGTGTCTGCACTTAAAAGCTGAATAATGGCTTGTTTGCAGAGTACTTGTTCTCAGTTTTACATCTTTTGAAAACCTTCTATTTCAAGCTTTGTTTCTACTCAATGTGAAAGATATTGAAATTAGAACTGTACTAGAGAATACTGAGAAATGGAGAGGATTGAAGTGGGGAACTGGGAGAGTCTAGTCTGTTTAGAAAAACTCACAAAAGAAGCTTTTGTCATTAAAAGCAAATATTATTCTAATGCTTCAGCCACTGAATGAGTCATGAAACCCTATATTTTTAAATGAAAAATTAAACTTTCTAGAGGATTTGGATGGTTTTTGAAAATAAAGTTACGCTTTTAAATTGCTTGACACTTGATATAAATCAATTTAATTGGACGCAGAGTATGTGTACTTCCTGATCTTCATCATGAAAAAGTAGGACCATGGAGAAGAGTATCTCTGCTACTTAAAATGTTGTGGAAGAGATGCCAAAGCAAGGCCAGAACAACAGGTGTACATAAAATAACTATGCTTAAATACATGCATAAAGGCAACATCTTCTATAGAGACTTTTCAAAGCTATGAACTTGGTCTACAAATGGAAGTGATGTCTTCTTGAATATACCGATTTCTAGAGCTTTCTGGCAGAATTCCTTGGTACTTAATAACTGGCTTTTGAAGCTTTTTCCTGTCCTTTGTCTTCCCTCTCTCTGCCATTTAGCATACATTTTACAGTCATAATGCCATGGAAGTGTTTTTACTGTCTACCACCAAACTTAAAAAAAACCCCTGTTATGATGCATATCAGAAAGATAACCCTTTTTTTCTCTTGCTTAACTAGCTTATATAGGAAGCTCATTTTTATATTTTGAATGGAAAGAGACAAGACTAATGTATTACCAAATGGTTACAACTAATACTCCGTTAACTTATTTTCTATAGTAAAATGATTATGTTTATCTCACCTTTTTTTTTTTCCTTACTGGGGAAAAAATTCTGCTTTTTGTTCTCTGATTGCTTTGCCCAGATATTTCATGTTATTCAATCTTGAAAGGTTACTCAGAAGTAAAATGACTGCCTTCTTGCAGAAGGGAAATCTTCATATAAACTTGGGAGAAAGAGGAAATACCTTTTTTTTTTTTTTTTTTTTTTGTAAGAGCAGTGATTTATGTCCTGTTAGATTTAATATAAAGTGCATCTCTGACAGTACTTTTTCATTAAGATTTTCTATGTCTCCATACAATATCTACTTACTTCCCTGGTGTTCCTTTCTAGCGTCTTGCTGTGGTTGCTGCATTTTTAGTGTGATGACAGAAGAGAGGAATATCTTGTCAAATGCCTTCTTACAGTTAGATGTCATGACTTTGAAAGTGGAGGAAAGAGTAAATGTGGAAACTCTGAAAGGAAAAGTTATGTGGGTTTTTTTTGGAGAGAGGAGGTTGGGAGGGTGGGGGGACTGAGTTTGTTTGAATTTTTGTTTTGTTTTTTTCTTTTTACTCCCATGGGATTCTGTGCGTGTGACTGCTTAGTGCATTTTTACTGTAGTAGTATCACTTTAGGGCAGTTTACTTTAGCAAATGAGACCAAGCTCTTAAAAACTACTGTAAAGCTCACCTTATGCTTATTGCACACTTAAATGAATGTTGAAACTGATACAGATGGAATCTATTAAAATGTGTCACTGGCAGAATGCAAGCTTCAAACCAGGTTTATCAGGGAGACCTTCCTATTGAGTCACTATGCTCAGAAAGGACCCTTTTGTTTTCTAAACTCCTTCTCAGAGAGCAGTCTAGGTGGGATTAAGGATGATAAACTAAATATATTTACATAAATAAGATTAATTATTTATTTATATTAGTTATAATTACTAGACCAAAAAAATTCAATCAGAATTATTTACTACACAGTATTGATAGTTATAACTACTAGTATAGTGTACTATTTTTTAAAAGAAATATTAAAGCAATTATCTTAAAGCTAGCAAAATAATTGTTAAATACAGTGTATTGGGTCTGGCTGAGATGGTGTTCATTTCTCATTGTTCTTCACATCCTGAGAATGCTTAACTTCAGCATTGATGGGTCAGGCTTGTCTTGGAATTCTTCAAGACCAAAACAGTGTGACCCACCCACCACTGATAACTTGCAAATAAGGTAAAGTTTGAGCTATTTTACCCCCACTTAGGCAGAGTATTCTACTACTCAGACATGATGGTTTGCATGAGCTAATAACAAAAATGTGGACTGAGAATAGTTTTATACATGAAATCAAAAATTGACAAGCACTGTGGACTAGTGGAGAATCTTGCATGAGTGCATTTAACACAGAGACACATGCCCCCTGCCCTGCAACCTCCCCCTTTGAAACCCACAAAACCAAAATCCCAAACCCTACGCCCTAGTAGGAACCTCTTCTCTTTTCCATAAACTGTCTAGCATACAGAAATTGGGTTGGGAACCAATGGCAATACCAATACCTCTTCTTTCAGTAGTGTTTCTCTTAACTGCAGGAAGAACACAGACATTTTACACTTGGAAATCATATGTCATTTGAATTCATTTTTGCAATATTCTGATTAGTTAAATCTCTTATAAGGTGTATTACCTAAAATAACTACTGACACTCAAACACTGACACATGGAATATTATATTGCAAACAAAGGAATGCTTTGCCTGCACACAAATGGGTAAATCTTCAATCACCCATGGGATCCATATAATCTGTAATTAAAAAGATATTTTTGAGATACAGTCTTCCAACGTCAAAATCTCAGATTTATCAGTTGTATTACACGTAGCAGGACAGTGTAAATATTTTATGTTTTTTGCTGAAATTATTTATAAGAGACATTTTCAGGTGGTATGATCTGAGGTGTTCAAGTGTGTGGACAAGTGCTGTGCTCTGGAGCATTCTTCGGTGCTGCTCCTTTGCATGAGTCACTTTCTGCTACTAAAAGTTATTTTCTGCAGAGACAGACCCAGGAGTCTTGGTGGATGAGAAG
Organism: Manacus candei; assembly: GCF_025592945.1. Lineage (NCBI taxonomy): Eukaryota > Metazoa > Chordata > Aves > Passeriformes > Pipridae > Manacus > Manacus candei. Next base: position 9,779,714 of record NW_026138136.1, read on the forward strand.
CTGACCATGAGCTGGCAGTGTGCACTTGTGGCCAGGAGGGTGAAAGCTATCCTGTGATGCATTGGGAACAGTGTGGCCAGCAGGTTGTGGGAGGTGCTCCTCCCCCTCTACTTGGCCCTAGTGAGGCCACATCTGGTGTACTGTGTTCAGTTCTGGTCTTCACAGTTTAAGAAAGACAAGGAGTTGTTGGAGAGGGTTCAGGGAAGGCCACAAAGATGACTGGGGGTCTGGAGCATCTCTCTTATGAGGAGAGGCTGTGGCAGTTGGGCATATTTAGTTTAGAGAAGAGAAGGCTGAGAGAAGATCTCATCAATACTCACAAGTATCTTGAGTGTGGGTGTCAAGGGGATGATACTAGACTTTTTCCAATGGTGCCCAGTGAGAGGACAAGGAGCAATGGCCATAAACTAAAACACGATAAGTTCCACCTCAACATGAGGAAGAACTTCACAGTGATGGCTTTGTCCTAGATAGATACCACTTTCAATGAGAGCTCATTATGACTTTCATTTGCTTTTAAAAAGATTGTGATCTTTATTTGGGAGAAGTACCATTTTAAAAGGTAAGAGGAAAGCCAGTTATTGTAAACTACAGACTGATGCCTGGCATTTCTAACTGTTCCACTGTTCTCATAGTCTGATGCTGTGTGGTATCTTTCCTAAATAGCAAATGTCTAGACTCTTGTGAGTATAAATGATACTTAATTTTATTATGATAACAAGAATATGTTTCTTGCTCTCATGCTTGCACAAGAGAACTTGAAAGTGGGATTTTTTTAAACCCCTGTGTTCGTTATTTTTATGATCTGTTTGATTTATTTATTTTATACAATAGCTCTGTATTTGGAGTACATCAGGTAAATAATAAGGTGTGTTTCATCCTTCAAGCAAGTTTTTGAACACTTAACACAGAAAAAAGGGGATGTACATGCAATGTGCTGACACACTTATGTTTCAGGAGGAACCTCTTTTGAGTTTCTGAGCTCACAACAAGAATAAATATATTGGAAGTTACATGAGTGGATTTGAACTTGATTTGTGAGATCTCAAATTCTGGTTTTGATTTGTATTTTTGCAAAAAACATCTGCTTGTGAGGTTCAGAGAAAGGGTGATTCTGTGGCTGTTGTTTATATGGTGTTAATTAGCAACAGAAGCAATGTTAATTAGCAATGTACATGGTACATTCTGGGGAACAACAACAGTATGAGAACAGAACCAATAGAGAAAAGCATCAAAATGCTTGAGAGGGAGGGAGAGAGAGAGGGACGGAGACGTGGTAGAAGGATAAACTTGACAGAAAAAGTTGTACTACTGCTTAAAAATTTTAACTATAAAATATAAAACCTCTCCTGACTGTGGTAGTTCCTCTCTTAATTTACAAACCAGAAAGTGGTTATTAAATAAATCTTCCTTCACTAAAGCCTGCTAAGAAAACTTTTCTCCCTCTTTTACTCTTTAGACTTTTCTTAGGAGTTACATTGCTTGCTTTTGACAGATGGTGTTTTATTATCATGATTAGTGTGTTTCTGTGTGGGAGCGTGTGTATACAGACCAGCCATCAGATTATGTTTTGTTTCCAGTTTTCTTTCGGGACTGCTACTTCTCTTTACAAAAATTGAATATATCATAGACATAAAGACAGGAGTAGATCCCTTAATAAACACATTTTAAAAAACCACCACCAGAACAACAAAAAAAATAAAATTAAAAAAAAAGGAAAAATCTAAATATATAAATATTTATAAATATTATAAAATCAAACCAAAATTGAGTTATTTCTGTAAAAGTAAGTCTCTAAAAGTAAGTCCCACTGGACTTTTCCTTGAAATAGAAAATAAAACATAAAAGGTGGAAATGTTATTGTAGATCATAAAACCATAGAATGGTTTGGGTTGGAAGAGACCTTAAACATCATCTGGTTCCAACCCACCTAGTGCGGACAGGAACATCTTTCACTACACCAGGTTGCTCAGAGCTCCATCTAACCTGGCCTTAAACAGTTCCAGGGATGAGGCATCCACAGGTTTTCTGGGCAACCTGTTCTAGTGTCTTGACACCCTGACAGTGAAGAATTTTTTCCTAATATCTAATCTAAACCTACTCTCTTTCTGTTTGAAGCCATTCCCTCTTCTTCTGCCACTACATGCTCTTGTAACTAGTCTCTCAGTCTTTCTTGTGGGCTCCATTCAGGTGATGGAAGGCCACAGTTAGATCACCCTGGAGCCTTTTCTTCTCCAGGCTGAACAAACCCAATTCTCTCAGCCTTCCCTCATAGGAGAGGTGCTCCATCTCACTCATCAACTTGGTGGCCCTCCTCTGGACTTGCTCCAACAGCTTAGTGTCTTTCCAGCTCTGGGGCGCCCAGCTCAGGATGAACTAGTTCTGGTGTGGGGTATCATGGGAGCAGAGGGGCAGAATCACCACCCTTGACCTGCTGGCCACACTGTTTTTGATGCAGCCCAAGACCCAAGGGGCTTTTGGGATGTGAGTGCACATTGTCACCATGGCCAGCGTCTCATCCATCAGCACCCCAAAGTCTTCCTCAGCAGGGCTGCTCTTGATCTGTTCATCCTCCAGCTTGTAGGGATACTGGGGTTTACCCTCACCCAGGTGCAGCACCTTGCACTTGGTGGTGTTAAACCTCATGAGATTCCCGTGGGCCCACTACTTCAGCTTGTTCAGGTCCCTCTGTATGACATCCCACTGTTCAGGTGTGTCCACCGCACCACTCAGCTTGGTGTCATCTGCAAATTTGCTGAGGGTGCACTTGATCTCTTCTAATCCTCTTTTTCCTAAAATGATGGTTTCTAAATTTAAAGTAAAAGGAACAATAATAAATCATCTTTTCCCTCTTTGATTTGCTCAAACATTTGAATAAGCAAATGGACTGGGAGAGGAGATTTGAACTGTTATTAATTTCACTGAAGAGATGTCTGAGGGAATATCGGTCTTACTAAAATCTGTTTATTTTGCTATAGCATTTTACAGGAAGAAGTCTAAAATTATTCTATCAAGTCATCTAGATATAGTCCTTGGTATTTATTTAATTGTATTTTAAAGGTATTACTATATTCATCCTGCATTTTAGTAGTCACAAAAGGTTTGAGTGTGTGGAAATTAAATATTTTAGCGTCTTTGAAACAAATATTTCTTTGAGGTTTTATTAGCTTGGAGGCCTAGGTACTTCAACCTTCATCCTGATATGGTATTTAGAAAATATCACTGTCATGGTTTCTTAAAAAACAGAGTGCCATTTTCCAACTACCATTAACTAGAAGTGAGAATTCTGAATAACCAAACCAGATTAAATTTCTATCTGAAACTAATTAATGATCTATTTAGCATATTTAATTTCATTGCTTTTACAAAACTGAACATCCTCTTAGATAATTTTAAGTTCTGAATAGCTGAAAACTCTAAAGGGAAAAGTCAGTACACTAATTAAAATGCAATTCAGTGAAAATTCCAGCGAAAGTTCCTGATTTCATTTAATAGTCTTCCTTTCAAAGTTTAAAAAGTTAAAGAAGAGTGAAGACTGGAGTCAAGGAAGATAGTTTTTATACCTGCAATATCCATCACCTGCTTAGAGATAATAAAAAGATCGTCTGAAATTTAAACCTGTTCTTTATCTCAGATACCTGCAAACTTTTTGTATTTGAATCCAATTTTTTGTGTTATACAACTCATTTAATTGGGCTAAATTGCCTTTTTCATTGAAGAAGATGTATAAAATCTTGACAAAAATAACTGTGGTAAAAATATAAACCAGCTCTAATCTGGTTTTGCACAGTTTTGGGAAGTTTCTCTTACTCTTAAGTGTGGACCACATGCAAAAGTGTTTGAACAAAATCCTTCTAAGCAGGACAACTAATTCAGTTGTCTGAAGGGTAATCATAGGCTGGTCTCAATAAGCCATAGCCAAGAGTAGTCTGGCAGCGGGATGCCCTTGGGACAGCTGGGTGCCTGAAGCACTGTCCCTGCATCCATGGCTCCCATGCCTCCCTGTGCTGCTCTCTCAGAGGAACACTGCTCAACCTCAGGGCGATCATCTCCAGGCTCGTGCCTGGTGCTGGCAGCTGGGCACTGCTGCTCCTGCTCCCATGGGCTGCACGTGCCAAGGAATGCCCTGCGCAGAGCCCCAAGCACCCGCCTGGATGGGAAACATTGTGGCCTTTGGGCTGAGGCGTGAATGCCTGTGGGAGAAGGAGATCTGTCCCCAAGGAGCTGGGTGGGCACCAGGCAAGCTCCTGCCTGCACCCCTGGCACTGAGGGCTCTTCCCAGGGAAGAGTAGAAGGTGCGTGGCCAGCGCTGGCGTGTGTGGTGCTGCCAGCGTGGCCTGGGTGTTGCTTTCCAGAATGGCTGGGCCAGACCTGCCCTGGCTGGGGCAGTGCTCGACTCTGGGGTGTGGCTGGGTCATCCCTGATGTTGGTAGCACCACCCAGGGCAGGAGACGCACTCTGCAGGTTGCTGACGGCCTCTCCTGCTGTGGCTGTGCCCTCTACATCTTCCCGTTGAAGCAGCTCTTTGCCACCATGGTCTTCTGACACATCTCTGAACACCTCAGTTTTGCTGTAATCTTCCCAAATCTCCAAGGGCTTTGGACTTTTGAGGTCCTCTTCCCACATCCCATGGGACAGCTCTTTGTGAATGTTGCATTCCCAGTCCTCCTCCTCGGCCAAAGTCCCTGGCTCTCTGGGGCCATGGGTGACAAGCCACTCCAGAACTTTCTCTGTGCTTGGGATGGCCTATAGGCCTTTCAGCTCAGTCTGCAGAAGGTGAAGAAATGTGTTCCCCTGGAAGATGAGAAGGGGAGAGAGAGGATGGTTTCTTGAAGACTTCTTCCTCAACATGAGGGCATGTTCTGTTTTGTAAAAGCAACAAAATTAACTATGCTAAATAGATCATTAATTAATTTTAGATAGAAATTTATCTGATTTGGTTATTCAGAATTCTCACTCCTATTTAATGGTAGTTGGAAAGTAAACTGAATGACAATAGGGATGTCTTAGAAGTAGTTAAATTTTCTTGCTGGTGAGTGCTTGCATCTGCTTACAGGTATTTGAACAAATGCACAAAAATGAACTTTGGAATGGATTGACTGGTTTTACCTCTGTTTTTGAAGAGATATGCAGACAAACCAGCGCTCTTAAGCTGTTTAAGGTAACATTAAGGGGAAGGTAGAATGGGACAGAAGTGGAATAGAAATCAAGTTGTCCTTGTACATTCTAACTACTGATACAGATAGAAAACAAGACTTCCTAATCAGTAATTTTCTTTAAATCAGTATACTTTTGCAATCTGAGTTAGTGTAGAGAAAGTTTTTATTTGTTTATATATATTGGCTCAAAAGCAAGTAGTGCAAGGATAGTTTGGGGCCTCATTGTAATGACAGGGATGATAAACTACAGGGAAGTGTTTTCAGGCTTAGTAGAAACATGAGAGAGCTAGAAACAGTAGACATTGCTAGCAGCTGTGGTGGCTAGGAATGATGGACAGATTTATGACAGGTAAGTTCATAAAGGTCTCTATGATTACGACAGCAGTGCAAATATATTGGTTGTAGGTGCTGTATTTCAGAGATATAAAGTAAGAGAAAGTCTATGTTCCCAGAAGGGATTAGAGAACTATAATGTCATATGCACAGTGACTGTCATTTGCAAACAAGCTACGGATATGTCTTACTAATGGACAAAATATGTGAACCCTTTGACTTATGCTTAGTAACATTGGTTTCTGAAAAATCAGTTGAAACTCTGTAAAGGTAATTGCAGAAATAAATTTTTGTACAGTACAGCACCATTAAAGTTGATGCAGGGAAGTGTTACAAGGGAATTTTGTCACTATTTACAGCTTATGGATACCTAACTGTTATTAAACTGTAATTAACTACTTGGCAGCTCCTGGTGGTAAAGCAGCTCAAAGTGAGGAACAGTTAGATCCTTTCTGTCTGTGAATTAATTAACAAATGGCTATTTACTTTTATTTGTGAACCTCTGCTTTCTTCCTGCCAAAAACCTTCCTCCAAAATTTGTTATTTAAATAATTTCAGACCATCTGACCAACTCAATGAATCTCTTGTAGGATAAACAATATATGTTGACTCTAAAATATGACTTGGTGCTTCATAATCTTTGGGAGTCACTTAAGTTTTGCATTTCTTCTTTTCTAAATTTACTTTGGTAGCATTTCTGACTGTTTAGCTGCTTTCCTTTTATAGCTATATTCCCTTTTTATTACAGAAGACCTTTTTTGTCTATTAATACATCCATCAGATTAAGCGAGGTGATTCTACCCCTCTACTCTGCTCTCATGACACCCCACCACATGTGATGCATCCAGCTCTGGGGAGCCCAGCACAGGAAGGATATCGACCTGTTGGAGCAAGTCCAGAGGAGGGCCACCAAGTTGATGAGTGAGATGGAGCATCTCTCCTATGAGGGAAGGCCGAGAGATTAGGGATTGTTCAGCCTGGAGAAGAGAAGGGTTTGGGGTGACCTAATTGTGACCTTCCAGTACCTGAATGGAGTGCACAAGAAAGATGGAGAGGGACTTCTTACAAGGGCACATAGTGACAAGAAAAGGGGGGATGGCTTCAAACTGAAAGAGAATAGGTTTAGATTAGATATTAGAAAAAAGATTCCTTACTGTCAGGGTGTTGAGACACTGGAACAGGTTGCCCAGAGAAGCTGTGGATGCCACATTCTTGGCAGTGTACAAGGCCAGGCTGAATGGAACTCTGAGCAACCTGGTATAGTGGAAGGTGTCTCTGTCCATGGCTGAATGGGTTGGAACCAGATGATGTTTAAGGTCCCTTGCAACCCAAACCATTCTATGATTCTATGATATATTTACTCTTGATTTGTATTTTGGAAGAAAAGATCAAAGCATATTCCTTTATGGACAAAAGTGAACTTTTGTCCTTCTCGTTGAGGAAAAATTCTGGTCCTGCTGTATGCCTTTACACAGACCATCTTCTCTCTTGCTAATAGTTTTTAGTTGTTGTCTCAAAAGATGCTTTAGTGAGAAATCACTTGGAATGCAATTTGAACCATATTTTTTGAACTGAATAATCCACTTCCTTTCAAGATTATTTGTGGAAAGATTTTTTTGACCTTTTTCCAGGACAAAAATGTGTTTTCTCCATGTCCCTAGGTCAGTGCTTGGTATGCTTGGTATAGCAAAAAGTGAAACAAAGTGCTTTCTTTAAATTGCTTTTCCTTAGTTTGATTTGGCTTCTATGAGGCTTTTAGAGTTCTCTTCACTTCCAGAGATTTTTTTTCTTACTGCTGTAAAGGGTCATGAAGAACCAGGTGAGCAGATAATTGATGGATTTGTGATCTGCAGTCTTCTGAAGAGCTCCACTTCCTAGCACTGTTATGATGCTAGAGAGATGAATTCTTTCCATGCCCTGCCCTAAAATAAAATAAAATAAAATGGAATAATACAACTGTAGGATCACACAGTGCTTATTCCAGAGAACAGGAAAATATTAACTCTTCTAATTTTACTTCTGGCCATCCTAGATGCTTAATCCAAATTTCTAGGACAGAAAGGGTCATCAACATTAAACACTGTCATCTGATACTACTCAGTGAACTGATTAGCTAGATTGCTCTGGGTTATAAAAAGTGAATGGCATTGCTTCATGTTGGGATAAGTATAAACTGCGCTGTGGGTCTTAGATTTTGTTACTGACACAATGGGCAGTTGAAGCTGCTCTTATGAGCACTCAGAGTTTGTTGTATTCTTAAACTCTGAAAAGCATTTATTGCGTTGTGTTGATCTAGAAAATCAATATTGTTTTTCTGTCAAGTCTGTTGCTACTATTTTTCTAATATGAGAGTCTCTCACTTTATTTTCAAGATAATTCACAGACCTGCAGAAGCACAAGCTGCTAGGGTTCCAGGAGGCACTGAAATCCTCTAATAGATACTCCTTGCTTTGCTCTGGGGCAGTAGCTGGTAAAATAAATGGCTATTTACAGTTACAGCTCTTCAAAATGCTGTAGTTGCGAATAATTAACATGCAAGGTAAGTGGAAATTTATTGGAAATATTTCAGAATTCAGCAGATCTGGAGAATAAGGGCTCTGAACAACAAACTTCTGTAACTGTTCAATGGAGTTCCTCTGGTGATCAAAGGCATTATCAACCTAATTAAGAGTGGTGCTGGGAGCTCTGGTTTCATGGAGCTCTCCATTCCCATGGGTTTCCCTGGAGTGAGGGGTTGCTCCGTGTTCTTCAGGAACTTTCTAGGTCTTGGAGAAAGCTGATATGACAGACCACAATGTGAGGACAAAGAAGACACAGGGAGGTAACTAAACAGTAACCTGATGTTAAAAGTATGAAGTTTATATGTCTGTATGTGGTAGTATAACAGGGATAAGGACAAGTTGCTCACCAGCACCTCTTTCCCAGAAGAATATCCCTAACCAAATCGTCTTTTCCAACTCAAGAACTTTTCTTAAATCCAAAGCAGATGTAGGGGGTTTAATAGAACACTTACACTTATTTCAGGTACACTGAAGTAGTAGCATAGCTTGAGGGTGTGAGTATGCCACTTTTAATACTAGTTGAACTACATCTTGAGGAATGTAGGATGATGGTGAAAGTCTAGAGAGAAGTAATAAAGGTGTTAGAAAGATGTCTGAGGGATGTCTGAGGGAGAACAAGATAAGGATATTTAAGATGGAGAAGACTCAAAATTCAAATCAGGTAAAAACACAGTGAGATAACTCTGTTAACTTTGTTGTATAGCACTGCATATGAAATAAAAGGAAGATTGTGATCCTACTAATCTGGAGACAACAAAATTAATTTAGAAGAGGTAAAAATTAAAACAATTCCAGTCCAAATGTTCCAGTTGTACTTGTGGAAACATTTGAGTCTATTTGAATGACACTACATTTTTTGATAGTGGAAAGCAAACCAAATTCCCACAGCAGAAATATGTTTAGATTCTCTATTCTAGGATTTTAGAAGATCTGTCAAACTTTATTTCCATCCAAAACTGAAGTTAAGAGATATTTTCTAACCTCAAGATTTTGACAGTTAAACACCCTTAAGATCTGCTTGCATAGAAAATACTTAATGTTTTGTCTTTATATATGTGTGGTTACGTTGCCTGCAGCATTTTATTATCATCTGCGATTGTTGCTGTGAAAAGGTTAAGATCATTCTAAAAGTATTTTCACAGGGAAGAAAACCTCAGTAACAGAAGAGTGTTTCAGTGAGCTCTGGGAAGTATAAGAAGAGCTAATGTCTCAAAACTGATTCTGAAAAAAATCAGGCAAAACCCAAATAAACATTAGAACAACAGTTAACAGTTGTTAACACTACCCATAATGTTTTGACATCTTTCACACACTGATTGAAATGAATTTTGCATTTGGTGTACCTAGTGGCAAGAGTTATACTATTTTTGCACTTCTTTTGCTGTACTGTCTTCTACTTGCTCTGCACTAAGATGATATTAACTTATTTTTATGCTTTCTTGGACCATTCCATTTACGTTGATGTCCAAATTGAACCTCGGTTTTCTTAGTTGCTACCTCTGGTTTTAGGGAGTTTAATGGTTACTCGTTTTTCCTTTTCTCTAAGCAAGCTAACAGCTTGAATTTTTCTTTAAGAATAGCTGAATTTAGTGAGCTTGTATCTTGGCAAAAATGCAGGTAGGACTAAAACAACTGAACTGATTTATGAGATTTACTACAAGCGATGAGTCTCACTTGATAGTTTAGTTAACTGAGATAAACCCAACTCTACACCTCCTGAAGACCAAGATATTAGGCTTACTTCTTTTCCCCTTTTCTTTTAGTTCTCTCTAACCCTGTCCCTTCATATTTTTTTCCCAACTGTTACCAGGTAACAGCCAGCAAATGAGGCTTGTCTTAAACAGGAGGATGCTGGGTATTGTTTGGCTGAAGATGTTTCCTTCTTGCTACTTGAATCTCTTAAGATAGCAACAATGTCTACTTATTTCTACGAGGAATTTGAGCTCTCCTGAAAGGACTTTTTGATTCACTGTACGGTTAGTTTCTTTAACCATTTACCTTTGTTGCGATGAGCCTTTTCTTCTCATCTTTTCATGCAGTAGGGCATCCAGTCTCTGCAGACTGCTTTGAAAATTTCTTTTGTGCTTGTGAGTTTTCTAAATGAACAGTTCTTCCTCATTGATTCTTCACAGTGACACACACTTCTCTGTGCTCTACCGCATCTGTGACATTCAGTGGAGATGTGTTGGGAAGTCCGACAATGCTCTTTTAAATCTTTGTTTTCTTTTTTCTTCTTCTTTCCTTTACAGAGGCAATACCAGTGTTCCAGATCCTTAAACATAAAACCCCTAAACCAACGCTCTCATTGTGTTGTACACAGTTGCTTCTTTTCCTGCAGAAATTGCAGCTACTGTAACCCAAAGGGTATCTATGAGCTTTTCCACAAGCAACTATTACCATATTGTTAGAAGTCTTAGTTTTCCACTTGCCCATCATCTATTCTTACCCAAAAAGTCTTTAAAGTTCAGGTGTCTTAGTTTAATCTAACAGTTATGATGACCCTGGAAACTATGCCAAATTCTAAAATGAATTTCTAAAGCTCTTTCTAGATCAACCTTTTCAACTGTAATATTGCAAAGCTAGTAAGTTTGACTTTGCATTTGGTGGTCTTGTGAAGAGATTGATGTGACAGCACAGGCCTGTAGACTAGAGGGACCAAGACTATGACTGGAAAGTTGTAATCCATCAGTTCCATAGCCACAAATGGGATTATGTCTCAGTGAATGCTGTGGAAGTGATAAGACCTGTAGCATCTTAGGAAACCTTTTCTATTTTTATCAAAATCTCTTTAGCTTTGAAGGAGACTTGGTAGTCAATTAACTGCACTTAATTTGTACAGTTTCTGTGTACTCAGACATGTGCTCATAAATGTATACCCTCTCAGGAATATTTAGTGGGGTTGTACCAGATAAAAACTCAGACCAAGATAAAATTAGTGACTAGTAAGATGCTTTCATGGGCAGATCTGTTTCAGACATGCTTTTCTCAAGAGCAGCAGGCTACTTGTGCTACCCTCACCTCTGAAAGACAGAGTGAACTCTGCTGAACTAAGTGGTATCTTTGTCACTGCTCTGGAGGTTTTGACAGGAAGATCTATGTTTTGACTAAGCTTGACTGATCTTTCACTCTTGTACGAAAAAATTACTTTCCTTATCTATCTCTTTGATAGTTTTCTTAGACTATTTAAGTAATGTGACTCTATTGGTTTTGACTGGGATAAAGTTAATTTTCTTCATAGCAGTTTGTATGGTTCTATGTTTTGGATATGCTTATACAGCATCAAGGTCTTTTCTGTTTCTCAAACTGTCCCAGCACTGAGGAGGCTGGGAGTGTACAAGAAGTTAAGAGGTGACACAGGCAGGACAGATGACCCCAACTGACCCCGGGGGTATCCCATACTATATAAAGTTGTACCCAGAGGGTACAGGGGAAGAAGGAAGAGGGGGGGAAAAGTTAGAAGGAGGGTATGACATTGGGAGTGATGGTGTGTCTTCCCAAGTTGCTGTTAGCTGCTTTCCTGGGAATGACTGAACACTTGCCTGCCCATGTGAAGTGGTGAACAAATTACTTATTTTGCTTTGCTTGCGTGTATGGTTTTTGCTTTGCCTTTTAAACTGTCTTTATCTCAACCCATGAGATCTCACGTTTTTATCCTTCTGATTCTCTCCCTCATCCCATGGTGAGGGAGTGAGCAAGTGATTGGGTGGTGCTTCACTGCTCACTGGGGTTAAACCATGACACAGGCAAATTCTTAAAATGAGTGAGAGGAAAATTCTTGAAATGAGTGTGACTGGCTTGTACTGACAGTGCCTTAAATACTGTTTTACATGAACTTCTGTCTAGCAATGCAGACTGGGACCTCAGCATGAGCCAATGCATTCTTGAGGGTTTCACCTTCTTCTCACATGTAAATACCTGTCAAGTGAGCAGGTGACAGGGTCCAGCACAAGTATAATTATTTTTTTTAATTTAGCCTTTATTCTAATGCAGTGGATGAAGTATAACTACTCAAGCAATGCATAAAAATGGAGCAAGACTTTTGGATGCAGACTTAAGAGTGTCTGTGTTAGAGCATACATGCAATAATTTGCCTGTTTTTTACTGCCCTTCATATCAGTTTCATAGGCAGAACAGCTGTATATCTTCTGCTGACATTTTTATGGGGAGTAATATTGGATGACTGTGGGAACTATGTTATGATATTGTATTACCTTCTGAAAGTGGTACTATTACTTATGTTGGGGTACCTTACTTTTTAGTCTGTGCACATTTCTTAGTGGGTAGAAAGCTAATGATTTAAAGATAATTTTATATTTTAAAAGGGACTTGTGTGTATGCCAAAAGAAAAGTAGCGATGGTTCTTTTGTCATCTGGTCCTGTCTCAGGCCTTCACTGAAAGGCCTGAGACATTAAATCATGCTTATGTCAAAGGAACTGAGTAGCTAACCTCCCTTTTTTGAGATCTGATGTGAAAATGGTTCATTTTTAATGATTTGAAAAAGGAGGCATGTGAATTTGTAGTTAAAATGTACTGGCCCAGTCTACCTGAATGCTGTAGAATGAAGTTTGTAACCACCCAGCCATAAATATCAGGCTAAACACAAAGTGTTGCAGCTCCTGCTGCTGCTAGTTCTGGAAGATGCTCAGTAATCAGCTGGAATTTATTACTAAAAATCACTTAATCTTTGATTTCCTAATCTTCGTGTCTTCAGAATAACTGCACTAATAACATACAACTAACATTGTATTAAGACCAGTTGATGAGGGTTTTTCTTGCATCTGTCCCCATCTGTACTAACTCCAGCTTTCAGACTTTAGGAGCCTGAGAGTATTTCAACTGTGTGGGAAAAAAAGTCCCACAAACCCCCCCATGCTATAATCAGACTTTTACTTAAGTGTGTAAGCACCTGCTGGCTGGGTTCATTCTAAGGTGCAGAAGTAGCTTTCAATGTGTTTGATAGTACCTGGGAAGGGAAAGAAGGTGACACATTTCACCCACTGTGAGTATGAACAAAAAAGGTGTAGGAATATGGCATACACATATGTGCATGTTCTTCAGATTCACTGCTGCCACCTGGAAAATTGTAGATCTGGTCATGACATTTGCTTGAGAGATGGATCTGAGGTCTCTTGGAAGATTGTGATGACATTTCTTACAATTTTTTTGGAATGAGAGACAGAACTGAATTGTGGTTTGGAACAACAAGATATGTTGGTACGGCTGAAACAAGATGACATTGCTACTCTCCATTCTGTTTGAAGTTTTTTGGTAACATCTTGAGAGTCCAGTTGGCTGTAGAGATGGGCAGAACCCATGGGCATTATTTGACTACTAGTTTTCCCAAACCTTGCCTACTCTATTTTCTTTCACTGATGCAGTAAATTTTCCTCTAGGCACTCCAAAGGCTGAAATCCTACTTCCATAACTTTCTAACTTATGTAGTAAAACTTTTTAAGGCTTAGCCTGGAAATGTCACTTTTCTGCTTGAGAAACCTTGTTTTTGGAATATCCAACTCCGGTGTGTCGTAGAAGTATTTATACTTGCTGACAGAGCTAACTGTTGAGGCATGGCAAAACACATTTATCTAAAAATTCAGCAGTTTTCCAGGTTAAAAAAAAAAAAAAGAAGTAGTACAAGTAAATGAAGTGAGGAATGTTTGTGAATTAGATGTGATATAAAAAAATGAATTTCTTACTAAGCAGCCTGAATTGCTGCAAATATTACTATATTAGGAATGAATGTCACGCATGCCCTTGTCAACATTAAATCCTTGCTATAAATACTATTTCTTGCATATATGTTAGAAACATGGTGGATTCTTCAAAGGAATTGAACTAATCTGTAAGCAAGCATGCTCCTTAAAGATTGTATATGGTAGTATAGGCTATTCTTCTTAAAGGGAATTAAGCAAATAACAGGTGGCTTCTTGTAGAATTGAGTGTGACTAGTTATTTCTTATTCGTTTGCTTTCTGCTTCGTGAATACTTATGTTATCTTTGCCACATGTCTGTGACATATTAATCCCCTTAGTCTTACTAGTTAACTCAAAAGGCATCAACATCTGTGGGCTAAGTCAGCCCTCCTTGAGGGGAAAGCCCTGGGAAGGTTATAGGCCATGTTTGACTCAGTCTATTGTCCAAGTCTAACAGGTTTTTTAGAATAGAGTGATTATATAGACTCTGGGTATAATACCATTTTGACAGTGTAATTTAGTACTTTCCAGAAGTTCTGAAGACCACAACTAAATCAATAATAACAGTTATTCTTGAGTATTCTTGGAAGGGATTTGTACAACGTGGTTTGCAATAAATGGACTAATGGTGAAGTTTAGCTCGTCCTCTGAACTGTTTATCACTTAAAATTGTAAGTGAAGGCAAAAGTAAATTTTCACTGGGAGATTTAGAAGGAACAAAATGTTTTTTATCTGAGGGAAAAAATCCTTTTACTACCTTGTTCATTCTGTTTCTGAATGTAAGGAAATGGATACTTGATCAGCTCTGCTTTTTTTGTTTGGTTGTTTTTTTAAAAAAAATGATAGACAATAAAATTGTAATACTGTTTATCTTGACATTATTTTTTCTCCTAACGTGTTTCTGTGCACTCTCAATTTCTGAGTTCTTCTTACTCCCTAAATTCAGTGTTACTGCTCAAATTGTTGGTCTTTTTGGATGGAATCAATAACTCATTATTCTTCTGTTTTTAGTACACTTATATCTTGCTGAGAGATCAATTCTTTAAATATGAAATCCAAGTAGAAATGATGATTGGTGTATTAAATATGTCAAGTTGGTGGGAAAGATTTTGAGAAGAAAAAAATCATTTCCAAATGTGAGAAGATGCTTGGACACAGCCATTCCTGAATGATGGAAATAGAATGTATTTTTCTGTCTTATTATGGTCAAGCAAAGAAATCCTTTGGTGTCCTATTATTTTTGTTTTGAAGTGGATCGTATAGTAAGTTAATTGTTGTGGGGGTGGGAAAAAAAGCTAAATTCTTTCCAGGAGTTAAAGAAACTCTGTCTCAAATTTCCTTACTCATTGTTACAGCATATTGGTGCTGTCTTCCGTTTGTGCTAATTTGTTGGCAAGATGATGTGTGAACACAACAAACAAGACTTAAAAAAAATCTTTAGTGAAATAATAATTTGATTCAGGAAGGAGAGGTGGAATAATAAGCCAATCTAAGAAAAATTATATTTAACTGCTGTCTCTGTAGCTAAATTTTTGTAGCATCTGGAGCTGTGGTTTTCAGCTTCTCTTAAATTGTGAACCCTTATGTACTTTTTTTTATGATGATGATCAAGTTGGTGAGTCTGAAAGCAGTGTTTTGGACATGTGTATAACTCTCTTTAAATTCACCCTGTATACTAAGACCGTATAGTGACTGTAT
The DNA here is from genome assembly GCF_025592945.1 of Manacus candei. Taxonomy (NCBI): domain Eukaryota; kingdom Metazoa; phylum Chordata; class Aves; order Passeriformes; family Pipridae; genus Manacus; species Manacus candei. The sequence goes on from NW_026138136.1 coordinate 9,795,159, forward strand.
ACTGAGAAGTGGTTAAGGGAGAAGGAGTGTTGTGAAAGCTATAAGCACAGTCCTTACAGCTGTGATTTATAGTCCTCTGTAAGTACATGCCCAATGGTCTTATGAAAATAGAAGTCATGTGTGCCTGACCAGTTTTTAAGAAAAAGCAATGGAATATGAAAAATAAAAATCAGAATATTATTAAGGGAGACTTTAAAAAAGAATTAAATGTGCATTCCAAATTTGAGGTTAGAAGTAACAATAGTGGTTTACCTGTTATTCCAATTATGATCTTGTTGCTTTTTTGGGAAGGAATAAGACTTATCAGTAAGGGTATTGGTACAGGAGAGAGAATGTAAATAACTTGTAGATAGTACTTTTGAATTTTACATTTTTTCAAAGTCGGTTTTATTTGTGGGTATAACTGTTAGAGATTGGCAAAATTAATTAAACCAAAAATCTCCCCCTTTTTTCCTGTTTCCCCATTGTTTTTATGTGCCACTCTTTCTTTGACTTTTGTAGGAGGAAAATGCAGGATATAAGTAAGGTGGCTCTATAAAGAGCTTGGACATGTTTCTTGCCATCTGAATGCAGTACGGAAGAGCTGACTGGCAATTCAGTATCTTACTACTCTGATCTACCAGCTTCAAAGAACAAATCTTATCTTGCTTTCTTACTAGAAAGAAGAATTTGTGTCTTAGGACTTTAGCCAGTAAAAGATTTACCCTAAAGCTGTACAAAATTTGAGGGTTAATTAGAATTATTGGCTTGAGTCACTGGTCCTTTGAGCTGTACTTTACTCCTCATTAAATATGCAATGTTTGAATTTGAAGTTGGGTGGTTTTTTTGTTTGTTGTTTACTGCCTATGCTATATCCTCTTAAGTCAGCTAAATTATTATCTTTCGTGTGTACTTCAAGATGTTTTTAGGGTGTGCTTTTTACCTTCTGTATATTTTAGCTGAGAAGGCACTTTAAAGAACTAGTTTGTATTACATTTTACAACTGATTACAGAATTAACCACTTGTTTCTGTGTTTTGTGAAGACAAATTGGGATAAATTCATTCATTTTAATCAGTTTATCATGATTCATATAGTCTTTCTAACAACTATGTCTTGATTTCAGTGTATACAGCTATTGGAAGATATCTCTAATATAATCTGCGTGAGTCACTATCAGACTCTGGTTTAGTTAGTGTTGGTTTTTTTTTTTTCTGATTCTCTGTGCTATTTTTGTTGCTATGTTGTCATTTTGTCTCTTGCAGGAAAGAGGAATGCTACCCTATCTTACTAATGAGAGTGAATAAGCATTCATTTGAAAAATTCATAAGATTTTTGGGATTTGCAAGTGTTGTTTTTACACAGCTTGCTACTACAGTGCTCCTAAATAACAACAAACAAACATATCTGTGAATTACACAATAAAAATGCCAGGTAATATTTTGTTGCTTAGAACTCAGTTCCAAGGTCCATAGCTTTGTTGGATGGCTCACACTGAGTCTTTCAAACAGCTGTAACTTAGCTGTAAGGACAGATATTGAAAGACCTTAAGTAAAAGTGGCTGTTTATTTATAAAATATATTTTTGGCAATGCATCCAGGCAATGCTTTTTTTTCTTTCCATTCACCAGTGCTTCTCTATTCCTTTGTATCCATGGATTTTTTTAGAACAGCAGCTGCTTATATTGTACCAGTGCTGCCAAATGTCTCAGTTAAACGCACCCATGTAACACAGAAAGTTCCAGAAAACTTATTCAGAAGTGTTGCAGCATATTTTAACCTACAACTTGAACATCAATGTATCTTTTCATTGAACGTAAAGCATGTAATCTGTGAGTGTGTTGGACCCTGCAGCTTTCAGACAGCTTCCCTTTTCCCCACTTCCAGTTCTCCCCACCTATCTTACGTATTTCAACCCATACACACAATTCTGAATCTTGTTTTAAATTCATACAGTTGGCTATCTTGAAAAGTCTTCCCAAAACATTGAAAATCCCTCTATTCCTAGAGAGGGAGAGTAGGGCAGTTTATTCTGACTACTTTTGTTTGTATTTGAGAGTTGGAGGATATAGGGAGTAAATGGGCAATGAGGAGGAAGAAGGAATTTCTGCATTTCTTTGGGGAAAGAATGTTGTAGGGTTGTCTGTGGGAAGCACTGTTCTCTGTTACCCTGCAATATCAGTATCAGCACAGTGTTGGAAAAAAAGCTCTCCTCAAGGTAATAATTGAATGCAAGAATAGCATAGCTCCAACCATGTTTGAGACAAGCACAGCAAATGAATTGTCAGTGGCAGCGAGTGAACTGTTACCATCATGAGAGAATTTGACAAAAGAAAGATTTCTCCTTTTTCTCTACATGACATGATTGTTCTAAAAATACGTAAGCATTACTTTCAGCTACACAGTAGACCAGGGCCCCCATTGGGGTAGAGTGAGGAACCAAGGAGAAAATTCATGCTAGAGCATTCCAGCTCAACCGAGTCCCAGTGGCACCCTCAGTGCCCTGCACTGAAATGCAGTAGGGCTGCAGGCCATCACTGCTACCTCACCAAGTGCAGCTGTAAGCTGAGTCCCGAAAGGCACTCTCACATGAGGCTGATTCGCGATTGTCCACGAGAGGTGCAGCAGAAATTCTGGGAGAATTTTTGATTCTACACAGCCCGAGAACAGGACTTGTTCTCTTTTGTATGTGTTTTGCATTGAAAGCACTTTAAATTTAGCTGTTGAAGTAGAGGGCTTTTTAAGGGTCCATTTTAAGTAACAAACTTTGAAGTTCAATGAGTACCTAGCAAACACAGAAACTACAGCATTCTCTGAAGGTTTTCCTTGAAGTTTTATGAAGTTTGCAATAATATGTATTTGTTTCCTAAAATTCAGAGACAACATTGCATTCACCTTGCTTTTTCTTTGAGTGTGGTAGTTTGTTTTGGGTTTGTTTGCGCTTTTTTTTCCTTTGGTTTTTATTTGTTTTATTTTCCTTCCTTGATGACTAAATATGTTTTCATGGTGATAAGTCATAGATTCATAGAATGGCCTGTGTTCTTTAATAGGATCTTTAAGGGACCTTAAAGATCATTTAATTCCAAGCCCCCTGCCATGGGCAGAAATGCCATCCACTAGACCAGGTCGATAGAACCCATTCCAACTTGGCCTTGAAGAGTTCCAGGGATGGGGCATCCACAGCTTCTCTGGGCAACCTGTTCCAGTGCCTCACTGCAATTTGAGTGATGATTCTGAACAGAACTGGAGCGCTCCTTGGGTAGTATTAATTAATGTATTTTTTAATTTATTAGCCCTCTGATCAATTTTATACTCCCTAACTACTTGGATAAATTTTGTTTTAAAGTACTCTTCCCATTGCCACAGCTGCATCTGCAAACCCTTTAAAGATTATTCAAGGCAGCTTTATAACTAACTGTAACTGACTGTATTTTATCACTTTTTTTTTCCTGAGACATTATTCTGCAGAGTATGGAAGTAGTTCTTCCACATAGCTCTTCTGAGGACCAGTCCTCTGTCATGCTGATTTAGATTGCTACTCTTTGAACAATGGTTTTCTGTATTGCAGATATTCAGACCAACAGAATGTACAGGTGTATTCACTCTTTAAATTCACCCTTTAAAGAGTGAATTTCTTTATAATTTACCTCTAAAATGTTTAAAAAAATCTAATGGAACTTTTCCATCTGAAAAAGAATGGAGTAAGTTTTCTCTACTTGGTAATGGGACAACTCAACTTATAAAAAAGGATTTTTTTTCCTTTTGTGATAGAACAGAATTATCTGTTTAAATGTGATGTGTGTTTTAACCAATTTGTTTTGGATGCTGGGCAGAGGCAGGGTGAGAGAGGAGCACAAAACATAGGAGTAGATACTTAAAATGCAAATATGCTGAAGCCCACTGTTTCTTAGGGACCAGAACAACGCTGTGGTTATGTGAGCTGTGGGGCAAAAGGTCTCTGAAAAATTATAACTATTCCATCAACAATTGATCAAATCTTGTTAGATACTTACATCTATATATCTTATATATATGTGGTAAACTTCAGTTTACTGAAGACTCGAAAACATAAAGACTCAGCTTACACTTTGCAACTTTGCCATGTCTAGAGTCAACCAAGCAAAGTGGGTTGACATTTTCCTTCCTCATCATTCTGTAATTTTCCAAACACTGCAAAAGATTTACTGTCCAATTTAGGCTCCTTGAGGTACTTTAGAGTAGAAGTGTGTCAATTTTCAAAAGATGTGATTGCCCAGATCTTAAATATCTAAGAAACCAATGCCTCTGGAAATGCAAGTCCTTCTTTTGAATAACAGAAATGGATTATGAGGGAATATTATCAACGTGCTGCATTTACTTTTAGAAAACATGATGTCTGCTTCCAACAATGTACAGTTGTGGGCTCAGTACTAGTAAATCTTTCTTATTATGTATAAGGAAGGTTATTTAGTTTAGTGACAAATAGATTTCATCAGATCTTCGCCCTTAGCTTTTGTCAGATCTGTGCTGTTCAAGGGGAAGGCTTTGTGAATACACTTGCAAAAAGAAAACACGACACCAGATGCTTTTGCAAAATTAGGTTTTTCCAAAGTAATGCAATAGCATGAATCCGCTCACAAAAGTATTAAAGAAAAAAAGCAGAACTTTATTCAAATATGTGTACCAATAACATATGTCATAAGAGACGATACATTTGATTTTATGTTGGTATAAATCACTCACTGGTGAGCAGTACCTTTCTGTTAAAGTGGCATCGTAAGAGTAGTCAATAACCAATTGGAAAGGTCATTTGAGAAATCAAGAACTCCAGGTACCTGTTTATTATTGACATTCTTTTTTTCCTCTCTCAAATAGAAAACAATTTTCTTTCTGTCATTCTCGAATCTCCATATAAATTGCTAGGGGTAGCCCAAACGCCTGTCTTCAAGACCTGAAGGTGTTCCTTACTTTTTTGTCTGCAGTTTCCAGATCCTGTGAGACTGAGCATGTGCTTCCAATTGGTGCATCCACACAATACAGACGCAGCTGGTTGTACAAAGATTAAAACAGGCAGGGGAAAAACACTTTTGGGGACATCCACAGAAAAATAAACAGCATCCACAGAAAACATGAACAAATCTACTGACCTGGCCTGATTCTCCTTTCTAGTTAATTTGGTTTAATGTGTACTCATGGAACACACAAGTATTCTCAGTTGGCTCATAAGAATGATATTATTAATGGGACTACTGCTGATCTTGGAAGATCTGTCTCCCAAAAGATCCCCTACTCTCCCCTCCAATTACAAAACAAATTTTGGTAGTTACCTCACCCTTAATCATCTGTGAAATCTATCAACAGATAGAGCTCCTACTGTGTTTTCAGAAACATGTTAGCAGCTTGATCTTATCAATTTATCTCCAGCAATTTCTTATTTCTTATGTGGTTTCCCATATGAGGTAACTCAGTTACCTAACTTAGCCCAGTTAGGTAATACTTGAGACAGGGACTGGTTATCTGCCTACAGCCTTAACAAATTTTTTTTCCCCCTTCTTTTTTTGCCCACTTCTCTGTATGATACTAAAGGTTTTGCCTTAATTCCAGGCAGTTGTTGAAGAACATCTGCCATGTGAGGCTATCTGATCTGCACTTTCATGTATCAAGTAAATACCATCTGCATGTCGTGGTTTAGGAATGGTACTCCCCAGTTCAGTGCCCCCACCGAGACTCTCCCAAACCATTTGCTGCTCTCCCCTTCCTTTTCCCTTCCCTCTGTGGCAGGATGGAGTTGCAAATGGGAGGCACAAAACCTGAAGATCATGAGTTGGGATAAGAACAATTTACTGGAAACAGCACTGAGATAAGAAAATGAATAATAACAGCAACAGTATTAATAATAAAAGTATCCAAAAGAGAGGGCGATTAACCTACAGAAATGCTCACCGTGGACCCTGAGGCAACGAACAATGATGGATGGCTTCCCACCTGCCTGTCACATTTTTTTCGTCTGTAAGCCATGTCCTTCTTCTCAGAAGCCAGTGTTCCTTCCCCCACCCCCAGCAATGATCTGAGGTGCTATAGAACAACATCTGGGTCCTGACCACACTCCCTCAGCCTCTCCCGTGTCATGGCTGAAATTAGGACACTGCATTAATCTCAGGTTTTTGTTATATTAAAAGATTTCATTTCCACATATGAGCTTTATTGTTTCAGGCTGCCTGTTACTCTTGAAGCATTTAACTGGATGTGAAAGAACATTGTTATTACAAAGGTAATGAAGACCAAATGCAAATCATTGGATGGATCATTGTTGCCAGGTGTAATACTTGTTTTATTGACAAACTGCTGGACTTAATGCTTCCAATCTTTTCCTGTTATCTATTTCCTTTCTGTTTGTCAGATTAGCTATAATGGAATCACAGAATGGCCTGGGTTGGAAGAGACTCTAAAGATCATCTTGTTCCAGGCCCCCTGCCATGGGCAGAGACACCTTCCATTACACCAGATTGCTCAGAGGTCCATCCAGCCTGGCCTTGAACACCTCAAAGGATGGAACATGGGCAATCTGTTCCACTGCCTTACCACTCTCACAGTGCAGAATTTTTTTCTAATATCTAATCTAAACCTATTCTCTTTCAAAGAATCACAGAATATGCTGAGTTGGAATGGACCCACAAGGATTATTGAGTCCGACCATTAGCCCTGCACAGGACTATCTCCAAGAGTCACACCATGTGCTTGAGAGTATCATCCAAAATCTTCTTGAACCCTGTCATGTTTGGTGCTGTGACTGCTGCCCTGGGGAGCCTGTTCCAGCACCCAACCACCCTCTGGGTGAAGAACCTTTTTCTAAAATCCAGCCTAAATCTCCCCCGACACAACTTGTGGCCATTTTCTTGGGTTCTGTCGGTGGTCACCACAGAGAAGAGATCAGTGCCTGCCCCTCTTCTTCCCCTCACAAGGAAGTTGTAGACTGCAATGAGGTCTCCCCTCAGTCTCCTCTTCTCCAGGCTGAACAGACCAAGTGCCCTCAGCCTCTCCTCATACGGCTTCCTCTCAACGCCTTTCACCATCTTCGTTGCCCTCCTTTGGACAGTCTCTAAGAGCTTAATATTTTTCTTATATTGTGGTGTCCAAAACTGCACACAATACTTAAGCTGAGGCCACACCAGTGCAGAGCAGAGTAGGGCAATCCTCTCCCCCAACCAGCTGGTGATGCTTTGCCTGATGCCCCCCCAGACATGGTTGGCCCTCCTGGCTGCCAGGGCACTGCTGACTCATATTCAACTTGCCATGGACCAGAGCCCCCAAGTCCCTTTCCATGGCACTGTTCTTCAGCATCTCATTTGCCAGTCTGTACATACATCCGGGGTTGCCCCATCCCAGATGCAAAATCTGGCATTTTCTCTTGAACCTCATATGGTTGGTGATTGCCCAGACCTGTATTTTGTCAAGGTCTCTCTGCAGGACCTTTCTGCCTTCAATTTGAACCCATTCCCCTTTGTCCTGTCACTACATGCCCTTGTAAAAAGTCTCTCTTCATCTTTCATGTAGACTCCCTTCAGGTAGGGGAAGGTCGCAATTAGGTCACTGTGAAGCCTTCTCTTCTCCAGTCTGAACAACCTAGTGCTCTTAGTCCTTTCTTGTAAGAGAGATGCTCCATCTCTCTAATCAACTTGGTGGCCCTCCTTTGGACTCGCTTTCACAGTTTGATGTTCTTCCTGTGCTGGAGACTCCAGAGCTGGATGTGGTACTTCAGGTGGGATCTCAAGAGAGAAAAGAACAGGTGCAGAATCACCTTCCTCGACCTGCTGGCCATGCTGCTTCTAATGCAGCCTGGAACACTATTGGCTTTCTGGGCTGCAAGCGCACACTGTTGGCTCATGTCCAGCCTCTCATCCACCAGCACCCCCAAGTGTTTCTTGGCAGGTCTGCTCTTGATCTGTTTGTGCCTCAGCCTGTGTTGATACTGGGGTTTGGCTTGAACCAAGTGCAGCACCTTGCATTCAATCTTGTTAAACCTAATGAGATTCCCATGGCCGTGCTTCTCAAACTTATCCAGGTCCCTTTAGATGGCATCCCATCCTTCAGGTGTGTCAGCTGCACAGCTAAGTTGTGGAGGTCAATAAGATGTCACAATCCCAGCTGGCGGCAAGAAACTAGAATGCTTTATTGGACTTACAATTTCATATTTAAAGGGTTTAGGGTTTACATATTTAACAAGGGGTTTACATATTCATTGAGGGCAGAACTATTACAATTTATTACAAACAGGGGGTTTCAGGGAATGACAAAAAAGAAAAACCCAGATTAACAAATTTTTGGGTCTTAACAATTACCTCATGGGGAAAAACCATTTTATCTTAGGAGATTTTACAGGGGGGGAAAAAGTATTCGTGTCTACGGAATGCAAGGTTTCAGGGAACACAAAGGGAGAGAGAAGATACAATAGGTCTTCTGCACAGGTCTGATGAGATCATGGTGTCTACTCTCTGGCTTGGGCGGGGCATGTCACACCGATGGTATCTTGTTTGCTTCTTACATGGAGGCTTTTCCCCCATCTTTTATAACCCATGGCTTTCTGCAGGGGTCACTCAAATCTCTCTCTGCAGATATCATATTTTGGAATCCAACACTTGGTGTCATCTGCAAATTTGCTGGGGGTGCACTCAATCCCTTTGTCTTTGTCATTAATGAAAGTGTTAAATAATACTGGTCTCAATACAGACTCCTGAGACACACCACTCATCACTGATGTCCATTGGAATTCTAAGAGCCCTTGACCACTACTCTCTGGATGTGACCATCTAACCACTTCTCACTCATCTAACAGTCCACCCATCAAACCCACCTCTCTCCAATTTAGCAAGAAGGATGTTATGGGGGACCGTGTCAAAAGTTTTACAGAAGTCCAGATAAATGACATCTGTAGCCTTTCCATTGTCCACTGATGTAGTCACTCCATTATAGAAGGCTAATAGATTGGTCAGGCAGGACTTGCGCTTAGTGAAGTCGTGCTGGCTGTCAAATAACAACATCGAAATATATTCTCTAGATCACAGTTCTTGGTGTTGTGTCCAATATTGATACTTTAGGTTTAGTTTATGAGATACGGTTTTCAGGGAGAGAATTACTTCATATGTTCAGAAATCCAGGTGATTCTAAACTAAGTACTGTTTAGACTCTACTAATGTTCTTCTTCCTATATCACAAAGTTAGACTGAGCAGAACACAAATTAAGCAAATGAGTATCAGAGGAAATTATGGAATTTTTGATACTTCTCTTTTGGTTGTGAAGGGGAGGCTGAGGAAGGAGGATTGAGAGAGAACAATTGGAGTAAATAGTCAAAAAATCAGTATTTTGTTTAAAATAGTACATAATTATGTATTTATTCTAAAAATATGAAAAATCTACATGACATTTAGTAAGTAAGCAAATTTCTTTCAACAGATGTGAGGATGCTCTTCATCTAAATTGTGTAGCATTGTATGATATTGCTTGGCATTCAATATCTTCCTGTAATTATTATTGAGATTTGTGCTTCCTTGCTTGTTTAGAGAAATTTCGTAGTTTATTTGTAAAATTTACTTATATTCTTGTGATCTTTTTAGTGACTTTGTCTAGCTTCATGTACCATATGACAGAAATTCTTTCTAAAGAGCCAGTTTTTCCTTTTATTTATTTATTTTTATTTTTTTTTTAAATCTGGATCTTGACTATAGAAAATGCCCACTGCTGTATTACTGGGTATGTGTTTATTGCACGAAAAAAGCATGATGTAGAAATGTTGAGCTTAATGGAGAATACACCACTTCCTCAGGTTTGAAAAGAGCATTTGTTTTTCAGTATGGCTATGCATTTCCATATATATCTACTTAGGAGCAGATGCTTTATCTCTCTTTCTCATCCACTTCCTTAAATTCAAGTATCTGAAACTGCCAGAAAGACAAAGGAAGATAATTCTGTTTCAAACAGTTTTTCAGCAGCAAAATGGGATGAGTCAAAATCTTTCCTGAGTTTGATTTATTCTAGAGCTTAACTAACTTAAGCTAGTTTTATAGAATGAGTCCACAACTATTACCTGTGAACTTAGGTTAGATTTGACTCAGTTTCTAGCAAAGAGAGCTCCTTCATAGGCCGTTTCCCTTCAAATTATTAATTTATAGAACAGCAATGATCAATTTTTTTTCACGGTTAATGAGATAACAACAATTAAATGTGTACGCATTTTGTCATTAATTATATGTTTCTAGCACTTTAGTTTTCAACCCTTTAATTGCTTTAGTTCAAATAAACAGTTCTCTTAAGGCTTTGCTTCCACTTAGTGATCTTTTTGGAATACTGTCAACTTGGGAATGTTGGGTACATGATGTAATAATGATAAATCTTTAAATATTAAATAAGTATAAATATTAAAACTTAGCACTCACTTCATGTAGCTGTGACTGTCTAAGCAGTAAAATCCAATATGACACTGCAGATTCACAAAAAATGTATTTTTTTTTCTTTTATATAATTACGGGTTAGTTACTGTATTGATTAAACAAATTACTTAGCAACTCCAAACTGATTTTTTTTTTAAATATACTTCGTATCTATGTGCTTATGCTACCTGAGATTAGGGAAGATCCAGAAATAGAGAACATATGTTTTAGAGAAATATGTCACTTTTTATAACACGAACAAGTCTTTATTTTTATAAGCTGGAGAAAATTTCTGCCATGAGAGGAGTAAATAATTCACTTAAATGCTTCTAAGAATATTTAGATGCAACGATTTAGTATGTAACCTCTATTCTCCATCAAGTCAATGCAAACTGACCACTAAAAAGTGTTAGGTTCCTGTGGGACACAGATGAAATGCTGCAATGTGAACATGCTATTTCATTCAGTGGGAACATTTCAATCTTTCTCATCCCAGAGGGAGCACTCTATTTCTCAGTGGTCAGGAATGCATAATACATGGGAATATTCATATTCATTATTCAGGAAAAGAATGTTCATTGCATTATGGGGAAGTCTAAGTTACATCACTTTGTGGTTCAAGATAGGCATGTTCTTGATGAGTTTTTTCAGGACATATATTTTTGAGAAAGCAGCCCATTAAAGCAGCCCTTCTGTGGTACTGTAGAAGTTAAGTATATTTGTGGAAATATAGGCATTAATAAAATAAGATTTCCATTTACACTTTTAAGTGGGTATGGTGGGTTGACCCTGGCTGGATGCTAGGTACCCACCAAAGCTGCTTTATCACTCCCTTTCTTAGCTGGGCAAGGCAGAGAAAATATAAGGCCCTTGGGTTGAGACAAGGATATGGAGAGGTCACTCACTTATTACTATCATGAACAAAACAGCTAGACTTGGGGAGATTAGTTTAATTTATTGCCAAACAAATTAGAGTAGGGTAATGAGAACTAAAACAACTTCCCCCTACCCCTTCTCTTCTTCTGGGGCTCAACTTCACTCTTGATTTTCTCTACCTCTTCTCCTCCAGTGGCACAAAGGGACAGGGAACGCGGGCTGTGGTCAGTTCATTACACGTTTTCTCTGCCATTCCTTCCTCCTCAGGTAGAGGACTCCTCACACTTCTGCCCTGCTCCATCATGGGTCCCTTCCATGGGTTGCAGTCCTTCAGGAACAGGCTGCTCCAGTGTAGGCTTCCCATGGGGTCACGAGTCCTGCTGGCAAACCTGCTCCTGCTCTCCATGGGGCCACATGTCCTGCCAGGAGCCTACTCTAGTGCGGGCTTCCCATGGGGTCACAGCCTCCCTCAGGTATCCATCCACTGCTCCAGTAAGGGATTTTTCACAGGCCACAGGTGGATCTCTGCTCCACCATGGGCCTCCATAGGCTGCAGGGGGACAGCCTACCTCACTGTGGCCTGCATCACAGGCTGCAGGGAAAGCTCCAGAGCTTGGAGCACCTCCTGCCCTTCCTTCTTCACGGACCTTGATGTCTCTGATGCTGTTTTGATCACACATTCTCACTCCTCTCTTCAGCTGCAGGTTCCCATGCAGTTTTTCCCCCTTTTTAAATACATTATCCCAGAGGTGCTGCCACTGTCGCTGATGGGCTCAGCCTTGGCCAGCAGCGGGTCCATCTCACAGCTGGCTGGCATGGACTTCATCGGATGTAGGGGAAGTTTCTAGCAGCTTCTCAAAGGAACCACCCTTCTAGCCTCACCCTCTGTTCCCCTCACCCGCCGGCCTTTTGCTACCAAAATATTGCCACACAAACCCAGTGCAATTATGGAAAATTTAAATGTAATTCTGGAAAATCTTTTAGGCAAAAGAACTATAAAAAGTAGCTTCAGGTGAGAGATATTGTCTGCTGGGTTTCTTTCATGCCCATTTCATCTCTTCCTTCCTTAAGGAGAAAGAGCTAGAATATACCCAGAACTGGATGTCAAAACCTCTTGTTGTCCTTAAGCTCTCCAAGAAATGGTTTTTGATGTGTTTTGTACAGTGCCCCTTGGAATGGGTTAGTGGATCAATTTCTTTTCCGATTGATACATCAGATTGTGTTTCCTTGGGCTTCTGTGCACCTTATGGCTCTAGGTGTGCACTTTCCATCATTTGTTTCTCCTATTGTTCCACTGTTCTTGCATTCCTATGATGATCATATAGGTTCTTGTGCAAGACTGGTCTCTTCTTAGTACACACAACCTGTTTATAGAGAGGGTGTATTGTCAGACTTTCCTCCCGCTCCTTTGAATATCTGTTCTCACTACTTATAAAAGAGCAGAAGCACCCTTGCCACTTTCTACCTGGACAAAATGGGTTTTCATGTGCTCTTCCATCACAGAAACTGATGCAGTGTTGATTACTGGTGTCTTCTGCTTCCATACATTCTGCTTTCTTTCTGCAGTAATTTCTTGGACCAACAGAAGATCCATGGTATTGAAGATGTAATGTAAGAAAGGAATTTGTCATAACAGACTTTTTTTTTTTATGTGTAGGATCAAAAAAATAGATATTCTTACAATGATATGAAGGATGACTTACAGGTTGGGGGCCAGCTGGCTGGAAAGCAGCTCTGCAAAAGAGGAGCTTGGGGTCCCAGTGCACAAGAAGCTGACCTAGTGAATGCACCCTTGTAACAAAAAAAGCTAGCATCAGGTCAAGGTAGGTGATCCTTCCTCTCTTTTCAGCCTGAGAAGGCTCAGGGGAGAATTTAACCTGTATAAATACCTGATGGGAGGGAATGAAGAGGATGGAGACAGGCTCTTTTCAGCAGTGCCAGTGGCAGGATAGGAGGCAATGGACAAGAAATTCACTTGTGAAGTTCCATCTGAACACAGGAGGACACTGTTCTACTGTGAGGTGGACCAAGTAGGGTAACAGGTTGGGCAGAGAGGCTGTGGATTCTCCATCCTTGGAGACACTCAGAAGTCAGCTGGGTGTAGTCCCGGACAACCTACCATAGATGACTTCTCTTGAGCAGGGCCTGGGACTATATTATTTTGAGAGGTCACTTTCTAACCTTAGTGATTCTGTGATTCTGATATCCCTGATCATAGCCATCAAAATTATTTTAAATTATTTTTTTACCTAGTGCATCTTATAGTTCAACTAACACATGCATTTAAAGGCAGTTGAGTTTTTTTTTTGTACTTGATGAGAAAGATTTTATTATTAAACAACAGAAGTCATCTGGAATGTGCAGACCAATTCACAAGAGAAATACTTATTCTTCTTTTCTGTCTACCTGCAGTGTTCTGAAAATGTACATGATTGCAGAGTTTCTACAGTCTTTTATTTCCAGGACTTTAGTTGAGATGTTTCATCTATTAGAGCAAGCTAGAAAAATTAAGCTGCATTTGTTCTCTGAATTTGTTACATTATTTACATGTCAAAATATATATTGGGTACCTACATGCAAAATACATGCAGTAGCTTGAACATTTTTCTGGTTTTCTTGCATAAAAGAAAAATGCAGATGATGATACCTCAGATTGCTTCTTAAGAAGAAACAACATTAAGTAAAATTGTACAAAGTGCAAAACACTTCTACAAACTTGGAGAATAACTCTTATTTTACTCCATTCTGAAGTCAAAGGATTATTTTACTGGGACTGATAGGATGGGCTAGAGGAATGAATTTAAGCCAAAAGTTAGAAAGTTTGTTATGTATTTAGCATTTCAAAAATCTTATAGACTTCCACATATTCATTGTGTAGACTTCTGTCAAAGAGATGATTACTTTCTGTCAGCTCATCATTATTCCTATAAAGGTATTAGCCTCAGGGGTCTATTTACCCACTCTTTATGCCACTATTTTTTCTTGCCAGTATGAAGGCAAACAAAAATTAAAATGCATCTACAGTAAATATCAGCTCTGCTGTACTCCTGAAATACTGATTAAAACTTTGAGGGGAAAGAGAACAAAGTCACGTTCACTGGTGAGATGTAAACATCTCACTGGTGAGATGTTTTTGTAGAGCAACTCTCAAAGTTGCCTGGGAAGATCTTATAGTAGAGAGTGGATTAGATATAAATTTTAACCTTTTCTGCTAGACATCCAGAGCCCCCCTTCTTCTGGACTTAGCTCTTTTCCATGTCTTTGGAATACTGCAAATTAGAAAGATTACTCCAAGGCTGGACTTGTAGTCACCTTCCTCTGTGTTGTTGTTTTGTGGCCTGATATTGTTGATAACAATGATTCTGAAACAGGGAGAACCAGTTTGTCCTTGGCACAGAAATGATGTGTTCCAGGGTATTGTATGGGTACAGCTAAGAAGACTGCAGTAGACTTTGCTGTCTTACTTTCCATGTTTATTATAAGCAGATAAGTAGCATATTGAACTACTGTAGAGCCAAAATCGAGCTTTTCTTTTAGTGACTCTCTACATGTAGAAGGTTTCATATTTCTGGACTGAAAATGAATTGGAGAATTATGAAATCACAGAGAGTTATAAGGAATGTTTGAAGTATGCTTACTGGTGATAATACAGAGCCAAAGAACATGCTTTCTGAAAAGACAGACAGAAAACGCTAGAGTAGTAACTATATGCATCATGCTACTAGATGATCAAAACAATTTTAACAATTACCTATATATCAACAAACTTATTATTTTGTCTTGATCAATCAGAATATGAGTGTATTGAAATCAAAGCATAGACTAGGTGAAGGAGAGAAGGGGACAGGACTCTTGTTAATGCATCTGCAAAAAGAATTAGGGTGTATAGCAGGGGTAACTGGATGTAATGCCATCTACAGAAAATGAAACCAATTCAATCCTTGCTTGCTGAGTGGACATAAGCAGGTTTGCTGCAAACATGCGTATCTAGCCACCTTGGAAGCAATGGGTGTATTTTGTGAGGTGCTAAGTATTACATGCTTATTGAGAGGTAGGATGAACACCAAAACGAAAAAGTAAATTCATAGAATTGATTTAGGATGGACTGAGCTGCTCTTATAAAGGTGAAAACGTTGAAAAAACAATCAGGAATGTAAACTTTTCAGAGTTTCTGGACTTGTGGAACAAATGGCTGTGAACACTATATAGGCTTTAGGTAGAATTAATGAGGAAAATCACCCTCAAACAATGATTATGTATAATATTAAAATATAATGAAATATTTTTCAAGAAGTTTCTATGAACTGCTTTATTTTTCCAAGAATGAAAATCCAGTCTTGTTAAAAGCTTTGTACTATTCTTATGGGAACAGCTGTGGTCAAAGGCATGGATTATGGGTGAAAGTTTCTTCCCTTCAGCAGCCAATACAATGTTTAGATAACGCTTGAATCGTCAGAGCTGGTGATCATTTATAGTAGTGTGCTAAGTTTCTCTTCCTTTGTTTGAATAGTAGAGATGAAATAGTGTGACTAAGTTATGAGCACTAGCCCCTTGAAGGCAAGACATCATCAGTAGCCCCTTTGATTCTTTAAGAAGTGTCATTCCCTTGCTGCGTGTCACATTCAATATCAACAGATATGGACACTTTGGAATACGTACAAGAGGAGCTGATAAAGTACTGAAACTACAGCTTTAAGAACATCATCAGTATTTTACAGCCACTAGATCTGCCGCTTAGGAAGAGATAGAAGTTTTACTTTTCCTTTTTGAGTACAGTCTCTTACAGTTTGATATCCTAATTTCTAGCAGTCCTCAATTCTGCGAAGGTGACTTCTCGTGGGGCATCAAGAAAAGGCCTTTCACTGTGGATTACTCAAAAAGCCAATTTGCAAGGTGACAGATGTTTTTCACGCTGACAGTAGGTGTTTTTTAAAAGAGACACATAAATCATAGAAATACTGCGTTCTTTTAAAAGGGCAAGAAGAAACTGGAATATTTGCAGAGAAATCTGTTGGTTGAGAAGAATCTATTGATCAAACATCCACCTTATTTTCTAAAATTTAGCTTATTTAAAATGGACATACTTCAATTAAAGGTTTTCTAATTTTGTTTTAGTATTAGATCACTATATTTGAGGTATGTGAGTCATAAGCAGTATTACTTTGGCCCAATTACCGAATAATTGGCAATAAAAGTAGCTAGAGAGAGAAGGAGAATGTCTGAGGGGACAGGAGGCTTTTCTGAAAAAATAAATACCTAGTGAGAAACATATGAAGAATGAGGTATCTCATTACTGGTACTGCAGTTAATACTGATGTTTTAATTGGTTGTATTAATAGCTAAAATGTGTGGCATTATTCTAGGGTCTAATTTAACTTGCAGTTATAATGAATAGGAGAGTTCTTGAAAATGATTTTTAGCTGAAGGCTTAAAAGTAGATACCTCTATGTCATGTAAGTTGATCAACAGGACAATCACTGCATAGAGTTTAGCATTAAGTCTCTTCTCTCCAGCTATGTGAAATGAATTATTATGCTACAGTGTTTGACTGTTCTCTCTAAATGGAAATAGGTTTCTTGCACGGTTTAAGCAAAATGATGAAAATAAATTGTGCATAGAGCTCATGCACAGGTAAAATAAAAACCTAAGAAAACAAACAAGAAACTGAAGTGGAGAAAAAAGCAAAGCCTCAGAGAAATAATAATTCACTAGCAGATAATCTGCCTAAAGTTTTCACAAAAGTTTTCAAGGTAAAATACATTTACCACAGCAGGATAATCTTTTTTTCTCATTGTACTTCATAGATACAATAGATTAAAATCCATTAGCATAATTGTTGTGTTCTTTATCTTTTGAATGAAGTATTTATTGACTGCCTTACTCTTGAGTTGTGAATATACGATTTGTGCTGGTTTAAAAGTTAACCAGCAGGGGGAAATGAACCCAACTCAAAGGAGAGATTATAAGTCAGAATAACAATTTATTAAAATAATACAGTAAGTACAATAATACAAACAAACAATTGGTCTCAACCCACAAAAACCCAAATGTATAACCCAGTACCCTGGGGCCTGAACAAAGTGGTGTTCCTTGGGCCCTGTTTGAGTCCAAAGTAAAGGGAGAGGGGAAGAACCTGCTGGTGGGAGAGCTGCTGCAGTCTGGCCAGAACTGGTGATCGCAGTCCAGTGGTGGTCTAAGTCTGGTTGAGAGCGATGAGATGCAGCCGTCCTCTGGATCCCACGAGTGGGTTGAAAAAATGTTCCAAAACTCCAAGATTATATATCCTCCAGTTCAGGCAGGAATGCTTGGTACTCCCCTCAGGGCGGGGAGTTCACAAAGGGTGTGAGGACAGAAACATCCTTCTATCTCACAGGCCTCTTAACACCTAGTTTATAGCCTGAGGAGTCAGGCTCTATGGGTAGAGGGTGCGAATAGTCTATTGACAACAATAGTCTAGTTTCTGGGAAATGACATGGAATGCTATAGAATACAGTTTTGGGTTACACCCACCATGCTCTATGGGCAGAGGGTGCGAATAGTCTATTGACAACAATAGTCTAGTTTCTGGGAAATGACATGGAAGGCTATAGAATACAGTTTTGGGTTACACCCACCATGATGAACTGATCTCAGCTGTCCTAACTAGGACATTATCCACCCCTTATTCTATGCCATCCATGTCATGCCCAAATTAACCCTCTTTAAAAACTATATCCCTTTAAAACTATATACATCTATCTATCTATCTATCTATATATATACAATGAAACATTACAGACCATTCTCACTCAAAATTAGGTCCCCTTGTGGTACACAACGTGTCTCCCCATCTTTTTGCATTACCCACCACGTGGAACCAGGTCCCTGAGCAAAAACAATCCCTCGGATGGGTTTGCCTTTGCTTGAGGTGGGACTAATCCAAACAGTCTTCCCTAACATTCCTCTCATATGTACCACGGGGACTTTATCTCCATCTACAGTATGCAAAAGTTCTGATTGGGCAGGGCCAGCTCGATTGATGGAACCTCGGGTGTTGACCAACCAGGTGGCCTTTGCTAAATGCAGCTCCCAGTGTTTGAGAGTCTCCCCACACAGTGCCTTCAGAGTGGTTTTCAGCAGTCCGTTGCACCGCTCAACTTTTCCAGCAGCTGGTGCATGGTAGGGGATATGATACACCCACTCAATGCCGTGCTCTTTGGCCCAGGTGTCTACAAGGCCATTCTTGAAATGGGTCCCATTATCAGACTCAATTCTCTCCGGGGTGCCGTGTCGCCACAGGACTTGTTTTTCAAGGCCCAGGATGGTATTCCGGGCAGTGGCATGAGGCACGGGGTATGTCTCCAACCATCCAGTGCTTCCTTCTACCATGGTCAGTACGTAGTGCTTGCCTTGGCGGGTTTTGGGGAGTGTGATGTAGTCAACTTGCCAGGCTTCCCCATACCTGTACTTTGACCACCGTCCACCATACCATAGAGGCTTCACCCGCTTGGCCTGCTTGATGGCAGCACATGTCTCACAGTCATGGATGACCTGTGAGACAATGTCCTTGGTTAAGTCCACCCCTTGGTCACGAGCCCATCTGTATGTTGCATCTCTCCCCTGGTGACCGGAGGCGTCATGGGCCCATCGAGCCAGAAATAATTCTCCTTTGTGCTGCCAATCCAGATCTACCTGAGAGACTTTAATCCTGGCAGCTCGGTCCGCCTGCTCGTTGTTATGATGCTCCTCATTAGCCCGTTTCTTGCCTACATGAGCGTCTACGTGACGGACCTTCACACTCAGCTTCTCTACCCGGCCAGCGATGTCCCGCCACATCTCCGCCGCCCAGATGGGTTTCCCTTGGCGCTGCCAGTTGGCCTTTTTCCATCGCTCCAGCCATCCCCACAGAGCATTGGCCACCATCCATGAGTCAGTGTAGAGATAGAGTCTTGGCCACTTCTCTCGTTCAGCTATATCCAAAGCCAACTGAACGGCTTTAAGCTCTGCAAACTGACTTGACCCACCTTGTCCTTCGGTCGCTTCTGCAACTCGCCGTGTGGGACTCCATACAGCTGCCTTCCATTTTCGGTTTGTCCCTACAATGCGGCAGGAGCCATCCGTGAAGAGCACATATCGCCTTTCATCTGCTGGTAGCTTGTCATATGGTGGGGCCTCCTCAGCCCGTGTCACCTTCTCCTCCTCTTCTTCAGAGGATAGTCCGAAACTCTCACCTTCGGGCCAATTGGTGATAATTTCCAGAATCCCAGGGCGATTAGGATTCCCTATCCGGGTTCGCTGCGTGATCAGAGCGATCCACTTACTCCACGTGGCATCGGTGGCATGATGTGTGGAAGGAACTCTTCCCTTGAACATCCAGCCCAGCACTGGTAGTCGGGGTGCCAGGAGGAGCTGCGCTTCGGTGCCGATTACTTCTGAGGCAGCTCGAACTCCTTCATAGGCAGCCAGGATCTCTTTCTCAGTTGGTGTATAGCTGGCTTCAGATCCTTTGTATCCCCGACTCCAGAATCCCAGCGGTCCTCCTCGGGTCTCCCCAGGCACTTTCTGCCAGAGGCTCCAAGAAGGGCCATTCTCCCCGGCTGCGGTGTAGAGCACGTTCTTCACGTCCTGTCCTGTCCTTACTGGCCCAAGGGCTACCGCATGGGCAATCTCCTGTTTAATTTGTTCAAAGGCTTGTTGTTGTTCGGGGCCCCACTGGAAATCATTTTTCTTCCGTGTCACAAGGTAGAGAGGGCTTACAATCTGACTATACTCGGGGATATGCATCCTCCAAAAGCCCACAGCGCCTAGGAAAGCCTGTGTTTCCTTCTTGCTGGTTGGTGGGGACATGGCTGCTATTTTGTTAATCACCTCCATTGGAATTAGGCGGCGTCCATCTTGCCACTTCACTCCTAGGAACTGAATTTCCTGAGCAGGTCCCTTGACCTTACTCCGTTTAATGGCAAAACCGGCTCTTAGGAGAATCTGGATTATCTTCTCTCCTTTCTCGAAGACTTCGCCCGCTGTGTTCCCCCATACAATGATGTCATCAATGTACTGTAGGTGCTCTGGAGCCTCACCCTTTTCCAGTGCAGTCTGGATCAGTCCATGGCAAATGCTGGGACTGTGTTTCCACCCCTGAGGCAGTCGATTCCAGGTGTACTGCACACCTCTCCAAGTGAAAGCAAATTGTGGTCTGCACTCCGCTGCCAAAGGAATGGAGAAAAAGGCATTGGCTATGTCAATGGTGGCATACCACTTGGCTTCCTTGGACTCCAGCTCATACTGGAGCTCCAGCATGTCCGGCACAGCAGCACTCAGGGGTGGTGTGACTTCATTGAGTCCACGGTAATCCACCGTCAGCCTCCACTCTCCGCTGGACTTACGCACTGGCCATATAGGGCTATTAAAGGGTGAGCGAGTCTTGCTGACCACCCCCTGGGTCTCCAGTTCGCGGATCATCTTATGTATAGGGGTCACAGAGTCTCGGTCGGTGCGGTATTGCCGACGGTGCACTGTTGCTGTGGCTATCGGTACCAATTGTTCTTCAACCTTCAGCAGTCCCACAGCAGAGGGGTCCTCTGAGAGACCAGGCAAGGTGTTCAACTGTCTAATTTCCTCCGTCTCCACAGCAGCTATGCCAAAAGCCCAACGAAGTCCTTTTGGGTCTTTGAAATACCCACTCCTCAGGTAATCTATGCCAAGGATACACGGGGCCTCTGGACCAGTCACGATGGGGTGTCTGTGCCATTCCTTCCCAGTCAGGCTCACTTCAGCTTCCAGTACAGTCAGCTGTTGGGATCCCCCTGTCACCCCAGAAATGGAGATGGATTCTGCCCCTACGTATCTTGATGGCATTAATGTACATTGTGCGCCAGTGTCCACTAAAGCCTTATATCTTTGTGGCTCTGATGTGCCAGGCCACCGAATCCACACAGTCCAATAGACTCGATTGTCCCTCTCCTCTACCTGGCTAGAGGCAGGGCACCCCTAGTCCTGGTCATGGTACTCATTGTGCTCTTCTTGTGGGTATGACCTGGAGGTCCCTTCAAGAGGATCAGACGTATCATCATTCCTGTACCGTCTGGAGTCTTGCCCACGAGAGACTGGAGCAACGTTTACCCTTGAAGAGTTCTTTATGGTATTTGTTCCTCTTTTCAGTTCACGTACCCGGGCTGCTAAGGAAGAGGTGGGTTTCCCATCCCACTTCCTCATATCTTCTCCATGCTCACGGAGGTAAAACCATAGATCGCCACGTGGAGTGTACCTTCTCTCCTTAGCTGGGGGACGCTGGCTCCTGATAGCAGAGACTCTTGTTCGTCCTGGCGAGATATGGAAAATCCCTTCCTTAATCTCTTCTCTTAGCTTCTGGTGTCCCTCTTCAATTTTCTCTTCCAGGTTTCGGACGTGTTCAGCCAGTTTGGTTTCCACAGATGAGACGTGGGCTCGTAATGGGGCGGTGACAGTGTCTTCATAAATCCTGAGTTTGCTAACCAATGCTCCCACCTTGTCCTCTCCCTCCCTCCATTGCAGCGTTGCTAAGTAGCGGGAATACATTTCTGGCCCGAGTCGTGCAAACTTTAACCACATTTGGGAGGTGCACTGTACGCCATCTGGACTCTTAGGGAATCTTTCATCCTCTGAAAAGATTATCTCCAGTACAGCTAACTCCCTTAAGCACCGGATACCTTGTTCCATCGTGTTCCACTGTCCTTGCTGTACGTGGAGGTCCTCCTTGCAAAGGTATCTCTCCCTCACACTGGACAACAGTCGCCGCCAGAGGCTGAGAGGTTCCTGCCTCCTTCCAATCCCCTGATCAATGACTACATCTCGAGACAGGGATCCCAGCTGTCTGGCTTCACTCCCATCTAGGATCGTATCGTTAGCTGCGGCATCCCAGATTCGGAGCAGCCAGGTCAGAATGGACTCGTTCGCCTGTCGTGTGAACTCTCTCCGGAGCTCACGTAGCTCACCCAGGGATAGGGACCGAGTGATTATTTCTGGCTCTGTCTCCTCCGGTGGATGTGAAGGTCCCGCCTCTTCGTCATCATTTGCTATGCGAACTGATTTAGTCTTTGATTTCCTTTTCTGGACAGGGGCGACTGCTATTGGTTTTGCTTGTTCTTCTGGCTCCTCGATGGTTTGTGTGGACACGGTGCTGGTTGGTTCATTTCTTTCTCCCTCTGACTCAGCTGTGGTTTGGGTGGACGTGGTGTCTGCGGATTTGGTCCTTCTCTCCTCGCCCTGACAGTGCTGTATCATGTCAAGCAGTGCCCGGTAGGCAGTGGCCAGGGCCCAGCAGGTTGCTGTGAGCTGGCCATCTCTGGAGCTGCCAGAGCATTTTTCCTTCACCAGTCTTATCATGCTAACAGGATCCTGCAGTTGTTCAGGGGTGAATTTCCAGGTCATTGGAGGAGAAAACTTTTCCAAATACTGGCTGATGGCCTCCCACTTCCCGTGCCATTCAGCATTATCTGCTCCCAGGGCAGGTGTCCAACCAACCTCCCTAAAAGGCACTTTTCTGACCCTAAACATGGTGTACACAGTACAGAGCAGACAGAGCAACACTAACAATAACATTATGCTGTCCTTAACATCAAAAGGGAACTCAATATTTTCAAAAACTGTTGTAGCAGGTCTGAAGGGGAAGAAGGAGGTGGGAGGCTGGAAACCATCCACCCCTGTTCCCCCAAAAAGCTGGGTACGATTTTTAATGAGGCCCCAGAGGTAGCAACCCAAACCAGGACAGGCAAACAGGACTGAATACACATTTACAATGAAACTCATTGCTTCTGATGTTAGAATGACATAAACATAATATATTAATAAAACAATTTGGATCCCTCTCCCTGGTCTTAAAGAGAGCATCAAAACAGGCAAATAATACGCCATCTGTGGAAATATGAACAGGCTCAAATACAACATCCATGTGAGTGCATCAAACAACATGGTGATCAGGGAGTTTCTATATTCAAATAGACAAATGCTTCAAATGAAATTGTGATTCTGACTTCTCTCTCTCTGCCCGACGTTTGGGCGCCAAAATGTGCTGGTTTAAAAGTTAACCAGCAGGGGGAAATGAACCCAACTCAAAGGAGAGATTATAAGTCAGAATAACAATTTATTAAAATAATACAGTAAGTACAATAATACAAACAAACAATTGGTCTCAACCCACAAAAACCCAAATGTATAACCCAGTACCCTGGGGCCTGAACAAAGTGGTGTTCCTTGGGCCCTGTTTGAGTCCAAAGTAAAGGGAGAGGGGAAGAACCTGCTGGTGGGAGAGCTGCTGCAGTCTGGCCAGAACTGGTGATCGCAGTCCAGTGGTGGTCTAAGTCTGGTTGAGAGCGATGAGATGCAGCCGTCCTCTGGATCCCACGAGTGGGTTCCCAAAATGTTCCAAAACTCCAAGATTATATATCCTCCAGTTCAGGCAGGAATGCTTGGTACTCCCCTCAGGGCGGGGAGTTCACAAAGGGTGTGAGGACAGAAACATCCTTCTATCTCACAGGCCTCTTAACACCTAGTTTATAGCCTGAGGAGTCAGGCTCTATGGGTAGAGGGTGCAAATAGTCTATTGACAACAATAGTCTAGTTTCTGGGAAATGACATGGAATGCTATAGAATACAGTTTTGGGTTACACCCACCATGCTCTATGGGCAGAGGGTGCGAATAGTCTATTGACAACAATAGTCTAGTTTCTGGGAAATGACATGGAAGGCTATAGAATACAGTTTTGGGTTACACCCACCATGATGAACTGATCTCAGCTGTCCTAACTAGGACACGATTATATAGGTCTTGTCTAGTAAATGAATTTAAAATTATTTTGGCATGATTATTCTGTAGATGTTTAATCTTTCAGAAGAGTCTTTGTGTAGTTGTAAAAACCTTTATTAATGGCTGCATTTTTTCTTTTTTTTTTCCAAAATATCCAGGCATCCAGGTGCATGTGCATGTATGCATATTTTGTATTTCTGTATGGTAAATATAATATCCATCATTAAATCTCCAGAATTTCAGGCTTTTATATTTGAACGGCTCCCTTTTCATTGAAACTCTTTGGTTTTCTGAAGTAGGGTATGCCTTTCTTCTGAACAGCACTAGTTCCAAATCCGTTCCCAAAAAAATCATTAGGATCTGCAAAATCATGGCATTATCTCTGATAATTTAAATGCTCCTTTCTACTCTGACATGATGCTGAATTTTCTTGTGATTTGCTGGCTTAAAGAAAACTATATCTTGTCCTTTAAAATTATTGTGACGATGCAAGCATAGAATTTCTAGAAGTATGTCATGATGCTTGCAATTTATCATCTTTAGCCTGATTTACCTTAGCTTTTGAAGTTATGCCTAAAAGGGTGCATTTTATTCAGATTCTGAAGCACTGGAGGAAATGGAACAGATCATTTTGGTACATAGCCTTTGATTTGGAGACATTACAATCATTTAGATACAAGGCTTGCTATTCTCTGTGTAATGTAACTAGGAAGAGGTAAGTAGTGAGAAAAAGTTTTTCCACAGTCATACTGGGTTCTTGCATTGCCTGTGCATCTTAACATTTGAAACTAACGTTTGGGTTTTCTTTTAACTTGAATTTTTTAATCAGAAGCTTTCAGTGAATTGTTAGCATATTGCAACAGAGAAATATAAGGTCAGTGCACCAGTAGGGTTTTAAATTAATACAGTGTAAAAAAATTGGACTCTGAAATGCAGAAATTCAGTTTGCCCTCTGTTCCTCCACAAGCATTTATATGCACTGAATTAATGTTGCTGCTGAATTTACTTTTCAGTTCTTACTCCATTTAGTAGTGAGAAGTAAGTGTTATGTGCAATCTGGGCAGTGTACATACTTTGGTGTCTTAGTTTAAGCCATAATAGAGCAGAATCTCTTTAATCCCTACCAAGGGGGTCACCAAAGTTCAAATGGACCCCAGGACATTATATAAATTTATTGAACTAGGTTTTATGAATGTTGGGGCTCTGTAGAGTAACATCAGAAACTTAGAAATTGGTATTAGTTGTTGAGAGAATTTCTTGACTGAGAATGTAGTGAAGCATTAAGTTCATTAGATTCAAACACCTTTGACTTTGTCTTGCAGTCTCCAAGGGAAGCTAAATGAAACCAACGAAACAAAATGAAACCAAGTGAAACAGTGGGCCATCAGGGGTGTTATAAAGCAGTCTAACAGGCATGGAGAATGCTGTTTGTGCCATGTGACGTAAACTGAATTATACTGTTTGCTTTTGGGAGATCAAGAGAGTATCCATCTCCCTTCTGTAATCAATTTATTTGCAAGCCTCAGTCTCTGAATCGGCAAAATCTGTTACTGTTAAGCATTTTGTTTGCCTCATTGGAGTACTCAGTAATTATTTCCTTGTCCCATTTCAGCATCTGAAAAGCATTCCAGCCAGTAGTACATCTACAAAACAGCTGAGAGTCTACTTTATTGATGATCCTGAATTTGCACAATGTTTATGTTGCAAGGTGGTGGAAGGGTAGAAAATCTCCTGGGTTATTTTATTGCCGGCAGATTCCTAACTGTGTTAACCCTTTCTCATTCTCACGTTTCAATAATGTGGAATTCATGTAATAACTAAGATAGCTGAAAGCCGGTTTTGAGATTATAGTTTTCAAGACAAGGTATTTGCTCTTGTGTCTTGTTTTGAAAACAGACTATTTGTCAGGAGGAGAGGTGATGTGGTATGTAATGGTAGGAAGGTGAGACCCATGACATGATCTTCATGAAGAGAGAGTGCTAGACTAAAGATACTGAATCTCAAAGTACAGCCTACAAGTCGACCTCAGTGTAAAATCTGGAAATGCCATCTATGGGATTTTTCTAGTTATTTTCAGAAAATCTGTGAAGGGAGATAGATGGAGTATCATGCACTGGTGTGAAACTGTCTCTCAGGCTTAATGTAGCTTTGTAGAAGTGCACCAAAAAACATACATGGAGCAGTAGTTTCCCTACCTGTCTGTAACAGGATGTAGAATGCTGAAAGAATGTAGGGTAGCATCCAGTTATGCAAGTTATGTTAGTTAGCATCGAGTTATGCAAGAATGAAAGACAAAGGTAATTTTGAGATCACTGAGTGTTTTAGCAGTGACCGAATGGGAACACGAACTTGAGTTAATGCAACAGAAGCCAGCCAGCCATTTCAATATTCCATAGACATTCCATACAACTCTCCCTTGGTAGCAGTGCAAGTAAGGGTAACACAGTAAAAAGTCTGATATGGGAGCAATATAATTACCATTAGGATAAATAAATTATTTGTATTACATCGTTATGTTTATTTTAATTTGTTGTAACATGAAAACAAAACATCTTAAATAAAACTGAAATAAGGAATGGCATTTACATTCCTATGTCCAGGATTTAAATCACTTTTCATGGAACAGAGAAGATTTAGGATTTACAGCAGACAGTTATGAAAGGGGAATGTAGAGAGAGACAAGCAGAGAGGTTATTAAGTCAAGCAGAAGGAAATGCTGCAGAAACATTTCTGAACTTCGGTTTTTCTATGACCGAGGAACTTGGAGCAGGTGAGTGCTGAAGTTGCCTATTTACAGCCTCAAACTAGTTTTTATGATTATCTCAGCCATGTCTTTGGGGACAGGCAGCTATTTTTTCCCTGCCTTGTGGATCTTATAGGAAGGATGCAGAAGTATGATGGTGCTGGCTCTCCTCCCTAGTGCATGGAGCACTAGTTCAAGATGTAGGAGTCTGAGCCTTGATTGTTTTTTTCTCCTCTGCCCCCATCCAAAACAAATTGACAGTCTGTACTCTCCAGCCCTTTGACTTCATTCCAAATAAAATTCTCAAAGACATAATTCTTGAAGACTAGTTTGGTAAGAATCTCTCTCTCCTGTTAAAGCTGTGCTGTTTTAAAGCCATGAATTCAAGGTTTATGGATCAGAGACAACATAAGAGAGGGAACCTTACTTGTAGCCTGCTCATAAGGACATCCAAGTGCTAGAACAAAATTAAGGGTACTGACATTGCTTCTATGGTGACTTTTTTGTGGTGAATGTGTGGACTTCCTGAAATATGGCACCCGTTTTTGTCATCTTCCTCCCTCTGTCACACTCTCACCCTGATCCTCAACATAATAAAACCACCTACGTTTTGCCAGCCATTGGAAGGAGAAAGAAAGCAGTATAATTTTGCGAAGTTGCTGATAAATACCAGTATAGTTTTGATGCATCCCAAACAGTTTACATGGTGTCAGTAAGTCAAGATTTTCATATTCCTCTCCTGTGTTTAATAAGGGTGTATTGTAGCCTTAGACACTGATGTGGGAAACTGCTGAAATAGAGGATTACATCTGCCATTTGTTGAGGCAGTATCACACACATGCTTTACTAAAAGTTTAAACATAAAATTAAGAATGTTCTTGTGTGCTGTTCAGCCAAGGGGATGCTTTCCTGAACAGATGTGTCTTTCTACTGATGACAAGTCACGTTGCTCAATATGGCTTCTTACTAATTTCAAATTTCAATGGTTTTTATTTTTTTAACTTTGTTGTCTCCTTGTTTACTGTATTTCTAAATAACAATTCTAAAAATTGAAGATGCAAATATTCAGAAAAATATGGAAAGCTTACATTGCGGTGGTGCTGTAATGCATAATTTGGGCTTAAAGCAAAGTACTAAGTTAAATTTCCAGTTTAAAACTAATTCTACTGATGATCAATCATCATTTCATCTCTCCATATGGGAATGGCTCTTCTACTGAGTTCAGAACTGTTTCTCTATTCTTGAGTTTTCATTCATAATTTTTAAACGGACCTCTGACTACTCTATGTTTGAGCTGAAAGTTTCCCACAAACTCTATGATGTACAGTACTAGTTCATTTGCATATTCCTTTCTCTTTTCTCGCTTCTTCCTTCCTCCATCTCCTCCTCCCTATTTAGTCCCTACCAACCTTTAAATTGCAGGTTAAGGCATCTCTTCTTATTAATGCAATAGAGATTAACACCTGCCTGTGTCTTCAAGAGTTCACACCTTGTATGCTGTGGCAACTTGGAGGCACAGGATTTTTCCAGCTGTTGAAGGTAAAGGTAACATCTTGCTTGTGTCTTACTGTGACTGCCACTAAAGGCTATACTCAGCATTTCTTGTTGCAATATCATTCAATGCTTGCCACTTTAATTCTTTCAAAGCCTAGGATGTGTGTGCTTTTTTCCCCCCAAGTTACACAGATGTGATGGGTTTTGAATTGCAAGTACTTCTGTTGGGGACATTGGATGGCATTTATCTCTGTCCTTGTACTTTTTTTCCTGTACACATATTGCATGTTTCCTCTGTGTGTTGCCCATACCTAACACTAATCAACTGATTTTTAGAGTGGTGTAAGAGTGAAACAAAAAGTATGTGCAATAAATGTTTAAAGGTTGAGATCAATTGGAGCAAAATGTTTTAAAAGAGCTGAATCACAACAATTGACTAATTTAAAACAATGGGCTTGCCTGAAGACGTGGTTCTAAAAACAAAGCAGTAGATCAAGAGGAATCCTAAAATTCAAGTAGCGCACATCTAAATCACAATTATTTCTCCTGTGTGTGCTGAGCAGATTGGTAGTGAACGCTGCTGATGGGTGAAAGCCTGTCTCAAAAAGCGGATGAGCATTTTGCCTTTATTACCAAAAGGGACTGGCATTTTACTGTTTTGTGGGTATAGGAAGTAAACACCAAGAAGTTCATGACTTGTCTGTTCAGGGAATAGGGGATAAGACTCAGGACTGTTCTCCACCCTAGTGTCTGTCATAAAAATATTCTTCCTTAATGTTTACAAATTGCTTTCTTTCTCCTTTTACATCTTATTAAAAAAAAGATATTGCAGTCAGAGAGCACTGCACAATGATTGTTTTGTAGTTTCCTGTTGCTAAGACCACTGTGAAGGGACATGTGTTGCATGGAGAGGAAAGGACTTTTTGTGGGCAGTTTTGCTAGGTTTCTGCAAAAGTAAGGATGCAAGGGAGTCTAGAGAAATTCATGAATAACCATTACACTGACTTCCTTTGGCTGTTTTGCTCAGATATTGCAGCAATCATGTCCCAGAAACCTTTCTGGATAGTTTTTTCCAGAGTCATGAAACAGCTCTAGGTGGCCCTATTTACTGACAGTGAAGTCTGTAAAGGCAAACAAGTTGCTTATGTTTTCTGTTTCTTTAAAAAGGTGAAGAAAAGAAGGCGTGGGGGAGAGAATAAAATGGAAAAAAGCCACTGTGTATGGCTCCCTGTTTTATGGAATTTTTATGGTGCTAGGCAATGTCCCCTGATAGAACTTGAACCAGGGCTGAGATTGTTATTAATGATCAGTACAGGATATTTGAATGTTTAGCAATTGATGCTGAACATCAATTTTTTTTGAATTATACCAAGAATTTTTTTCTTCTTTTTGTTCGCAAGTTGAGTCATACATCACTCGTTATCCTGGCACTAAATAATTTTGCTACACTTTGGGTTGTGATTTTACAGTTGCTCCAATGGAATTTGTTTACTTTTTTAAGATGGCACCTTTCCTGGTGATGTAATTGAGTCATTTGTTTGGAATAAGTGAAATTTATTTTCAACTATGTCTCAGTAGAATATATGTATTCAGGGAGATAAAGACCTCTAATATAAAGCTTGCCACATAAAAAAAAAAAAAATCATAGTCAGTCTCTATAGTCCTGTAGAATTCTACTAGCATAGTACTGCAGTACAGTGTAAGCCATAAGACATTATCTAGTTCTCTGTATGCATCTGTGTGGATATATGAGGTTAAACGGCCTCCATTTACTGAAGGGAAGAAGTACTATGATAATCCTCCTTAATATGTAGATACTCAGACTTAACTCCCAGCCAAATAAATTCATAGCAATATAATATTAAGGAGAATGATTTTTTAGAACTAGGTTGCAGACTGGTATGTTAAAATAATATATTGTAC
Organism: Manacus candei; assembly: GCF_025592945.1. NCBI lineage: Eukaryota > Metazoa > Chordata > Aves > Passeriformes > Pipridae > Manacus > Manacus candei. The sequence goes on from NW_026138136.1 coordinate 9,825,336, forward strand.
TAAAAACAGTAAATGTAAAATTTCCATTATGATAGTTGAATGTGTGAAGGACAAAAACAAAGGTAGAAGCATATCAAGAATGTGCCCAAAAGATGATGTAGGAATGCCATAGCATGTGTTGCTTTACTTATTGCAAACATTGGGCAACAAAGAGATACAGAAAACTATGCGAAGAGAGTTATCTATGAGATCTTTTAAAATGTCTGTGAAACTGCCTTAACAAATGCCTATTCAACATTTGGCAAATCAAACATTTTGTCAGGTATGAGCATAGGTGATTCTATTAAGATTACCATCATAAAATAAATACATTTTATTCCTCCCTCAGCTGCATTCATTTGCAGTATCTATTCACAGAAGAGAAACTGCAGATGGAGAACTTCATCATTTAGGCTGGTTAGGAGCTATTTAGGGCTAGTTGCTTACACAGCCAGGAAGTATAAACTCAGTGGTGTTGTTGATGTCCCAGTACTGGGCTGCTTCGTGATGGATACCTAACCTGAAAATGTTCTTCTTAGTAATGCCTACTTCCGAAGAGTTAGCATCTGAGGTATATTCCTGGCTTCCCAACAGTCTTCAGCACAAAATCTGACAGTACCTATCTTCTATTTTTTTTTTGTTTGTTTACTTGTGTCAGTACAGTTGGGAATTACAGAGGAGCTACAATTAACTAAACCCAGTTGTTTTCTGCTGTTTCCTAATTTTGTAGTCTTGCACTCCAGAACTGGTTGATTATTGTCTGTAGATATGGTGTGACTTTACTCTTTCACTTGAAACTAAGTCGTAGCACACTTTCAGCTATTGTTAACTAAGTTAAGAACACTCATGGTTTTGCAGTGAATTAGGAAGTGCTGAGTAATACATCATTGATGATTAAAGGTTGCTCTGCTGGAAGCAGATTAACATAACTTTGAATGTCTTGTATGGCAATAAGGTTATTGTGCTGACAATATGAACAGAGACACACATCCCCCCGCCCCATAAGTGTGGTTTGGCTTAGTAGTGGCATATTTCAGTGACTGGAGAAGACTCCATTTTCCTACCTTTCCTACTGGTTGGCACACGCAGAGGTACCTTTCTGCATGGAGTCAGTGCAAAACTACAGCAGCAATTAGATCTGGATTTGAAACCAAGCTATCACTTTTACCTGAGGTAATGATGATGTTTGGTCCCATTTAAAATTGTTTAACTGAGTTGGAAGGAACCCACAAGGGTCACTTAATTAAAGTCCAGCTCTTTAATTAAATGGCCTGTATGGGGATCAAACCAAGTGACCTGAGCACTATCAGCACCATGCTCTAACCAACTGAACTAACCTCAATTATCAAGAATGTATCAGCTTTGCTTGTTTGGTGAGGACTAAACACACCCTTGTAGAGATTTTGAATAAAGCTAATTAGAGTGGTGGGTTTTTTATGGTTTTTTTTTTAATGTGTACCTTTCTACCAAAGAGAATTAAGTATTTGAGTTATCACTTACCGTGTAAAAATCAAAACTGTAGATGAGGGGACTGGTAAATGGATTTTGAAGTTTCAGTGTTCTCTGTGATACTGCTTTACTTTAAAATAAACCTCCAAGCCCAGCAACCACTACCAAGACAATTTTTTAACAACCTGTGGAATCAGCATGTAGACTAATTTGTTATCCCTTTTTTACTTATATTTTATTTAATACGAACTCTTCATGGCTAGGCTTCACAAACGAAGATTTGGGGAGGGCTCTACCCACATTTGTTACAAGCGCGCTGGTGGCTAAAAAGGCCAATACGAGATAGACACATCTGGTTGTAAAAGGCACAGTAGAAAGACTACTTAGGAGGTACATTCTGCAAGACACGATTCTTTCTGCATTGTCTTTTCTCCTCGAGAGTGATCCTGCGTGCGTTCTCAAAGGCATCAGCAGCGTTATAGATGGTGTGTCTCCAGGCCTCCCGATTGGAGGCCAGAGTAGACCAGTTATGGTGATCAATATGGTCAAGGCTGAGATGTTGTTTCAGGGAGTCCTTGTATCTTCTCTTTGGGGCTCCTCTCATGCGGCAGCCGGTGGCAAGTTCACCATAAAGCAAGATCTTAGGGAGGTGGTAGTCCTCCATCCTTGAGATGTATCCTGCCCAGCACAGCTGTGTTCTCAGCAACATGGCCTCAATATTTGTGACAGCTGCTTGTTCTAGAATAGACATATTAGTCACATAATCTGACCAGTGGATGTTTAGGATTGTGTGGAGACAGCGTTGATGGAAGCATTCTAGGAGACGCAGGTGGTGGCAGTAGATGACCCATGATTTGGAACTGTATAAAAGAGTAGACAGCACAATGACTCTGTAAACACTGATCTTTGTACTTTTCTTCAAGTGTTTATTTTGCCAAACTCTTTTATGAAGCTTTCTGAAGGCACTATATGCCTTTGCTAACATGTTGTCTATCTCTCTGTCAATCTTACCATCCAAGGAGATGAGGCTACCTAGGTAATTAAACTGCTGGACTGATTTGAGATCTGATTGGCCAATGGTGATATGGGGATGATGGAAGACTTCCTGAGGTGCAGGTTGATAGAGAACTTCTGTCTTCTTCCAGCCCAAAGAGCTCAGCAGCGTCTGCAAAGTAGGATGTTAAACACTGCAGAGCTGCTTCTGTGTGGGCAACAAGGGCGGCGTCATCAGCATAGAGCAGTTCCCAGACAAGATGGTTTAAGGTCTTGGTGTGGGCCTTCAGTCGCCTTAGGTTGAAAAGGCTTCCATCAGTACGGTGTCAAATGTAGATACCGTCCTGATCCTCAAGGTCTGCCGTGGCCCTTTGGAGCATCATGCTAAAGAAGATTGTGAATAGGGTTGGTGCAAGAACGTAGCCTTGTTTCAAACCACTGGGCTCAGAAAGTGCATTGCCATATCTAACTTGGCCATGCTCATCCTCATGGAGTGAGATGATCATTTTAAGGAACTTGGGGAGACAACCTAAGCATTCCAAAATCTGCCACAGACCATTTCTGCTCACAGTATCGAAAGCCTTGGTGAGATCAACAAAGGTTACATAGAGACCTTTGTTCTGTTCCCTACACTTCTCTTGCAGTTGTCTGAGGACAAATACCATGTCTGTGGTACTCCTGTTGGCTCTGAAACCACATTGGCTTTCAGGTAGAGTTCCTTCTGCTATAGCGGGTATTAGTCTGTTCAAAATTATTCTTACCAGGATTTTGCCATTAGACATATGACTGTCCTTCTTCTAGCACATATGTTGCCTCCCCTTTACTGCCTCCCCAACAGTAAACTGAAGAACTGAGCCCAATGGCCTTTAGCCTGAAAGGAGACTCTTCACTGAAAGAAACAAAGAGCTGCTTAAGAATTGAGCATAAAGAGTTTAAGGCCTTTTGGGACAATGCTTGAATAAGGAATATGATTGTCTTTCTTATCCCTGTTTAGAGCTTGTTTACTTCCTTAGTATCTTATGGCATTATAGCTGGCCCTCACAGAAAGCCTCTATGAATTCAATGTACATCTGAACAGAGTCACAGCTCATGGACCTTCGGGCAGGACCAGTGCCTGACAGTATAATTTTTAACTTTAATTTTTGTCTTACATTTCCCCATATTGGTGAGGGAAAAAGGCTAGAAATCCCTGTTGATATCTCTAAAGTTCCCTGCGACTTGGGCACAAATGATCTTATGCTGAGTACAAAATATTACAATTAAATATCTCACAGATAAAAGCTGTTATGCATAATTTTCGTAATACAAAAATATGATATGTTAAATTATATAACTTGAATTCACATGGTGAAAGTGAAAAGTAATGGGACCTAGAAGGGACAAATAAAAGTCAATAAGGATGTGAATATGAGGATAAGAATTTGAATTAAATGGTTTATTGGTGATGTATACTAAAGTATAATTACTTGAATTGATAATCATATTTTCCCTGTTTAGGTGTATACTAATATTTTTTGCTTTCAGACTGAGACAATATAGCAATGTTGGCACATATAAGCACCTAAATCACACCAAATAATACTGACAGCTTGTTTTGGAACAATAACTAAATAGCAGACCTCTGGGAGTAAGCTTCATGCTGTTAAAATGTGAATTTATACAATATGTTGCTGCTGGGCTTGTCTGGCATTCAGACAACTTTGCAGATGTCAATTTACCTATGTAATCATATGATAATTTAGTAAAATTAGCATATGAAATACTTCAGCATCTCCATTTAGTTGGCTCATAATTATAAAGCAAATATGTACTTACCAACGTGTTTTCTTGCCCTGTGGTCACATAGTGACTTTGTCTACTAGGTTGTTGTGTGTATGTGGAAGGTGTTGAAGCAGAGGTGCACAGACATGTTACTCAAAATACTGTTGAAGCAAAATAATATATTGTAGAAGGAGGGGAAAAAAAAGTGTGAACAATCCATATGTCTTCCTGTGTTGTAGTAAATGAACAGTGTCAGCTGATGAACCCAAACATCAATGTAGGTGTTTTGCAAAGGATTTCTGGTTTCTCATATTTAGTCAAAAATAGCAAATGGGTTCTCAACTTGTCTGAGGAAGGAGATAGAGTATAGCAAAGAGAATAAGTACAATGCATAAACCATAAAAAGAATTTTTTTTTAGTTTCTAAAAGTTTTAATGCAATTTCATTTGGACTTCTGTTTGTACTTATAGGTACTTCCCCTGATGCTACTGACTGAGTTTTGGAGAAAGTGATGGAAATAATTTTAGTTATCCATGTTAAAGGATGTGAATGAGAATAGGCTCACCTATTTTAGAAGGGAAATTAATGAAGATGGATGGATTAAAGATTATCAGGGCAATGAAAGAGGTAAACCCCATGTTGGAAAAACTATCTGTTCTGGGCTGTTGATCAGAGGAACTACTTGTCCAGCTGTAGCTAGAACACAGTGTGTGAAGATCGAGAGAAATTGTGAGAGTCTCAGATTTTTTAGAGAAAGTCTCGCAAGAAGCCACCTACAGATTCAAATATGGTTTATTTTCCACCCCTTGAACATGGAAAGAGGACCCAACTTATCAACTGAAAAGGATTAAAGGAATACTTCATAGGCAAGAGAATGAAGTTAATCACTCTTCAATCTTGTTTAGATGCCCTGAGAACAGAAAGTGAGATCTGGAATCAGATGATAAACAAGAAAAATACACTTTGCCAATGTTTTTTTTAGTGAAATGGGGAGTGATGTTTAAAATGTTAAAAGGAAATACTACACATGCTGTAAGACTGCAGGAACTGCACAATTAGATTGATTCATGGGCTGATACTAAAGCCAAGAAGTTAGCAAGATTCAAAGGAGATCTTGAAAAATGTTTGTAAGACAAAAAGTTGAGGGTAAACTTGTATATCAAAAGACAGTAGTCAAAACTGTATCCTGAGCAGTGCAATGTGATTAAGTTTACCCTGGTAGAGCCAGATCTCCCAGGGAACAGTGCTTACTCCTCTGGTCAATGCCAGAAAAGTGTTGGAGGACTGTGTATAGGGAACAAAAGCCAAACCTGTAATGATGTCCTTCTTGCCTGGGGGTGTCAGCCTGCCCCATGAGGGGGTCCTTGTTTGTGTGGGGGTGTCGATCTGCTGGAGAGCAGGAAGGCTCTGCAGAGGGGTCTGGACAGGCTGCATCAATGGCCAGAGGCCAATTGTATGAGGTTCAACAAGGCAAAGTGCTGGGTCCTGCACTTTTGTCAGAACAAGTTCCAGGCTTGGGGCAGAGTGGCTGGAAAGCTGCCTAGTGGAAGAGGACCCTGTTGGTGTTGGTTGACAGCCAGCTGAACATGACCCAGCAGTGTGCCCGGGTGGCCAAAAAGGCCAATAGCATCCTGGCTTGTATCAGGAATAGTGTGGCTGGCAGGATTGTCTCCCTGCTCTTGGCACTGGTGAGGCTGCACTTCAAGTTCTTTGTTCAGTTTTGGGCCCTTCACTACATAAAGGACATGGAGGTGCTGGGGAATGTCCAGAGAAGGGCAATGAAGCTGTTGAAGGGTCTGGAGCACAAGTCTAATGAGGAGCAGCTGAGGGAGCAGGGGTTGTTTAGCCTGGAGAAGAGGAGGCTCAGGGAAGACCTTATTGCTCTCCAGAACTACCTGAAAGGAATTTGTGGAGAGGTGGGTTTCAGTCTCTTCTCCCAGGTAACAAGTGATAGAATGAGAGGAAGTGGCATCAAATTATGCCAGGGAAGGTTTAGAATAGGCATTAGGAAAAATTTCTTCATGGAAACAGTGGTCAAGCATTGGAACAGGCAGCTAGGGAAGTGGTGGAATCACCATCCCTTGAAGTGTTCAAAAAACTTTTGGATATGGCACTTAACATGGTTAGGTGCTGAATATGGTGGTGGTGCTAGGCTGCTGGTTGGATTTGGTGATCTTAGAGACCTTTTCCAACCCTAATGACTCTGTGATTCTATCAAAATACAAATGAATGACAACTGTAAACTTTTTATTCCCATGTGCATTGGCACTGGCAGTTGCTTTAAGGGCATGTCTGCTGTTTCTTCTAACATCTAAATAAAATGCTCTTTGATTATGGCACTGGGCAGGCTGGAAATCAGATCAACAACTAGCTCTCAGACAGGACTGGCAGGGAAATAGTTTTGTCTTTCTTGGGGAAAGAGGCTGTGCTGGTGTTTCAGTTTACATATTCAGTAACTGCATGTGCAGAAGCATAGTGAGGCATAAAGCTCTACAGGGATGAGCAGTGTCTTAAATCATTGCCAAGTCTGTGACAAAGGGCCCACCAAATGGTGTTCTGGCATCAAGTCTGATACCCACTATTCTTTGCTGTTCCTTGTTTATAGTTCTTTGTATGAAACAATAACTTTGTGATTGCCAATTTGTTGCATCTGGTCTTCACTCAGGATAAAATTGCTTTTCCCAGATGTCCCAGCCTGGAGAATGATTTACCTGTACAGAGTATCTCTTTTGCATGGCAATGTCTCAGGTGATTTCAGTATTTTTATTAGAAATGAAGAAGGGTAAGATAAGAAGGAGGTACTGGCTTTGACCAGTGGAAGAGCAGTGGTACTGTTTCCAGTGAATCCAGCCGAGAGCATCTGGTGGACCCAGCTGGACTACTATGTTGTGCTCAGATGGAGTAGTTTATACTTTGGCACAATCATGTGCAGTGTTTATTCAGTATGGTGTACAATCATAGAATCATAGAATGGTTTGGGTTGGAAGGGGCCTTAAAGATCATCTAGTTCCAGCCCCCCTGCTGTGGGCAGGGACACCTTCCACTAGACCAGGTTGCAGGGGACATCCACAACTTCTCTGGGCAATCTACAGTTCCATTACTTATATTGGTAAGCTGCAGTGTTTTCATACTGTACAGATACAACACGCTCCTTTAGTGTCACACTGGTCTTCAGGATCAATATGTAAACTGATCAGAAATTTGCAAAAGGGGAAGAAAAGGAGAGTGAATAATATTCCTGAAAAAAAATTTGCAGTTTTTGATGGAAGCTGCTGCACAGTTGAAAAGGCAACTTGTTTTTCGTTTGTTTTCCTAGTAATCTTGGATTCTGTAATGAAGCCCAGCGGGTGAGACAGTTCTGTACAGATTTCAAAAGAAGATGTTCATCTGTACAATAGAGCACATTTTTAAGCAGTGATGCTTTGTATAATGTGATTACTTTCATAAATAAAACTGCTAAATGCCTGTTTTGTAAGTCACTCAACTTTGAAAGAGGTTGATCAAGATATACTTTGCAATTAATAGTACATTTGCAGAAGAGCATAGATAGCAAGAATGCATGTGTGTAATTCCTCACAGGGTCTAAATGATACTATTTAAAGGAACTTGTAAGATGAAATGAAAGAATAGGGAAATCTCTGCATCAATATCTTGATTTGGCTCCAGAATAGTTACGGTCTATTTGTTGACTCTTCAGGATATTTGAATGATGCTTCATAGTTGCAGTAGGAAACCTGTTTATGATTTCAGACGTTTTCTGACATGGCAACTGAATGTCTTCTATGGTTCTAGTTCATCTGGACCTTGTTCTGTGACTTGTCTTCAACACTGAATCTATTGCTGCCCTAAATTGGAATGAATTTATATTTTAGCACATGAGAGAAAGAATTGTGATTCCAGGATATGTAATTTGTTGTTTGTTGGTTTTTTTTTGTTTTTTTTCCCTGCGCATCAGTTAAATACTTAATACCTAACTGTTGTCTGTCAGCAAAGTATGCATGCAATAATTTAGGAAGCAATTTGTAATTAATTAGGAGGACCTCTACTGTATAGTAAATGTGAAAAAGAAGATTGGAAAGGAGGAATTACCTCAATGTGCAGGATTCTGCTAATTCTATAGTTCATATATGTCACTTAAAAAAAAAAAAAGAGCAGAGACCAGCTTCTTCGCAGAAATTTTGTCTCAAATTGTAATATATTCAATCTACAATTTAGAAATTAATAATAACTACAGCTTTAAGTCCTGCTAACTAACATAACTATCCATTTCCACTTCTGCCTTGTTCTCCATCACAATTTTGCCACTCTACCCGATCTGTCTGTATTTCCTGTTTCCATATTGAATGTCTTATCTGCTCCCAGTTTGCTGTTGATTGCCTGTCCCTCCACTTACTTTGTCCTTACCATAAACTCATTAATGACTTTAAGTTTTGGGTGTAATTTTCTTCAATGGTCATGAAGTTGTGTCAGTATAATAATTTTCACTGATCCTCTTGTCAATTTTGTTCTTTTTTAGTCCCCTAATGTACACTTTTGCATTTTTGCTTTATGTTGTCCAAAGTGGTATGGTCTTTCTGTGGTGGTCACTTTTCTGACTTGATGTTGGAACACTCCTCTGACTCTAATTTTACTCATCATATCTTATGGTTCTTGACTTCCATCTCCATTGTTCATCCCTTTTGTGATATTTAGTCAGCGACAGTGCTAAGGTCTCTAAATTGTTTGACATTGAAAGTGTACAGGTGTGTCCCTGGGATACTGCAGCTCAGTGACATATCTTTGAATACCTCATCAATTAATTGGCTCAAGTAAATTAAAGCAGCCCTGTAGAGGCAAGATGACTTGTCTGAGAAGTCACTTCCTGTTTCATATTTTTTACTCAAAAGTATGTTTCCTTTGGGAATGATGTGAAGTGTCTAACTTTTTTCTTTCCTTTACTGGTTGAGTAGTAGTGTATAGAATTGAAAAAGTCAATGTTGATTCTGGTGTCATTGTTTACAGCACAGTAAAGAGAAGTCTTTGCTCCCATCACCTGCCACTGCAGTTTGAAATTATGTCTTTTAAAAATTCATCTATCCAGCCTCAATCCGTGGCTCCTTGAAACCTCCTTCTACTAATTTGTGACTGTTTTGGGTTTTTGACCACAGGTTATCTTTTGTCTTCTCTACATCTTTTCACTGTTCAGTCCCTTTTGAAGTCTGTAAGTTTAGGAACTCCCTATTCTAAAGCATAAGATGTTAACAGAAGAGTGAGCAAAATATGAAGAACTAAATGACCCTTTTGAATTTAATATCTGTGAATTGTACATAAAATGTGCTCAGGGAGAGACAAACTAACAAGATGCCTAGCTTTTCACCTGGGGGTTTTTCATGTGAACTTACTTTCTAAAATGGTGCAAGAGAGTAGAGCTAACGTTGGGAGAGTGAAGAGGTTCCGCATACAGATTCAAGCACCTTAACAATTGTTGCTATGCCTTATCCAGGCTTAGCTTGGCCAAGGCCCCAAATTTTTTTGTCTGCTGTATTGGTAGTAAAATAATAAGGTAATAATACCAAGGCAGCATCTAGCTGCCACATGCAATTCTCGCTAATTGCATTTCATTAGTGAGTACATGAGCAGGGTTAATACCTTTGCTAAAAGTGATCTTGCCCATGATGCATATTGAGTATCAGAACACTGAAACTGCAACAACTACTCAAGTCCATGCAGAGTAAACATTGTCTTTCACCTGGAATATTATCCTGCCATGAGCACAGCATTAGGCAGTTCAAAAAATGGATAACAGAAGATATCAGATCTGGTTTTGGGCAGCACAACTGTGATACATTTATCAACTATGTCCAATAGTATAGACACCCAGTTTGGTTTTATTGTTTCTTTTACAACAGAACAAACGTTACACATGAAATTATTTCTTATCTCTTTGTTTAATCATCTTTATTAACAAAAATCCTGGTTTTGCTGCATAAATAATAAAAATATGAATCAAACGAATAAAAATGGATTTAATTTGAGGAATTGCAAAGCCAGTATTCATCAAATAATGTTGAGGTTTGCAGCATGGGAGCTGAGCAGATGCATTGACATGTTCCACTCTGGACTGAAAAGATCTAGGCTCAAAGATCTAGGGTAAACCCATGCCATTTAAATGTGACTCTTTCAACTTTCTAGATTCTAAAATCTCAAAAGACAGCTGAAGAGCAGAGGAAAAACTAAATCTCTTTTGTGTTCTGCTTTTTGGAAACAGCTGAGGCTGATGCTGGGCTGCAGTGAGATTTCACAGAGAAATACCCATCCTATCAAATGCTCTAGTGCACAAAGCCTGGCTCTGTAGCCATGTTAGCCTAGTACCAAACCCAAGATAATCACCCTGGGAATATAATTAACTGATGTGTAGTGTGTTAGAGGTAGAACTAGAGCTATGCTGCTGCTCGCTCTGCAGTTACCGCAATTTTTCTTTCCCTAGTCTGTCTTCACTGGAGTCAATAAATGTATTTCCCGCCCCTCCTTTTTTCCCCCCTTTCTTCTTTAAGCTAAACTTTGATGAGTTGGCCGGTCACCTTTCTCAAGGAGAGCTTTAGCCTTGTACCTGTAGGTGGAGCTCCAAACTCATCTGCTGAGGCAGAAGCACTGGTGTGAAGGAACAAGCAAAGTGAAAAGGAAAATATTAAAAGACCACTTCTAAATACAGTATCCAATTTGTAAAATTTTACAGAAGAACATGCTTAAAATTTTATAGCGGAATGTTTCCAGTTTTTGAAATAATGAGAACTGATAGCAGTTTTATGGTTAAAAAAATCATGTTGTTTGTTTCCTTTACTTGCTCAATCATCTCAGTAAAAGCAATTTCTTCCTGTTCAGGCACCTTATTTAGCCTTATAAAATTTTAAAGCTTAGTCAGGAAAAGAAAAAAAAACACCTTTATTTTTCCTTCTTTTTAATAGCTGCTCTAATATGAATGTTTAAACATGAAACCATAACTTGCTTCCTGCTAAAAGGATGTGTCAGAGATCTGGTTTTGCCCTTGAAATGGATCTGATTTTCTTCACAAAAAAAAGAAAAAATACTATAGATGTAGCAGATGTTAAAGCCTGTATTGGCCTTTTGCATTATAATCCACTATTTAGCAGGAAGTAATTTCAGAGTCACCACTATCCCAGTGAACACTGTGTATGATCTCAGGTTTAATAGAGGGATTTGAATTCTGTCATGAGAAGAACTAGTGCAGCCATGCTATAGAATGGCTACTGTTAGTCATCCTTGTAATTAGCTTATTGCTTTCTGTGGGAACTGGGAGTGTTGGAATGTTGTTATGCTGAGATAACTGAATCTAGGTCATGACATGGGAGTTTTCAGGTGATTTCTCACCTATATGTGTTTCAGGTGTTCACTGAATGCTTCCGTGGCCCTTTTTTTGCTTACTGTTTAATCAGAGGAGATAAAAAGAAACCTCTGTTTCTAATGGGTGTAAAATGTTTTCACCTTGTGTGTTTTCCAGTAACATAATTTTTTCCTTTCAAATATAAAACCACAAATGCTGCAGTTGAAAGAAATCCCCTCTCCATAGTGACTTTATCCTTTCTTCTCCAGAAGAGTAATGGTGATAAGTAGCTGTTAGTGTGCTTGGAAGAACAGATGTGAGTAAGTTTCAGGTATTCAGGAAGACAAACAGAACATCCCAGGTGTAGACTCAACAGTGTAGGTACTGTGCAGGAAGATGCATGTTGGCTCCTTTAGTGTACTGTTAGTCTACTTACATGTTATAAACCAAAACAATTTCTTCTGGGACAAACGGATTTTTAAAAACAGGGAGTGGATGTGTTTTGAAGCAATCAGTTCTCGTATTGCAGTGCCTTTTATATATTATGTTGTCCATTGACTGGATTATGCTGTCAAAAGACTGTATTGTTCTCAGCATCTGTTTTGTTTAACTCCTTACAGAAATATCCTTGCAGTGTATGGGACTACATTTATCTGAGTTGAAGGACTACTTATGTGTCTAGAATAAAGATTTGTTGGAAGAAAAGGAAACTGTCTATTGGGATTAGCTATGTGGTAAGGAAGGTCTAGCTCGATAATAATGAGCTAAAATTAGAAAAAGTGTAGTCAAAGAGATAGGATAAAGGCCAGAATGAGCACAAATGAAGGGAGAAGTGGAAAAAGAGACTTATAGGTCCTTGAGATCTGGGAAGGAAAGTTTGTCATATTTTGCAATGCCAAATTATATTAAAAAATAAAGTAGGTTTATTTCTGTTATATGTAGGTAATATGACCATTAGGCATTTGGGCAATAAACAATAAGAATGCTGGGAGAACCATTATTACTGATAATCTTGGTAAATTTAGGGCTTTTTCTATTTAAACTACTAAGCATTCACATGCTAGTTGTTTCCTGCAGCCTATGAGCCATTTTTATTTATTGAGACAATGCGATTGTTCAATGTCAGTGAAACGGTTTTCATCAATTAGGAGAGAGTAAAATGTCTGGAATAAAAAATCCCAGCTATTCTGTTTCTGTAATGTGTCTTGCCCCTATACATGAGCTAAAAGTTTAAAGTTGAATCAAAATCCTCTGTAATAAGGTTTTACCCCCTACCTTGTGAATTAGGGCACCCACAAGGACACTCCTTAATAAGGAAAGGTTGAGAGATTGAAATGTTGAGAGACTGGAAAGACAACTGATTTGACCTTAGAAGCACTGGAAAGATGGGTAAGATATGAGGTGATACACAAATACCCCACTGCTCTCTCTAGCATTACAGTTTTACCTAGTTGTCCAGTTTTTGAACACCTGAAATAGAGCCTAAACCTTGCTAGAAAGGTGACAGATATCTCTTCTGTAATTTTTCTCTCTTTTGCTGTTTAGAGATTTAAGAGCACTAAGATTTCCTGAATGTCAATATGACATAAAAGAGAGTACAGTGAATAAAAATTAGATTCTTAAAGAATAATAATAAAAAAATATTCTGATGAAAATAGTGACCAGCTTAATTTTGAGAAAAGGAGGGAAAACATGAGAGTGGCAACAGCTTTTACCAACTAAACAGTGACAGCTTGATAACATAACTAAAATGCAGTGTGATATTTGTTTTCAAATAGTTTTGACACTAAAAAAAAACCCTGGTGTCTTGGTGCCACTAATTATTTTTTTTAATACTTGATATATATATCTAAAATGCGCAGAAATATGTATTTCATGTTGAATTGTCAAGGCAAAAATTTCTATGATATTTCTCTGACCAAGGCTGTAATTTTAGGGCAGGTTTTGACCAAACCAGTTCTGGTACTAGCGTGAAGACTAGGAGTAAGACTTGTTATCTCAGCTCTGTTTTATTTTCTTTACCCTTTCTTTCTTTCTTTCTTACTGTGTTTTTGTCTTTAAGGAGTTCTCTTTACATGCCTCACTTCAGAAAGAAATAAAAAACAAGACTGCTTGTATTTCTAGGAGAGGATATAATATATTCCTTTTTGCCATCTCTGGACCATAGGTTAGCTGATTCTACCTTCACTTTCCTCTAGTCTAACAGTCAGGCTGCAAACCCTCTTGATTTTTGTCAAAAACATGCTGCACTCCAGACAGAAGATTCATGTGGTCTTTCTCCCCCACCACATTCTTAGTTTTGGCCTATATCTTACTTTAAAGATGTGGATATTAGGAATTTGTGACCTATGTTAAACTCCTAGAAACTGATTATGTCTGTTCCAATCTGTTCATGCATTTGTAGCTTTTCAAAAGGGCTGGGACAGGCAAATAGATCATGCTCGTGTGTTTCACGCTGATAATCCCCCGAAGCAAGTAAATGCTCTGGGTGCGAAGCCATGTCAAATCTGTTTTACAGGACTGATGTTAGACTACAAGAATGCCAATTTTACTCTTCCCCTGAAGAATGGATGTTTCTGAGGCACTTTGGGAAATGGATATACTGATATATGGATGACTGGTGGGAAAAGAACAGGAGCTCCAGAACTGACATAAAATAAAAAAAAAAAAAAAAAGGAGTGGGGAGATCCTGGAGACTAAGCATACAAATCAGATGAGGGGTGGGGGTGGAAATTAATGGAGATTTACTAAGAATATATTGGTGATTTTGCTACTCACAAATAAATGTTCCTTTAGTTTCAGAGTATGTGCTGGACTAGTTACAGGAATTTTCATTCTGAGTGTTTGTCTCCAAAAGTGGTTATAGACGCCAAGGTTACACAGTATAGCCAGTTTGTCTTTTTTAATTACTTTTTTTGACCAATTTCAACTAAGTGACATGCTGGTGATATTCTGCAGACTTACTGTAAGAGTAAGACTAAAGTGTGTGATTTTGACGATATAGTATTGGTCATGTTGTAGAAACAGAAACTGAAGGGCTTTTCCATCTTAGTCTCTAATTATTGAGTATTGTATTTTGTCCGTACTACTTCTTGAGAAGGTGAGTTTCTATTATTGGCTTGAAATGCTTAATTGAGCTCTTAGTTGTGGTTATTGTTTGCATCCATTTACATTGGGGTATAATTCCATGTGTACATTCTTCATGTGCTTGGCCCGTAGCAATGCCATGTTGAAGATAAGTCACAATGATAACAGCTAAACAATCAAGAATTTATTCCAAAGTCCATAGAATTCACCCAAAAGACTCCCATTCAGCACAGCTGTCACTGAATCATGCACTACCAAAAAAACCAACCTAGTTAAAACAATTGCCTTTTATAAGTCTTTATTCTATGATACAATGTTTTGATTATGCCAAAATTCTAGAAAATGACACTTCCTTTAAGTAATTTTATGCACTAGTTTTTACAGTTTCATAACATGGAGATAGGTTATTTGCTCTTTATCTTTACAGTCTGTAAAATAGTCATTAAGAGTCCTGTTGCAGGATCTAAACCCTGTGAAATTCTGTGAAACATTTCCTTTGTTGTGTGTTTAATACAAGATCAGAGTAATTTTTGCCAATATTTTCCTGTTAAAACTTGCAGCCATAGATCATAGTTTTCTAATGACAAAAACAATTAGCACTAAGACATATTAATGACTGTGTTATCAGGTAATGATGTCTTCATTAATGCATGGCTGTAATCTCTGGAATAACTTTATCAGACGCTGCTGGTAGAAGGAATACTTAGGGAGGAGGGAATGCTTTGATGTACCCACTGTCCAAATTCATTAACTGCATAAAACTCAATCTTGTCTACTATATGGTGAAGCTGCATCTCAGATCTTTAAAGGCCAGGCTTGAATTCCCCTGAGTTTACAATAGAAATTCTCCATGGTGTCTGTTTTTGTTTTGTATTTGTATGCATTTGTTGAATTCAAATACCATATAGCTGATCAGTGAGAGTTTATTCTAGTATCCAAGGATTATGGAGACTAATGTATTAGAAGAAATCTTTGGTCGGACTTTGAATTTAATTTTGTGTCAGAGTCCTGTTTCTGCAGTGGACTGAATCAGGCTGTTATATCTTGGGCCCTAGAGATAGGAGAAAGAATGAAGTCTCATTATGGATTCCAAATGGCTTGGAACAGATGCTTTTTTTTTAATAAAATGTACTTTTCCAGGATTATCAGGGAGACTGTTATGAGAAGTTTGAGAGATTCATTAAAATGACTAATGTTGTCAATGTAGCAGTAATGTTTGGCAAGTTTATATTGTTTATGACGCTTACAAATATATCACACGTTAATTTGATAATTGAAAGAGCAAAACAAGACAGGGAAATCCTTGTGTAATTAGTTTTGATATTCTTTGTTTAATAATTTTTTTTAAGACTGTTTTATACTTTAGTTCCTTCTCATATTTAACTTTCAGCTTTTGGAAATTCTCCTGCAAACTCTAATTGTACTCTAAATAATAAAATAAGAGTCATTGTTTGCAGTTGCCTTTATAGTAGGTATTAACAAAGCTGGAGTTACATGTCAGAATTTCTATAAGTTTTCTCTAGCTGTAACAACTTATTTTCTAAATAAAATTGTCACAGTTCGCTATTTATAAATAACTACCTTTCTGTTTCTGATGCTTAAATTGAATAGGTTTCCATTGTAAATACAAAACATGTGTTGACTCCTAGTAAGTATATACTTTTTGAGCATTTCATTGGAGGTGTGATATTCTAAAGGAATAGCTTAAGGTGAAAGCAACATTTTTTTTTTTAACTTTTTCAGGTCTTTGTTTTTTTGTTTTGTTTTTTTTTTTTTTTTTTTTTTGTCCCTGCCATAAGTAACAAAATTGTTAGATATTGTACTATTCTGTTCTTTCACTCTCTGTGCCTAAATGCTTTCCCCTCAAGCTCTGAAGGAAACCCAGTCTGAAAGCCTAGCATCCAAGGTCAAAAAGAAGCAGCAGCTTGCCAGGTAAGAGATGTAAGTGTGCAGCTTTGTTGTGTACTTTTTCCTGGTAGTAACATCTGTCTTGGCTACTTTCCTCATACTTATGTTGAAAACCAGTGATCTGTCTATTTTGTTCCCCAAAACCCCAGTGATCTGTCTATTTTGTTCACGAAAATGAATACTTACTCCACTTACTCTTGTGAATTCTAGACTGTTGTTTTTCTTTCGTAATGTCAAGTGAAGCATACCTCACTTTAAACAATACTCTGTTATCTTTGATGTAAATTTGTCATTGCTTTTAAAAAGTTGGAGAGTTCTAGGACATCTGCCTGTGGACACCTATAAAAATATTTATGGGTTTGCAAAAAATTATCAGTAACTCTTGGAAATGTATTGGTTTACTGTTAAAAATGTGGATTTATGGATGGTTCTGAAAATGTAAACCAGTGTTTTAGTAGTGATGATTATTGGTTTTGCCATCTGTCCATAGTAGAACACTCAGTTTTATGAAAAGTGTGGCAAGCTTCTACTGTTTCTCTTTTGTAGCAACATCACCACTTCAGTATATCTCTAGAGAAAAGAAGAAAGTGCTCTTATATCTCAGCAATCCTGTGCCTGATGATGATAAAGAAATGCAATCCTATGTTTACTTTCCTGTACCTTGTAAAGGTGGTATTTCCAGAGCTAGTCTTGGGGCTGTTTCAGTTCTTTATGCTTTGGAATGTCCCTTGTACTTGACCGAGTAAACACTGGAAATGGATATTTTTTTGATAGCTTGAATAATTCAGTGAGAATGTGTTGAAGCCTGACAGCTACAACAATGTTATACTGGATTGGGAATTTTTTCCCCCCTTATTTATTAACCTCTTTTCCTCTAAAAATAAATAATGATACCTAAGCCACTGTGGAAGTAGTGTTACCCACTAAGGAATTCCACTTTAAGAAAAATATTAAGTCAGTCACACTGGAATTCAGCAATTCAACTTTTACAACTCTCTTAATGTCTACTATGTAGTGTGAGAATAAGAATAACTAAAAGTATACTGTGGTGAAAGTGATTAAGACAGGTTATAAGTCATGTCTATTCATTTGCCATGGAGGGAGTGAGAATAGCCATAAAGATGACACAGAGTAAAAAGGAAACCTGATCCGGGAGAGGAATTATACCTGTGCTTTAGTGAAGCACCTCTTGCACTTTCTGGACTTCCTTAAAAAATATGATTCTATTACATGAAAACTTAAGATGAAAAGAGCTTGTTTCTGGTTTGGTCACTCTCAAAAAGTTAAAATTGTGTAGTTCCTTGAAATAACTAGCTGGAGGTTAGGGTTTTATATCATATGAAATTCACTGAAGAAAATATTTGCACATAGACTGCTGAGAATTCTTTCATCAGTTTCATTACGTTATAAAAGAGATTTCTTTATGGTTTGTAGACTAATTCATAGTTGAGAGAGACTCCTTAAAATACAGTTTGCAGGATCATTAGATCATTTATGGACTGTAATTTCATTCCTTTGAATCAGTGGGAAAAATCACGCTGTTCTATGCAACATTATCAATCCATTGGAACAGGCTTTTGTAACATAAAATGACTGTGGTTTAAAACAACAGAGACAATTTGCACGGCGTATTCAGCACATAAATTGTTCTCCTTGTCCTGGAAAATGATAATTATTAATAAAAATAGAAGAGAGAATGAGGAAAAAAGATTTTTTTAAAAAATTAGGAGAATAAGTCAATAACCTGAAAGTGTAATTACATTGATTGATTGCTATCAAGTCCTGATTTTCACATAGATTTTTTTACACCTTTGTTTTGCATGTGTTGTGTTTGTCTGGCAAACAAAGAACAGTTCTGTTATTTTTGTTCTTTGAAAGATTTTTGCCTTCAGAGAGAAACAAAACACTCCATACAACACACTGTGTATTGTGCTGGGTTTTTTTTTGGTAAAAGTTCTTCCATATGACAAATATTGACCAAATGTTTCATGAAAGGATCTTTTTGTTTTAGAAAGCTTGTCACTTACTATTTTATTAATAATTCACAGAATCTTACACTACATCTTGCTGTACTGTTGCACATGAACTTGACAAAGTATTATTAGCCAAAAGCAGGCAAATGCTCAATGATATATGGATCTTTTTCACTCTTTGTGACTTTGGAAACATATTTTGGCCTAATTCTGACAAATGTTTCTTCAAATTGCCTTTTTTTTCCTGATGAATGGCTTATCTTCATATGATGTTTTTAACTAATCTTGTTTGATGTTAGAAGAGAAACCAGAAGAGTGAAGTCCTCCTATTTCAGTCAATATTCTCCTGGTATTTGGAGAATTTAAACCCAGAGATTGGTTTCATAAAGTCTAGGATGTAATTATTTTATGATTTACCTTTTCAATTGTGTAGTTGGTGATTAGAGCAAATGCAGTGATGTTTTTGTTCTATGATTAGATGACCTAAAATGTCTGAATGGAAAGAATGACAGAGAAAAGACATGCAAATTGCAACTCTGAAGAGAGTACAAGGTAGTGGCTTTTTGCAAGTCAACTCTACTTTTTTAAGTAAACTAAATATTTTCTCATGTTTTGAAGAAACAGAAGTACATCTAGCAATGCCTAAAAGAGAGATCCGGCCAAATGGATCCAGGCTGTTTAGCAGGCTTCATGCTTCATTCTCTTTGGTTAGTTCTTGCAAAATAACAAAAGAATGCATAGGCATCCTAAACATGAGCTTGATTGTTGAGGTAATGGCAATGTTTTTGTCATCTTAAATTTCTTTTGTTCTAGGGCTCTGGTAGAGGCTTTGTTTCCTTCATAAGCATCTTTCTGAATCACTTTGCCTTTTGCAAGAGCTAAATTTGCAGGTTTTCACTGAGTTACTATTTCTTATTTCTAAAAGTATAAAACTGGCAGAGCAACAACTGAATAGCATACTGTTTTGTGTATACAGGGTATTGAGGAAGTACTACTCTTCATAAAAGGTGGTCAATAAACTTTGTAGAAATAAAAATGTTTGCACAAATGTTGCGGACAAGGAAGCAGAAAGGGATAGGGGTGTATTGAGCCTAAATTGCTACATGGAAAATGCTAAATGATCGTGGGAGACTAATCCATCAGCCTGATAGAGATGAGGCAGCTCTATATCCCCAGGTCCAATCAACAGCAAAGTTGAAAATGTGTTGCACACATACAAACATATGTATACACTATGTACATTCATGTAATGCTCTTCTCCTATATTTTATGATGTATTCTGTACCCCTAGGCAGTGAGGTCCTCAGACCAAAAGGTGCTCCAGAGAGCTGCCTCCCATTAGTTTATCTTGGGTTTCACACCTGGATTATGGAGCTGATGGCATTCCTGGAACAGTGCTGGGGCAGGGTGGACACCCTGGAGAGGATATCCATTGGATTCCTGACTGTGTTTGTTCTTCTGTGAATATCTGGGCTTGTGGAGGTGGACCACTGACAGCCCTGTCAGGGTATTTACTATCCAGGTTCCCACAGCTGCCATTGTTTCTCTGTTCTCCCTTTGTATGTGTACAGATGAGTTTTCTATCGCATGACATAGCATGCGATATGTTCAGGAAATATTTTTTTGTCACAGATCACCAATAATCACCCAGAACATGCTTTACATAAGGCTATCAATGACAAATAAATTATGCAGTCTACTGCTAGATTATTTTCTGCTGTCAGTATCGTGCAGATATGAACCTGTTTATTGTTAAGATAAAAGTTGGATATTGGTGCGGGCAGTTCCCACACTGTAATCACTGACAGCAGTTTGTTAGCTAAAGAGAGCTGACCTTCAGTGCCTCTATTGGAAAGCCTACTTTTCTGTAATGGATATAATCCATGGGTTTTTGATGTCAGTGAAAATAATCCCATTGACCTATAGCACAACTGTTATGTGTATAAGGACCCTTAAAACTTGATTTTACAAACTGACCCCTTGCTGGTGCTCATCTGACAGTTTAAATGTTTGTAACTTTACTTTTTTTTTGGCTGTGATAGGCTTGGGTATGCTAACCTTTAAGTCTTAATTCTATAGAGAAATTGGTGTTAATCAAGGCAGTGTAGTTGGTGGACCTGTGAGTGAAGGTTTCCCAGTTTCTTTGGTCAGCTTGTGTTTATTATGTCATGTTGAGACATTCTATTCACCTTTTGATGCTCGTGTTTCTTTTCTTTTTCTTAGTCTGTTTGCTTTCTTAAGCTTGAAAGGTTCTTGGGAGTTGAGGCCATTAGAAGCTTGTGCAGCAAGATCTCTTCCCAAAAGTTGCTGATATCTACTTAGACTGTAAAGGACAAGTTAAATATAAAAATAAAAATAACTAGACAAGTACCTTGCTACAAATGTCTTTATCTCTGTATTCAGAATATGTTTTATGTACACTGTTACCGCATTTTTGTGGTTTTAGCATGTTTGTTGCTTGTATTGTTATGTATGTGTCCTATTTAGAACAGCTGGGACCAGTTCATCACTCTATGGGTGTAACCCAAAACTGTGTATTCTATAGCCTTCCATGCCATTTCCCAGAAACTGTTATATACAGACTATTTACACCCTCTGCCCAGAGCACCCCTGACTCCTCAGGCTATAAACTGGGTGTTATGAGTCCTGCGAGATAGAAGGGTACCTCCTGTCCTCATACCCATTGTGGAACTCCCCGCCCTGAGGGAGGTACTGGGCATTCCTGCCTGAACCGGAGGATATATATAGTCTTGGAGTCTTGGGACTTTTTTAACCACTCATGGGATCCAGAGGACTGTGACCACCATTCCCAACCAGACTGCAACCACCACTCTCGACTGGACTGCAATCACCGCTCTTGACCAAACTGCAACAGCACTCTCACCAACAGGTTTTTTCCCTCTCCTTTTACTTTGGACTCAGGAGGCCCAACAAACACCACTCTGTTCATGCCCCAGGGTGCTGGGTTATACATTTGGGATTTGTGGGTTAAAACCAATTGTCTGTATAATCATACTTACTGTATTATTTTATTAAATTGTTATTCTGACTTATAATCTCTCTTTTGAGTTGGATTCATTTCCCCTACCGGTTTACCTTTAAACCAGCACAATATGCCTTTATTTTTTATTATTTTTTTTATGCAAGGAAAGTGAGACAGAAAAGAGAGGTTCTGTAAATGCATCTGTCTCTCTGTAATATGATCATCAGGATACTACTTTTAACTCACCATAGTAGTATCATTTCAGTTTTTTTAAGCCAGACAGTGGTAGCAACAATTGTCCTGCTATAAATGTTAGGTGTGCTTAATGATTCAAATATGATCCGAAACTCTCCATCTAAACATTTCTGGTTGACTGAAACAGAAAACAAGAGAGATGATAACCTAAGTGATTGTGGCATGTTCTGTGCATGCATAGGCACACAATCTGTCCATTGGTCAGCCAAGTGCAGATTTCTTTACTTCAATTTAAGGCACATGAATGAAAAGAAAGATACACTAACAGAAAACGAAAACTTTTCCTTAGAAACCTGCTTGCAGGCACTATGACATTATGTAAACGATATGCGTCTGCCTGAGCGCTCAACATACTTACCACTGCTACTGCTAGAGTGGCTGTAGATATCCCTATACCAGGCTAAATATTAATATTTAATTCCTATGGCTGAGCCAATACCTCTGCCAGGAGATGGCAGAGACTCATACTCCATTCCTGTGGTTAAGATGGACAAATATCTGAGTGAACTTCCAGGACAAGTTGATAATGTACAGAAAAAGCAAGTTACTGGTATTAATCAGACTTAATGGTCCTACTATCAAGTTTAGAAACATGACAGTTTTGAGATGAGAAACTGTTGTAGCAGCAGATAAATACTTGCAGCTAATCCTCTAATGGGCGACGTCAGGAAGACTGCATAAAGGCTATTTCTGTGTACAACTCTGTGCTTATTCCACATCTTCTGCTTCATAGCTGTACTGCATGTAGCACTTCAGTGCCGTTGTTAGTCTACAATGTAGGCAGTCGCTGGAGATTTATCTTTCCTTCCAGCCTGACATTTAAATGTTGTTAGATATCTTTTCAAGCCCTTTCTGGTTTCTAAATGCTCAAAACTGTTGATTTCAGTATGTGTGTGCAACTATATAGTTGTATTTGTTGGTTCTGCTGACATTGTAGAAAACAGTATCTGGGGTTTTTGTCTGGTTTTTTTTTTTTTTTTCCTTATTGCTTTATACTAAAAGAGACTATTAATGCTTCATTAATCAACTGTTCAAAGTGTGATTGCTCCTGAATAGCTCTCAAAATCTGGCTTTTTACCACTTACTTTCATTAGTGCTTAATTAACAGAGGAGATGAAAACTAAAATCTTCAGCCTACTCAAAGATGAGATACTGCTTTTCAGAAGAGGGATTCAGAAAACGGTCTGTGTTTTACAAATGTGTTACAAAAATGTTGTAAATTTAGACCAACATTTTCTGTATAGACTAGAAATATCACTGCTTTGTGCCAAGTGGAAAAGTGATAAAATTGGGCCATGACTTTAATTTGTAATGTATAACTTTGGTAGATGCATAAGCAATGGTAAATACCTGAGAAAAAAATTAGTAAATTTGGAAACAAGGGTTGACCGTTAAGCTCTTCTTCTCTCTGTGCCCCATCTTCTCAACTAATATATTACTGCTCTGACTTTCCACTTGGTGTGGCACGGTCTGCCTCATGCAATGCTAAAAAAAGCATGAAAATACTTGTAGTGTAAAAGAAGCTTGAGAGTGATGTAGTTTTCTGAGCATTTTTCTTTGTTGGTGCTATTTGTTGGCAAGCAGCTCAAGAGAGCCAGGCTTTGTATGACAAATGTACTGGCTTACATAACAAATGTCATATTATGGTTATCCTTATTTGTCTTCTCGTTGATTTCAACTCAGTGTTTGACACCTCATCCGATTTCCTATAACAGAATTAAAGGAATGTAGAGTCAAAACCAAGTAAGATATATGTCCTATGGAGGAATTGGCTGTCACACTCTTAATGATTTAAAAGGATTAGGATTTGACTTCCTACTTCAGGATTGTTGATTATTTTAGTGCCTGATCCAAATTTAGTCAGAAATAAGCACGAACTTGTGCTTATTAAACTAAGAGATTCGACGTCTTGGTCTTAGTTGCATGTAAAAGAATATATGGTCTTAATGTTCCATGTTTCATGGAAACAATGTTGTGGATTGAAGTGAAATGGGACTCAGAGTGATAATGAAAGAGCTGCCTATGATGGATCTGGGATATAGACTCAAAACTACATTAGTCTACATTTAAAATTTAGAAGGAGGATCTTTGTAAAGCATGTGTAAACTAAGTGGACACGTGAACTACTGGAAACAGGTACTATTTCAGATTTGAGAAGGAAATAGAACAGTAGTAAACCACTTAGTAAACACTTAGTAAACCACTTTGGGTTTTAGATCCCTGAATTGCCCTAAGAATGAAATAATATTTGAGATAAACAGCTGGCATCTAACTTGCTTAATGTATTATATGCTTATTACGTTTTGAAAGAAGAGTTCTACTTACTCTATATGGTTTAAAACTATAAGAACACAACTAATATATTGGAAACCCTGATGATGGAGTTTGTGCATAAGTTGTATGGTGTCAGCCTACTGTGGGCATAACGAGTTGGATATAAGCTTCTTGATTGCTCTTTAACAAAAAAGAACTTTGAGTTACCTCTGATGCAACATACATGCATGTTTTCCTCTGAACATTTTTGTTCATACAGAATCATCATGATGAGTGAAGTCCCTGTAGATGACTAAATATAGTGAAATGGAGGTAAAAGTTATACCAAACTAATTACAAACTAATCACGTTTATTTTCCCATGAATGGAGTTTTGATTGCTCTGGTTGATTACATCACTGATATTTCACAGTATTTTTAACATTAATAATGTCTTTAAGTATTAGGGAACAGAATACGTATTTTACTATTTTCATATTTGCTTGACATTATGTAACAGTCTAATATAATGAAGAAAATTATAAGTACCCTATTTCAGAATATTACCAGACATTAGCATGTGCATGTGTGTTTAGGACTGACTTTCGTGTTCTTGTTTGAGACATCCAGGTTAAAATATGCACTCAGGCTTCAAGTAGTTGAGTGCTTTGTTTGTGGGTGCCAATTAGGGAGTATTCTTAAATGTGGCTTGTCAGTGTATTTTATGAGAATGTGTTTTGAATTATTCTACTCCGCTGTAGCTGCATACACAAATTTGTTTCTTTCTCCTTCCTATGCTGTTCTGAGGTTTATCATAGCAAGTGCTCTACCAGGATACTAATAGTCAAAGGTTTTTTAATCTTGTTCTATTTCCCATTATTTGATATATTCTTGTTTTAGATAGTCACTGAGGAGAGAATGTATGTGAGAAACTCTAAGGTATCAGATTGTAACAAAATTTACAATAAACATGCAATAGCCTGAATGCAAATAACTCCATCACTTTTTAGAAGGAAGTGGATGATAATGCTTTAACTCACCTAAAAATACCAGAACTGTTTAGGGCCTTAGGTCATGGAATCTGTACCTGTTTATCTTCCTTGAAACCTGTGATGATTAGGTGTGAAAACACATTTAAGGATTTAGCCTGAAATTTGGAAGAACTGATTCTTTAAAGGTAACCTGACACGTGCATTAGCTGCATTCGTGAGCTAGTGTGGCCTGCCCTGCAACTGTTACGTGGGCATTTTGATATAAGCAACAAGAAATCCCCAGGCAGGAGTAATTTTTGAGAAAAATGGGCTGTCAGAGACCTCATGACATTTATCAAGGAAAAGTGTAAAGTCCCGCAAGAGCAACTCTGAGCACCAGTACGTGCTGGGGCTACACAGTTTTGCAGAAAATATCCTGGAGGCCTTGGTGGACAACAGGTGGAACATGAGCCAGCAGTGTGTCCTTGCCACAAAGATGATGATATTCTGGGCTGCCACAGGTAAAGCATTGCCAGCAGGTAGAGGAAAGTGATCCTTCCTCTTCCTTCAGCACTGAGGAGTCCACACCTGGAGTGCTCTGTTCAATTCTGGGTGCTTGAGTACAGGAGAGACATGGACAAATTAGAGTCCAGAGAAGGTCCACAAAGATGATTGAGGAGATAGGGCATCTCACATATGAGAAATGGTTGGGAGATCTGGGGCTGTTCAGCCTGGAGAAGAGAAGGTTCAGGGGAATCTTGTAAACGGATTTAAAAACCTGAAGGGAGGGCTCAAGGAAGACAGAACCGGGTTCTTTTTAACAATGCCCAGCGAGAGGACCAGAGGCCATGGGCACAAACTGAAACACAGGATATTCCATCTGAACATCAGGAAACGCTTTTTCACTGTGAAGATGATTGAGCACTAACACAGGTTGCTTGGGGATGTTGTGAAGTCTCCATCCTTGGAGATATTCCAGAGCCATCTGGATATGTTCTGGAGAAACTTTCTCTAGGTGACTGTGCTTGAGTGAGCAGGAATTTGGAGCATATGACCTGCAGAGGTCCCTTCCAGCCTCAACCCATCTCTGTTTTTGCAAAAATTGATGTAGAACCCATTTGCTGTTTCTTCTTGAGAGACCTGCTGCCTCTTTACAAATTGCCCATTCTGACCCATGGTGCTATGGATCAGATGCTCTTTTTGACCTTTCAGTGTAATTTTTCTTTTCTGAAATTTTTATGATTTAAGGCTGCATAGCTGTTGAAAATGATTGACATGCATAAGGCAATCATATGTCATGGCTGCAAAAGAAACAAGTATTTTTAAAGTCACTGGAGGTCTGGTGACATAGCACACTTAGGCTAGCCCTTTCTCACTTCAAATTACTTGGGCATATTTTTCTCTACTTAATGGATACTGGGAGGTTTTATGGGAAATTTAATCAGTCACATAGCTTTGCCAGTTCTCAATAACAACCTCATGGAACAATATTTATGTGATATTAAACCTCTAGGAGTTAATGGAAAAGCTAATTAAAGTAGAGTTATTTGCTATGTTATCTTTCTATATTTCAATCATGTCTGAGTATAGAGGAAGATCAAAACAACAAGCTATGTATACGTGCATACATTCTATATATTTAACTTGTGCCATGTATTGTGAACCAGAGTTAATTTGATGTGTGGATTTTTTATTACATAGAGTATGAAGTATGTGCACCAAACAGGATCACAACTAATTAAGCAGGTACTGCTTGGCTTGTTTATCCCCAGTGCCAGAAATTGTTCCATATCAGCTAATACAGGATGGAATATGGTTCATTATGTATGTTTGTTTCAAACCAGCACTTTAAAATGCAAAATTATTTTTTTACATGGCTCAGTAGTATTAAAGCTCGTGTCACAGAATGGGAGTATTTACTTCGCAACAGATGAAAAGGGACTAATGCAATTTATGGCATTTAAAGTATGACTTTCAATCCTCAGGATTTTTTACATTATTTTACAGGAAGAGATGATTTTAGTGACCTAGAGATTGGGTAATAGGAAGACCAATCTGTGCACTGTGGACAGGAGTAGAAATGGTGATGGATGGTCTGGCATGATGCATTTGGTTTTCCTGGGTAAATATGCCTATAACTGCCAAATAATTCCTTGCTGTAGATATGTCATTCAGTAAACCATATATTCCTATCAAGCATTCTCATTTTGCAGCAGACTAAAAGCTTAGTGTTTGATGAAGAGAAGTGAGTTTAAACATCCTTCTCACAATCAGTAACAGAGCTGTAAAAATAATATAAGTAAAGAGATATCTGTAATATATTTTTATGTATGTGTAGGGTTTTTAAAAAAAAACGACAAAAACAAACCAAACCAAACTGTATTGCTGCAAGAGATTGCGCAGGTGAGGGTTGGTGTATGTATATGCCTATAAATCCAAAAAGCTCCTGAATTCTTCACTGCCCAGAGGAATGCAGTTTCTGATAGAAAACATGATAAGTTTTTCATTAAGAACATAAAGATCAAGTCAAAAAGCAGTCATGGTGACTTACCTGACAATTATGGGATTTGACTCTTTTTTTTTTTTTTCAGAATACGTGCTGATATCATATTTTGATCATTTTCTTGGAAGCATTATAAATTAGGTAATCACTGGATGTAGTAGTCATCCTTTTATTAAAGTCTGTATTAATAATGTAGGCTAACCTGAAAACAGAATTGATATTGATATAATCACTCCAAAGCTGTATGTGCTTTCAATGTTTCAAAAATGACACAGTAAAGGTTTCTCAAATATTTACATTTGAAGTGAAGAGATATACTGTAGAAAATACAGAAAAAAATAAATACAGAAAATACAGGAAAAAACCATAGACTTTATTAAGCACAGAGCTTCAGATAGTAGTCTTGAACTGGTTTCTTTATATAGCTTGAGTCTTTCCAGTGACAGTGTTATGTGTTATGACTTGAGGTGAGATTTCATGAAATTGGTTAACTTAATGGAGAAGAAACTCCAAAGATTATAGCTGGTGCTATGCCCAGCTTATTCGAGGACTTGATGTCTTTCTGCTGACTTTGTCACAGCAGTAGTTTGAGTCACTTACTGTAGACAGCTGTGCAGATTAGGTGTCTACTAAAAGAAACATTCACATTTTTACCCTAAATCTGTGCCAGGGTGTTACAGAAAAATGTACACCAAAAAGTAGTGTATAAATTATTAGTGTCTGTTAGACTAGTATTTCCATAAAGTCCTACAGGTTTGATCTCTGGAAAAAAATAGAGTCTCCATTTGAAAATGTGAACTGACCACGGCCAGCAGCTAAGCTCCTATCCAGTAATGTGCTCACTTCCCCATAGCAGGATGGGCAAGAAAGAAAAACCTGTGGGTTGACATAAAGGCGGTTTAATAAATGAAGGGGAAAAACAAACATACCAAGTGATGCAAAGACTGTCACTCACCACCTCCCACTGGCAGACCAATGCCCAGTCGGTGTCTGAGCAATGGCTGCATTGGAAAAACTGACGGCTTTATAGCTGAGCATGATGTTATATGGTAGGGAATGTGGTTTTGGTCAGTCTGAGTCATCTCTTCTGACTATGTCACGTCAAAACTTGTTGATAATTTTACTCCTCCCATATCACTTTCTCTTTGTCTGTGGTTTTTGGAACCATCACTCTGGTGTGCCACGCAAAGGTGGGCAGTCACTCCTCTCTCCTCTAGGACTTCTCCATTCCAATTATGTTTGGCAGCAGGCTCAAAGCTCAGCAAATGGTGGGCCAGCTGCTGGGACCCCTGTATTTTTAGGTCCCTGAACAGAAAGCAGTGAGGTGAGCATCACAGGAGGCCACTGTGATGAACATTACCAGCTACTGGAAGAACTGGGCTCCTTTGCTTTTTGTGTGGTGCTATGACAGTGTGTACAGCCTGCATGTAACAAAGCCCATGCATCAGGGACTGCTGCACCATCAGATTGCTGCAGATGATGGTGGGAGATGGCCACCTAAAAGTACACCAACCACCCTTGTCTGAAACCATTCTCTTTTGCATAAGGAGAGAGCCCTACGCAACCATCCTGGCTTGGGTTGATTGCAGTCTGACTTTCCTGGGCCTGTGAATTCAGCTGCATGACTTTCCTTCCCATCCTGCATGCCAGCCCCTGCCTCTATTCTCCTCTGCCTCATCTGCCTCCACAGCCCTTGTTCCATTCTTGGTTTTAAGGACAAACCCTCTCACCACTTTTTCATATTTCTTGCTTAACTAATTCAGAAAACAAACCTTCTGAGTTCGTTTGAAGAATTACAAAAAGCTTCTGAATTGGAGCCTGAAAGTAGGTTTCTAGGATGAAGCTTCTGCTCTTCCAGGACATTGGGTACAGAGAAGATGGGGAAAGATGAAACACCATTATTTTTCTATCAGTAGCTACTTGAGGAAGAATAAGAACAAGGAATTAGAAAGGCGAGTAATGAGATCAGTTGAGAAAGGTGTAGAGATATGAATTGGTAATGGTTTATCTTTGCTTAGTTAGGAGATCTTTTCTGGATCAGGCTCAGTTCTCAAAATAATCAAAAGAATTCCTTCTGTCTTTGACACTGGGTATTTGGCAGCACTTCCTCTCAGGATTAAAGTAGTATTTTTTTCTAGTTTAGTAGATATGCTGTATCATGTCCCCTCCTTTCCTCATTCCTTTATGTTCACTCTTGTGATATACATATATAAAAAAGGCTTTTAAGAAAGCAAATAGATAAACCATCCCTTAAAACTTAATGCTGTATTTTGATACATATCTTGAGAGGTCTGGGAAACTTGGTCAACAAAAAGAAGTTGAAGCTATTGTCATTAACGAATGCCAAGTAAAACATAAAGAAATAGATACTATCTCAATTGCTCTTGTTTTTTAAATGCATAATATACCTTTTGCATAAGCACATGTAATTCATATCCTTGCCTTCCCTTTACTGTACATGTACTCATTTTAAATTTTAAGCAGCTGAAGTGGGTTCTCAGTAGTTTAGTTTTACAGTTTTGTGTGCTGACATGAAATCCTTCTTGTTTTGTGTTCTCTTACTTAACTAAAGAAATTTGTATATCTTGGAAGATTTTGTTGGAACTTGTGGTGAAGTGGATTTGGCCTCAGAAGGCATGTACTCAGGCCTTCTAATCAAGTGATTTCTGTGAATTCCTATTTCCTATTTCTGGTTAGCAGTTCCACCTTTAAGGAAAAAAAAAAAAACAACCAAAAACTGCCACATGACATCAAACCATTTTAATTTAAAAATGTTCAATAACCAGGAAAGAGGCATAGTTATGCAGAAATCTAAATAGTAATATTACCAAAGCCCTTTAACTTGTTCAGAAGCAACTTCAACATGAATTTACAAATATGGACTAACATACACTTCTGGAAAATGCTTTCTTTATATGTAATCTTGATCTTCCAATGTTTCTTTAAAGTAATAACTTTGTTCTGTATTTGTCGAATGAAACTCAAGTATTGTATCACAAAATAAGCACAGAACAGATCTAATGGTAAACCCATCTCATCTTGGTTTATAGTATTGATCTTTTATATTGCAAATTCATGAAGCAGTTGAAAGAAAATTCTCACTTCTCTGTAGCTTGCAAAGTCTTTTCTAATATAATGAGGTAAAATCTGTGTACTTTCATTTAAACTTGTCTCTTTTTGTCCATGCAGTTTAAGGAGGTTTTGTATAATTTAAATAGTCCTTGTACTTTCAAATATCTTCAGTTTGCTCCGATGCTTCTTCTGTTGAATCCTTTAAAACCTCCTATCTGGGGGTTCTAAAACTATATTTAAAAAAAATTCCTATATAAAATATTTATTTCATGCAGTCATATTAATTTTTTTGTTTCTTTTATGATTACTTTTCCTTCCTCCTTTTTTAAAAGAAGTCACTAAAATGTCTGTCTTCTCTTCCTGGAAGAATCAGGTTTTTTTTTTGTTTTTTTTTTTTTTTTTTTGTATATTTTAAAAGGCAAGTCAAGTTTTTTTGGCAGTATTTCGAGAGAAAACTGCTGGATTTCTGTTGGTTTGCTCTCCACTGGCTTTGTTAAGTGAGATATGTAGGCAGCTCTTTGATAAAGAACCAAATATCCCTTGTCCCTGAGAATTTTTTTCCAAAATGCCCTTGTATTTCTTATTTCTAAGATTCTGTATGACTTATCATTTTGAAGTATTTGTGTTTGAAGACAAATGAAATACTTGAATCGTAACATGAAGACTAGAGAAGGCTTTTTCTGGTCATGGTGACTTAATAATGAGAAATTGTTGCATTGAGATTTAACAGCAAGTCCTTGGTGGGGGATCACTAGACGAAAGAAATACAATCAACAGAACCTCAGAGCAAGAAGTGAAAAGCAGTTCCCTTAAATAAGCAATCATTACATATGGAGCAGTACAGTACAGAGTCTTAGAGTGACCAATTCTCCTTACTTGATTCCAAAAGGTGATACAACCATGATGGTTCTTTCTGCTGTAGACTTCTATACTCTTTAAATGAAGCTCTATCAATGCTATCAGTTACAGGCAGTTTCATTAAGCAGTGATTCCAATAAGATCCTATTCCAATAACTTCAGAGCCACTGAAATCTCACAGTTGGGGAGGATCCTGTTGTAGCCTTGTGTCTACCCACTTTTACATACATTCTTATTACAAAGTCATATATAGTTCACCTTATGCAATAGTGGTGTTCAAAAAGCTTATATATATTTGTATGAATAATTCGTAGATACATATAAGGATGTATGGGTGTAATACTTTCTGAACTGCTCGTTATTAATAGCTGTCAAATTGCAGTGATGTTTCTGGGAAGGGCATAGAATATGATTCTTTTCAGATAAAGGTTGTAAGAGTTGGTCAGTGTGTGAACGTTTTGTGAGTTCTGATGGTGTTTGTAGAAGTGTTTTGAAATTCTTTTTTTCTATTTTATTTCTGTTTTGTTTTGAGAAAAGCTGCTAATGTTTTCTTGAGACAAAAATTCCTGGGAAAGCAGCAAAGGTTCTGGCAACAATCAAAAACCATTATTTGACTTCTATTTAATTCTAGCATGATTGGTTTACCTATGTTTTTGTTTCAGAAGAAGAGTTTTTTTTCACACAAATAGTAGTTGTTAATTTATTTAAGTAAGGGCTGCAATATTCAGTTTTCTTGTGTTGATAAGCTCATGTTATTTTCCATGCTGGTTGTTGCCTGGCAATAATGTATTCTTTATTGTTCTTAATAAAGTGTAATGCAAAATTAGTTTGCAGCATTGCTGTCTGATAGAACTGTTTATTAAATTGTGGACTCTTTTTGCATTTCTTTGCTAGTCATGTGTTGCTGCTCTTGGGTTTGTTTTTTATTTTGGCATCAAGTAGCATAAGCAACTAGTTGTTTCTTTGATTGAAGCTGCCAAGGAAACCCCTTAAGGCTGTACAATGAAACATTTGTATTATTGCCACCTGTTCCACTGTTCCAGAAATGCCAGAACATATGGTTTAGAGTTGCAACTTTAGAGTTGCATTTCTTTGATATTTGTCTAGACTGTGCCTGATTTTTTGCAACTGAGGTTTATCAGCAGGAGCAGCCTCCTCATCCATGCTATCTTGGAAGGTTTGGATCTTCAGTTTTTGGGTCTTTGGGGGTTTTTTTTGTTTGTTTTGTTTTTGAGTTCAAATATTTTATGCAGGGGGAGGTGATGATTTGACTTTTTTTTTTTATGTTTCAAAATCCCTTGAGAATTTTTGACATTGTACTTTCAAGAGTGATACTTCGCTCCATAACACAATTTTTGCTGTATCAATGCATCAAAGTAGAGCATGCCAGTTACAGCACATCACCCGAGTAGCAGTGGTCTCAAGTTAAGGAGGCTTTGACTTGCTTGTTATTGATGACAGAAAGACAATAGGAGTGCTGTGTTTTTAAGGAGAAAATTCATTAAGGCCTTCTAAATCCTTAATGGGACATTTATGTTCTGTATCTATATATGTTTGTAAATTAGAGAAGTCAATATTTAACTGTAAGGAAAAAAACATATCCATCTTTTGTTGGAACTTCTCTGTTTTTCTGAACATATGTAGGAATGCTTAATAGGCCATGTACTGGAACATTTCATCCACTCATACTGCATTTTGTACTCTTTGCCCCACATTGTTATGTGATGTGAATGGATAATCCTAAATATGATCTCTTTCCCGTTCATTTTATTCTAACTGAAGAGAGCTCTACTACAGTATGAGATCTCTGACTCATTTCCATCCTGTCACTTAAATTAAACGTGACTTCTCTTTAGTGAGATTTTAATAACATGGTCTGGTTCCAAACAGAACTTATTCGAAGAAAATATTGTTAGCTGTTTTTACCATGAGACTTGCACACATATCCTCATTCATTTTCTCACAAAATAATTATAGCATCATCTTAGCAGGAGATTAGCAGTTTTATTTTGTTGTATATTTTTCCACTGGAGGAGCATTGGTGGCTGAAAATGATTATATTCCTGTTGGTAATGAATCTGATGCATGGGTAGTTTTGTTCTGTATTTCCTTTCCTTGATAAAGCTTAATCTCAAGCAGATATTCTGTGCCTTTAGAGTGATACTGTATAATTTTATTCATGTGGTAGATGTTGTGTGTGTTTTTTTGGGTATGATCCATGCAAATGTCGTATGATGTGTAGCTGTCAATATCTGTAAGGGAGTATTTTACTGTTGGTAGTATTTAGTTAGTCCATGTAGAGTGAAACAGCAGGCTTTACAGGTTAGAAATACAGCTATTGGCACTTTTGTTGCTGCCTCTGGCAGTTTTGTTAATCCAGACTGTTTTCCATTGCCTTTTAGTACAAATTCCTGAAAATGAAAGTTTTCAGCTTTGTTATAGTGTGCTGGTTTTTCACTTTCTCAGATGTTGCGTGTTTTGGGATTGTTTTTTCCTGAATCAAAATGGATGAAAACTTCTTCAGGAAACAAAGAAAAACAATTGTCAAGATCTATGTTTAGTTCAGGAGGTAAACCAAAATTCGAATTTATTTTTTGCTCTTGGTCATATATGTTGTGAAAATAGTAAGAAAAATATACTTGCTTTCTTTCTTTAATTTCTACAACCTATGATTTGAGATTTATATACTCCTTTACTAACACGAGAAGGTTTTCATCACAAAATTGATAGCTTTGGTAGAAGTACACTATAAGAGTGGGAATTGACTTCCATAAAAGGCCACAGGGCTTTTAATTGATAAGAACCATGTCCTAAGAGTTATATTTTCCTCATGTTCTGCTCACTCTGTAAGTGTTTGAATCAAGTGTAGGATGAGAAATTAGGAAATATTTTTTTTCCTTCTTGTATGACTGAGACTTCTGAAAAGATCGTGGGAGGAATTCAGCCTGCTGACATATCCTTGGAAATGTTGAAATATTTGATATAAAATGTCAAAAATGAAGCACTTTGACTTTTCAGAGTGAAATGCCCTATTTTGAAAATGTTGCTGTAAACTGTGCCAATATTATCAAATTCCCGCTTTCATTAATGCTAAGCTATTTTCCCAATTTGACTTGCATATGTGATTAGTTTTTCCTTGAGACAGGGCATCTGATTAATGTACTATTCTCTGATGTATTCTTTGAGCTCTAAAGAAAAAATCTACCTTTTTTTTTTTTTATTATATGGCATTTGTAGTTTAATTTGTTCTCCCTTATTTTCACAATTAATGAATACGGGCAGTTGTAGCCTATAATTATGCATATATAATATGTGAAGGTAGTCTGTTATTTTCAATTTGCTTTGAACCTATCATTTAGATGTTGAAAATGTTTCTCTCCAAGCAATTCAACTTAATATGTTTTTTCTTAAAAAAACCCAAAAACCCAAAACCAACTTGCTTTCCCTAGATTGTGTTATAGTCCATTTGTAGCTTCCCCTCTAACATGAAAAATTAAATCTGTTTAATAGAACAAAGTATGATGAGTATGATAATACTTGTTATCTTTTTATTACAGGAAAGACAGAGGTGGCCTCTAAAGACCAATGAAACCGAGGGTAGAGGGAAAATTTTCTACTAGAAAACTTATATCTCTTATCAAGGAAGGTACAATAACTGTTCACTTATTCAGGTAGATTCACTCAGTGTCCTGGTCAGAGAGATGCCAAGCGTTAAAGTAAAATTTCTTCTTCAGGATGCTTCATTAACAGTCATAATTCTGATTGTGGAGAAATTTCAGAAGTCAGAGATGAATGTATAAATGCTAATAATACACTGAAGTGGTACAGGTCTTTGAGAGATCTGAGCATAGTGAAATTATAAATTGAAGCTACTACAGGTGCCTCTTTGAGGATCATCTGGTTCTAAACCCCCTGCCGTGCCCCTGACATGTAAAACGTCTCCCTCTCTAGATTCCTTGAAGGCCTTCTTTAGGTGCTGGAAGGCTGCTATGAAGCCTCCCTGGAGCCTTCTCTTCAGACTGAATCACCCCAGCCATCTCAGCCTTCACTTACAGGAGAAGTGCTCCAGCCCTGTGAACGTCTTCATGGCCCTCCTTTGGACTTGCTCCAACACATCCACACCCTTCTTATGTCGGAGGTCCCACAGCTAAATGTAGTATTCTAGATGGGGTCTCATGAGAGCAAAGTAGAGGGATAGAATCACCTCCTTCTCTCTGCTGGCCATGATGCTTTTGATACAGCCCAGGACTTGGTTGGCTTTCTGGGCCGCAAGTACACATTGCCAGGTCATATTGAGCTTGTCCACCTAATCTCCCAAATTCTTCTCCTCTGGGCTGGTCTCAATCCATTCTTTGCCCAGAGTTGTAATTGTGCTTGGGATTGCCCCAACCCAGGTGTAGGACCTTGCACTTGGCCTTGGTGGAACCCACTTCTCAAATCCAAACTAGAAATCAGTGTTACCTATATGTCAGTCTGCTAACTTCTTCTTCATTATCAAGGAATTCTTGTTCTCCTGTTGCCACGGTCCAGGGGAGAGGGGAGTGGGACCGCGACACTGCACAAAGGGTCCAAGTCGAGGTTGAAGGTCTGGTGCAATGGTGGTTTACTGAGGGTGTGCAAGGGTTTATATAAACTCTGGTGTGGAAAGGGCCAGAAAATGGGGTGGAGCATGAGACAGACAACCAGGGGAACGAACAGGAGTAAGGACTCGGGAGAAGAGGGAGGAACTGGGGAGGAACTGGGAAAGGAGAGGTCCGATGGTAGCTCTCTCCACACTGCAGCTTCCTCAGCCAACCAGAGGGAGGAGCGGGGAAAGCAGGGAACAGACAACTTGTGGCATGCCTGGACGTGCCTGGGCAGTACAACTGTAGGGGTAGCATACAATGCACGTATTTGAAACCACATAAGAACTGTAAAATTCATATAATAAAGTCCTTTTTCAATTGTATATCTTTTTCCACAGCTGGAACCATTCTCACTCTGATTCCTGCTCCTCCACACTCCTGTGATGTGAATAATCTCTACTGAATACTACAGCTATAGGAAAGAAGAGAGATTAACAGGTTATTCATGGTGCTTTTCTCTGTTGAGCTATACTGTACAGCAGAATCAGTTAATTTTGTCAAATTTTAGAAATTTTTATAGAACCGGAACACATTCAAAACAATAACTTTGTTAACTTTAGCTTCTTAGTAAGCTATGTAAATGATTAGGTAAGCTGAGAAAAAAACACAATTTTGAAAACATTTTACTTTTTAACCAGGAAATGTCAAGTAATTGTAAATATTAATGTATTATTAGAAAAGTGTGAGAAATGTTGGTTGTCTTTTCTTTTTCTTCACTTTAAAATTGATAATTTAATTGTGAAGTTTACTGCTCAGTACTTCTGATTTTAGTTGTAAGATTTGCCATTTAGTACTGTTTGCTTTAATTGTAAGAACATGAAACACTGTAGAAAGCCCTTTCTAAATTAAGTTGTTAAGTCTTTTTAACTTACTATATGTGGCAATGCACAAGACAGGTTGTCAGAACTGGAATGGGAAAACTTCTGTCCAAGCGTTGTATTTTGTATACCATTTTTACTGCAATTAACATGCTAGAATATATGCCTTATGTACTTTATTTGAAACAAAAATCTCACACTTGAATCTTACTTGCAAATGTCATGAATTCTAAGCATTTGGTAAGCTTGACTCAGATCTCCTATATTTATATTTTATTTATGGTGTAAACACAAAGTAGTCACCAGTCAATTTTTTAATCGTAATTACTGAAGTCATGTTTATCCCTTCATTTGCCTTTGAGGGAAATGTGGGCATAAAAATGAAGGGAATTTGATGTGACATGCATCTTTCATTGATTAGCTTGAAAGAAAGATTGTTATTGTGGTGTGGCAAAAATAATTTGACTTGAAAATATGGATTCAACATGTCTTTTAAGTAAAATTTTGTGGTTGCTCCTCAGGTAAAATGTAATCTCAGTCACCCTCTCAGTGTAGTTTAACAAGATTGCATGGTACAACTGACTAGAGACTTATCTACCTAATGCAAAGCCGGTGGAAGAGATTTGGATTTCAGTAACCTGAATTGAGTCTTCAGAACACCAGCTTGACATAGAGAGGAAAGCAAGATGTTTTCATGTTGCTTCTATAGTTCTGCAGTGGTCAGTGTGTGCAAAATTCCAGTTAAAAAAAGCTCTAAGGTAAGGTAAGCAAGCAAGCAAGCAGACATATAGCAAACATTAAGGCTTTTATGTGAAATAATAATGGATGTTGCTGGTTTGTTTTTTCCTTGACATAAGAAGGTCGATGACATTTTTATATCAAGTACCATAGCGGTCATAAAGGCATGCTATTGAAAAGGAGAATTACTTGCTCATTGACTCAGAGGTCCCAGCTGATGAGAGAAAAGTGTAAGAAATATCCTTCTAGCTCCGAGTGGCGGTCTGTCAGTCCTCATACTCCATCTCCAATCATGACACTGGGAGATGCGGGTTAGGGAAGGCTGGTGCACTTGTACATGTTCTCTGGTCCTTTGCCCTTGTACTCTTCCAGGATCTACAGTTTTATCAGACACATCACAGGGTTCATCCTTGTCCAGTCCTTTTAGTCACTGTGCAAGTTCCTGAATTTGGTTAATCTGACACTAAAGCTGTTAATATTGTCTGCCTTCACAGCCTCCTGTGGCAGCAAGATCTACAAGTTCTGTACTTGCTGTCCAAAGAAACACTTTTATCTGTTTTGTGCTATGTCCCACTGTTTTTATCAGGTGGCCACCTCATTCTTGCACTGCAGGATTTGCTGAATGGCAGTTTTTCTGTTGCTTTTGTGACTTTATAAACTGCAGTCCTACCTTTCCTCAGGCTTCTCCTATCCAGACTCAGGGGTCCTAGGTTGTGAGTTTTCAGTCCCTGAGCTCTGTGTATGTATCCAACTTGGCTATCCATGCTCTGTTTGTGAACATAGAGTGTACAGGTATAGTCCAGCCCTATGGTGCTGGGCAATCTCAAGGTTACAGGACTACTGGTACTGAGTTTCAAGTATGATTTCTGTAGTGTTACTAAAGTCTGCCACCTCTTAGATCAGAAAAAAAATTAACCTTTTTTTCCAACTCTGTAGAAGTTTCCATATGAAAATCTGGAAATGTTTATATACATATTAATGAGCTCTACTTTAAACGAGCTTTATGAGGGTTGCAGTTTTAAAAAAAAACAACATAATACCTTTCTAAGTGGAAAGTCCTCAAATATACTGTACATTAAATGATATTTTGCACTGGCTTGTTCTTTTAACATAAACTATTAAATCTAGTTTTATTACTTTATAGGTTAAAATTGCTTCAATCAAGACATTGCTTTGGGATTTGAGGTTTTTTTAACTATGATTTTTTGATTATACTCATTAAATTTGCAGAGTAAAAGTGATTAAAATGTTATGTTCTGCATATGTCCCCCAAGTACACAGAGTTTTTACTGCTTGCTAAAATAGGAAAGTGATGACGTTATTATGAGGTAACTTATATATAAGCTATACATAACCCATTTAATATAAAATGATACTGAGTCAATGGGATTTAAGTCAGAGAGCACACTGATTCCTGTATTCTAAGTATTTTTAAGATTTCTTAGGAATCCATCTTGCTTCTACTACGAATAGGTATTTCCCATATTGTTGTTCTTGAGATACAGTAACTAAATTTTTTAGGTGCTCTTGAAATATTTTGAGAATTTCTTCTTGAAACTTGACTAAATCCTTGCTAAAATTCAGGATTTGTCCTCACAAATATGATCCTCAAATTTAATTGAAGTTACTTTAAAGAATATTCTTACTGCAGAATAATAATAGAATATCTATCCTAGAATTAGTCTTATTATCCAGTGTCATGACATTTTAAAAGAGATTATGTGAAAAAGAAACATACTCTCTGAACATAGTGTTACTACAAAGTAACCTCTGAGTTCAGATTTTGAGAGAATAAGTTTCTTTAACTCCAGAAATGTTCAAAATTGATGATGGGGAATATACTGTGGGGTTTTTTTTTCTTTGCATGCCAGAGCCAACAAGAAAAGGGTGATAAAGGAGGGGCACAAAGATATCACTGTAGTACTGCAAATAAAAATAAATCTGATAATAAAATTACTTTCTGATATTAAAAGACCCTACCTATGCAATGTAGACACCTGTTTTGTCCAAAAGGCATAGTAGTAATATTATGCTATATCACAATATTGAGATACCTTTTCAGATACCTTTTCTTATGTATTGTTTTGGAAGACCTTAATTTCTATGATTCTATGTTTTTTAGTCTTAAAGTGGCATCCTCCCTTTCAAGTAAGCACATAAATTTCTGGTGACATTTTCAGTTGACTCTGTAGACATATGGAATGGTGTGGAATGGTGAAGTATGCAACTGTTCATGAAACAGAAAGCAGAGGTTATTCCAAGAAGAAATAACTGTTTCTTAGGATACATCTTTGATTTCATGATATTATGTTGCCCACAGATGCTGCAGATTTTTTTGTCTCGCCTTGTTTGAAGACTGCTTACGCAGTGCAATTTTATTCATATGTCTTCTCCAAATATCACTTTGGTTTTGGTAGCTTATTTGTTTACTCACTTCAGGAAGAGTCTTTGTACATGTGATTTCAGGCTCTGGACTGCACTAAATGCAAACCACTTTTCAGCACTTCCATTTATAAGAAAACACTTGTTTGTCACAGGCAGTGTTACAAGTAGAATTTGCTGCTTAAATATTGGTAACGAAGAGATGATTCTCACCATTTTGCGGAGAAACCATTTGGGATTGGGGGAGAGGAGGGATGGAGCAGGGCAGAAAGAAGTCAACTCAGTTTTAAGATATGTACTGCTTTTAAATTTCCCTACTGACTTGGTGCATTAGTTGGCATGTCACATCATATTTTCTGAGTTTCTTTGTATTTTGTCACATAATAGGACAGAGATAATCTTTCTGACAAAGAAAGTGTGTCAGTGGGGAAATAGGAAACTGACAGTTTTCTGAACAGTCCCATAAAAATATTCAATAGATTTATATAAAAAGCAACTTTTTAGAAATAGAATTTAGAAATTCTCTTGCTGGAAGTCTTCTCATCAACTAGAACTTTATAAGTAGTAATTAAAAACATTAGGAAAAAAGATGAAAATACTAACATGGTAGGGACTCTGGATGATGCACGGAAAAAGCCTAGACTGGGATGGGGAAAAAAGGATCCAACCCCAGCTTTCCCTTCAACCCCCATGGCACAGTTGTCTGAACTGCTCATGCCTTGCGCCTGACCTGCATTTTTACAATCTTAAAGCACAGCACTGGAAATTACACTGACTCATGAGTAGCTTAAGAGCAACTTCTGTAAGAGGAGAGCCAAGGAGTGTTTTGCCAGCTATACTACAAAATAAGCAGCTGATACTTGCCGTGACACAGAGGTAGACTGAATCAGTAGATCCTCTCTCCCACCCCTAACCCACTTTCTGTCTTTAAACTAAATAATAATGAAATATTTAGGCTTTCCTGTCTGGTAAGATGCTCAAATTGTTTGTGTATTTGTACTCCTTCATGGTTTGCAGTTTCTATATCAAAGACTCGCCTTTTGCCTCCTTAGTTTTCTATTTAGAAAGTGTCTCTATAACAGGGGGAAAAAATGGTTTTGACAAAATGTCTTTGGTCCTTGGGGGGCACCACTCTGCAGCTGTTATAAAAAGAGAAAGGTATTAGAGGTGAACTTTCACATTTTGAAAAACCTTTGCTGTACATAGTACTTGGTTTCTGGTTTTGTGGATTGTTGTTTTTTTTTTTTCTTAATATGTGGTGTATGCTTACAGACTAACCAAAAGGAGCAGATAACTTTGCTCAGTCTGTGCAAACTTAGAGGTTTTGGGGGAAACTTTGTTCTGAAATATAAAAGAGAGCTTATGGGTAACTGGAATTGGTGAGTATTTACATATGTAATGGTCTCTTTTTAATGCTTTCCGTGGTTCTTTCCAAAGGATAGGGAAAAACCCAAATTCAGTACAGCCAGTGCTGTTATGTGCAAACATAAAATGTACAAACAAAAATTGCTAGGTAAAAACATAAAACCTAGACCCACTGATATACCATTGCTCTCATTGATTTCTTGTAGTTTTAAAATTTAATGGAAGTTGAGTAACTGATAAAGCACTCAAGCTACTTAAAAAATAGTATCATGTTTGTCTCTGCTACAAATGCTTCTGACAATTTGTATTTTTCATGTTCCTGGACAGCTAAAGCAGTAGTATTGCTTAGGAGTGCTTTATGAGCAATTTGACAAACTTATCTGTGGATGGCATATCCCCCCTTACTTCTTTTAAATAAATAAAAGATATTGTAGTAGTTCCATTTCTCAGGACTGTGACTTATATTCCCTAAAATAAAAATATTACAGTAATTTGGGAGGCTATGGCAACTGTGAATGCTACCCTAGTCTTCTA
Source organism: Manacus candei (assembly GCF_025592945.1). NCBI lineage: Eukaryota > Metazoa > Chordata > Aves > Passeriformes > Pipridae > Manacus > Manacus candei. The sequence continues at coordinate 9,867,163 of NW_026138136.1, forward strand.
GAAATTATGAACCCCAGAGTAATCTCCATCAATCCTGTTACAAAGCAATCATTTCTGGTAGAGGAGTATAATGGTCAGTCGGAATGGATTTCTTCTTAAACTCTCGCAGTTAGATACACATACACATATATGTGTGTGTATATATATATAAATATGCACACCAAGGTCTGTGCAGAGTTCAGTTTATCACCATTTGTATGTGTAAGCAGAAGTTGTTTTCTGTTGTTGTACTGAAGCTTGAGAGGATAAGTAGTCATGTTTAATTTTGTAGGACTTCTGCATGTGAACAGTGTCTGTATCCATGTTCTGTACTCCAAGGAGGCAGAAGATGAGAGGGAGAGAGAAGTGGTGCAGGGTGCTTTCTGGAACTCAGTAAGAAAGACTTGAAAAAAATGGAGTAATAAAAAAGAAGAGGAACACAGATAACAAATAAATCTTATATCCATTCAGATGCTGGGAACTGCGTTTTCATGCAGCAACAGATGGATCCTGGATGGACCTTCCTGCAGCATGGTACTCATAACCTTTCATGGGCAGCTTCCTCCTCTCTCAAATATCCTTGGGCCTTCTTCATGCATCTTCTCTAGAGAGGTTGGATGTTATCTTTCTGTAACCATATCCACCAGTATGCAACACAGGCTGGCACAGGGCATCCTGGCAGATCCTCTTACACCAGCTACTCATGCAAACATTCGGGTTTCTCCCAAGGTATAAGAACAAGTAGAGCAGGCATCACCTATTCAAGACCCTAAGGTCTTCTGCAGGGTTCTCAGAACAATCCTCTAGTGGATGTTAGCTACTGGTTTTCAAAACAGTGTTTTTAACTAGGGTCAGGTTGAACAGGCATGGGGAGGAGAAGCTGGAATCCTAGAGAAAAGAAGAAAATTTCACTTTTTCTGGTCCCTTCCTGAGGACTCACTTGTGACCTTGAAAAGTTATAGTTACGTATTTTGTGTACTGTACTAAATCTTCATGATGTACAATGTCTGATGGAAACAGCTTAGGGATTATTCTACGATCATATAACTGCAAACATTGAGTCAGAGATGCATTTCTCTCTTCACAAATTTATTTTCTGAGATGATAGAATCAATTGTATTTATTCATGCTGATTCTGAAACAGGAAAATAATTTGTTGGATGATTTCTGCTGATGTCATCAATGTTTAAATGTTCCTATAAACTTGTAAATTAAGCTCCTGTTCTTTAGGAAGATATTGCAATCTGTAACCCAAACCTGATCAAATTCTGCACTTGTACAGAGGGGAAATTCAATAAGTTGTATGTGCAACATAGAAAGTATATAAGTTCAATATATTTTGGGAGTAGAAGGTATTTTAGTATAATCTCTTGTAGATCACTGGTTGTTAAACTTCAGCTATCTCAGTTTTGAACCCAGCAACTTGACTAAAATACATCCATCAGACTAGGGTCCTCTATTAACTTCCATACTTCCATTAGCAATTCCATATACATCTTCTGTAAGAGGAAAAAATGGTGTCTGAAATCATAATTTCCCTGCATTCCCATCATTTGGTGTGTCATTTATGTAAAATGGTTTAGCAATGTATTATCCTCCCTCCAAGACAGCTTATTCTTGGGTTTTGCTTGTTAATATTTACGAATAGCTCTCCATAAAAAGGTTGCTTATAATTAATTACGTGTGGTGCCTGCATTGGCAAAGAGAACTTTATTTTTCTTCATTTTAGTTACCTGGTGTTTCAGAGCACTATAAGCCATTATGTACATCTGCAACTGCTACAGGAAGGCATGAAAGTTGTGTCTTTTTTTCCTATTGTTCAGTGGGGATGTTTTGGGAGTTGCTTCTATTAGACAAACTGTTTCTTGACCTCTTGTGTTTCCCTTTGGCAGTCCAAGTGCGTGCAATTCTGTGGACTGAGCTGAATCTGTCATTTTTCCAAGCCACTTTCAAAGTCCGTGATAGCATCTGGCATTTGAAATTTGTGACACGTCTGTAGTCACTTTCAGCAGTGGTGTTATATTCCCTCACTGTTTACCATGCTGTTAACCCCTCTTCCGTGAAAATATTAGTTAGGATTGCACTTTGAAAACTTCTGTCTGTGCTGTGTCAGTGTACATTGGGGTAGTTACGAAGCACTGTATAGAATTGTATAATTGTGTCATGTGGTATGTCCATACAGTTCAATGATATGCTATTATAAGTAGCACATTCCTGATTTGATTTTCATGACTTTTTAATGCGTTTTTGCAGAATCTGTGATACAATTAATTTCTCTCAAGACTGAGACTTTGCATATTAATTCTTATTTCTTTTTAATACTCATTGCCTTTCCTACTTCATGACTGCTTCCATTTTTGTAGCCTTACCATGTAACCTTAATTGTGTAGGTTTACTACAGCTATACCCAGTAGTAGTAACATGATACACTGAATAATGTGTTGAATTCACCCTCTTTTTTTTTCCTCTGAAGTGGGAAAGTTTTTCTAGTGGTGATGCAGTGACAGAAAAGCACTAATAAATATATCATGTTTTACTGAACATAAAACTATTACAAAATCAGAGTGGTTTTTCATATTATGGAATTCTATGAAAGCTTTGGTGAAGGATATTTGTCTGACAAATTTATAAGAACGTCATTTGAAGATTAACTAAAATCTTAGTATAGCTTTAGGGGTTTGAGACAAGGACAAATTGGTTGAAAAGCATCTCTGTAAAGGAAGTATATATATTTTCACTATTCAAAGTACTTCTATCAGTTCTTAATATCTCTGTAGCTGTCAGGAAGTACAATTTAGTGTTTACATACTTGGCATATTGGTTGTATACTCTGTGATCTGTACTCCTGATCTTCAAAATACCCCAAATGAGGTACCGTTAAGATCTTACATAGGTATGTCATTTGAAATAGTAGTGTACTTCAATTAAGAACATGTTGTTAAATATGAATCTTATTTAGGAAGTATCTTCCTATTATTTATTGCTCTGCCTTCCTCCCTCTTGTTTTAATGAAACCCTAGTTGATACTATTTCAGGGGTACTTTTTCTGGCTTTTACTTATTTAAGGGTATTAAACCCACAGGATCTAACTGATCTTCATTTCCCATTTGGCTTGGTCTTTCTGCCTTCTGCTTATAATTCTATTCTTTCAGACAAATACGTGTACCTTGGTTGCAGTTTACCAATTTGTGCTTTATTCCCATTTTCACTTTGGCAATTCTATTCATGTTGTGAGCTTGGTTGTTAATTCTCTTTTTAATGATCATGAATAATTGAACATACCCCTTGAGTTTTTCAGATTTCCCATAACAAAATATGCAAGGAAAAATATTTTTCTGGATTTATTTTGTTTTAACAAGGTTACATTTAAAGTCAAAATTGAAGAGATTTTTGTACATGTTCACTTACTTACTTGTTTTCTAAACTGTACAAAAGTCTGACTTTTAAATATTGCATGACTGTTGAAGCTGGATATACCTGATCCCACTTGTTTTTGTATATCTATTATATTAAATGTCAGGAAAATTTTACACATAGGAAATTCAGTGCATCCTGTTTTCCATAATGCTGAGTTATTATAAACTTTTTATTATTAGTCATCTGAAAGTTTTTGGTAAACATCATGAAATATATCAGGGAATTTCAGTGTCTAAGGACATGTTTGTATAACAAATATCAGAATAATCCTGCTGAAAATGATTGATTATGCCAAGCTGAATTCCGTTCATTAACATAGGAAATTTTTTCATTTCCATGTTTGTAGAGATACTGTGTTGCAGTGATATCAGCAGAAATAAGAGGAATGTCACTGTTAGCTGGGTGTTGGTGCAATATGGCTTGATGAAGACCAACATGAGAGCTGGCTGGAAAAAATGGCACTGTTGTGACATCTTTGAAGATTTTGAAAGTTTTTGAGTCAACAGTGGAAGAAAACCCAAACCGTGTGTAGTTTGACAATGCAAAACAGTGGACTATGAACAGTTTCTTTTCCACACAATTTTTTCACTTGTGTACTTTGAGTTTGAAAAGCTGTCCTACAGTAACTTAAACCTATTTTTGGCAAAGGTTTACTGGAGTTTCTAGTACTTATAATGAAGAGCTGTTAATTAAGTGTAAATTTCCATTTATTTGTAGCAAACCATAATTGATCAGTGCAGCTTCAAAAACTGGACAGATTAACGGTGTTCTATCTTTTATCCCTATGGCAAAGTGAGCAAGGTGGAGTTAGAGTGATGTTGCAATGACGGATGAGTCTGTATGGATGACTGGCAGTTATGAGGCTACAAGTTTTTCCCTCTATAACTTTATTTAATACTTTTGTTTCTAAGCTTTTTTTTTTTAGTGTCATGCAAAGACTTTGCAGCCATTTTCTGAAACTGTGCATATTAAAGACAGTTTAGGCACAAGGGCGTATTCCTTGCATATTGCTTCCTTACTCTAACTGCTGCGTAATCCCTTTATACATGTAGTCACATTCTATTCAGGTTTTACAGGACATTTTTATCACATCTTCAAACTGCAGATAATAAGGACAGTAAAAAAAGCAGGAGAACCATCTGGTAAAAGGTTTAAAATTTCTCATTGGTCAATTGAAAAAAAAACCCTAACAGCAGGAAAAATAGGAAAGAATGGAATTATATGAATATAATACAGAAATCTGCCATGAGGTGTCACATCTTGGAATTTCAAAGTGACATCAAAGTTTTAAGCTCTTTAGTTTTTATTTTCTTATTCTCAGATCTTTGTTATTCTGTAGCTTACTCTCCCCTGGCATTGCCTTTACGAATTCTGAGTATCTGAGCTGTAAGCTGGGAAACAAAGTCCAGTTAAGAAACTGTCAATAAGGAAAGGCCTTGGCTGCTCTCCCCCTGAATTACGTGGCAGGATGTTCAAGGGAAAACATCTTTGCTGGATTTCAAGTACAAAATTTCTTCAGAAAATTGATAATGTTTGGGGGGAAAAAGAGAGAAACTTCCTTACATTTATCTATTAAAATAAAGTAAAATAAAAACCCCAGCTGGCTACTTTGGCTACTCTTTATTGCTTTATTTTCATGGTTTCTCTATTGTATCCTTCACTAATTAGAAATTACCTTTTACTGGAGATAATCATCCAAGTGAACACTTGAAAAAATTTCATGTATGAGACAACAATGCAGTCATTCTGGTTGTTGTATGTTGGGGTTTTTTGGGTTGTTTTTGTAATGAAAGAAGTTTTAATCTCTTCCTTCCCTAACTCAGATATCTGTAAAACAAGCTTTTTCAGAAAGGCTTGCAAAACAAGCCTTGAACCAGGAACAGAAGTGCTGTGTAAAGGTGGTGGTATGGTGGTAACATATGGCAGTGTATTCTTCAAATCATAAAGCTGGCACTGAGAAAGTGAAATTTCTCAGTGGTAATGGTGACATTTTGTTAAAGCCACTTTGTTAGCAAGTTATCATTGGTTAATTATGACAAAGATTTGTTGCTGGAAAATCTATTCACTTGTTAAATTTAAAAAAAATAAAATAAGAGAGCTGGAAATAAAGAATCATCTTTCACTTCACCTTGAACTCTGCATTTTTGTAATGATAGCTCATTTGGTATGGTACTGAAATACCATATAGTTAATATTTACTGAGTATGCTTAAGCATCAGCTAGTTGTTTAAATTCAACAACCATTGGTTCACTGTTTCACACAATCAGCAGAGATGTCACTGGTTGTATCAGTGGATCACACAAGTGCTCCATGATCCTTCTAAAAAGGTACTTTCTTTCATTAACAGTCTAAAACAGGACTCATGATCAAACAATTGAACTATGTCCCTTTGTACTGGGAACAAGGGCAGGCAGTGGAGGGAAGAGGCAGAGACACAGAGTAGCTAAGCCTAATCCTTCCAGAGGAAACTGTGTTGGGAAGTCCAAACTAGCTGTAACATTACTGATAGAGTGAGAACATGACTGGTTGGCATTTCACATGGTGTTTATTAAGGGAACCTAAGCTGCATGGGAAGCAACATCCACAGAGCAATTGTATACTGGATGAGTAAATTTAATAAAATATTATGCAGCTAGAGTATTTTTGCATGCTTCTTTCAATCACATTTTATTTGAAAAATACTTTTTCGCATGATGTAAGCAGCTTTTGTTGTATAAATACTATTTATTGTATTTATTGTAAAATGTCTGTTAAGCAACCTAGTGCAAAACCATGGTTACTTATAAGCATGTTAAGTCAGGCTCTTACCAGGAATTAATACTTTTCTTTTGTTTCTTTGTGAGTGAGACAGTCTCTGTGGGCAGTTGCTCATTTTTTTCTTTGTTCTATATAAAAAAAAGGAAAAAAAATATAGAAGGAATAAATTACAGTAATTTTCTTGTGCACAAAAGAACAAGGCTTGACGTGATGAAGACATCATTTGTCCAAACATTTACAGTGTGGAAAGAAATGGAGGAAGGCTCGTACCTTTGCCACAACTGGTTGACTCCAGAACTAGTATTTTGTAGGCAGGATGATTATTTTGTTGTTAACATGCCTTCAAAGCTTCTTAGTCTGGGTGTTAACCATGGTTTGTGGAAAAGACCTTGTTTTTTACCCTGTGCATAAACATGGAATAGTCACAGTACCTTGATTTTAAACTCCTGCTGTTAGGCACAGGGTCTGGGCCCTTTGCTGTCAGTGAAAACAGTCTTATAGCTAAGTGTTGAAAATTTTATAATTCACAGTAGAAAAAGAAGATGGTGTTTTTATTTAGACAGTACAACCTGTAGAAGTGTATTATTATTTTGGCAATGGCTGCATTATTTGAAGTTGGTCCTGGACTTCTATTTTAAAAGTGCTTAAAGACAAATAAAGAGCAAATCCATTTTATCTGAATCTGCAGCTTTAGTTCTAGGGCTGTGTTTAGCAATGTGAATAAAGCTGGCTGTCTTGAGTGTCAGCCTGTGTGGAGAGTGTGGTGAGCCTTTTCTGAGTACACGAGAGAAACATCTGAGAAGCTGGGATGGTTGCCCAGAGAGTGCGTGGATGCCCTATCTCTGGAAGCGTTCAAGGCCTGGTTGGATGGGGCTCTGGATAACCTGATCTAGTGAGTGGTGTCTCTGTCCATCACAAAGGGGTTGGAAGTAGATGGATCTTTAAGGTGCCTCCCAACCCAGACCATTCTATGATTCTAAGCTTGTTGCTTTGCTTGGTGACTATTGTGTTTGCTAATACTCCTTGGGAAACTATTCTTTGTTGAATTTAAATGCTCTGTTCAGTCCTATTGCTTCACATTCTTCTGTCCGAATAGTCTTGATTCTGGTCTTAAGGATCCAAACTGGTGCCAGGCATGGAGGGACTGATTTTTTGTAATGTTTACTCTTGTCTTGCCACTGGGCGATGTGGGGTGGGGGTGTCAGCTTGTGGGTGTCTGTGTGTAGAAAACAGATCTGTACTCTGAATATACCATTTTCAGCAGCACAGTTCTAGCCTGATTGCCACAGATAATTTGAGGTTTATGGGTATATAAATGTGTGTTGTGTGTGCCACCTGGACATGTGAAAGTGTGTCGGGATTGCTGATTGAGTATGGACCTGCAGTTCTGGAGAGAAGGCGCTGGGGTTGCAGGACAGCCAGAAGTGCTTCAATAGAGAAGGTGCAAGAGGTAGATTAGGAAGTAAAGAAAGAGGAACACTAGTTGGGAAACATAAAGCAAGAGAAAAATAATTATCTCAGAGAACAAATGGTGCAGAATACCAAATTAATCCTTGTTCATACTAAAGTCATTTTGTCAGTTTCTCTGAAGTGCAGCAGTAGGTTCCAAAGGCTTGTGTTAACCTGCTGCCCATTGGCTGAAGAAAATACATAAGACCTAGACAGCATTCTAACTTGAGAAACAGGCAATATATACATTGACTTGCCCTTCACTCTATCTGATGTTATGCTATCTGCAGTGTATTGCCAATAGATTTTTACCTCTTTGTTCCTGAATAAAAAGTCTTCCAATTGTACATAAACGAATGATCTAAAAAGAGCTGTAAATATAGATTGAGTTGTGTAAGAAGTAAATCCTTGAGTATGTGGCCAGGCAAGGATGAGTTTTTTTAGAGAAATGATTGATTTTACTACAAATGCTAGCAAAGGATAAGAAAAGAAAGGAAAGAGAATGTGACAAATGTGGAAGTTTGGAGTGGGAGTTGGGCATATTACCTTAAAAAAGGGGTTTGCTCATGTTCTCATGTCAGACTTGTCTACAGCTATGAAAACATGGAAATTTCCAGTCAAAACATGAATTTCAAACTGGTTACCATGCTTTAGATCAGTTTTGCCATTTTATCTTCAAGGGGAATCCCTTCTTTGCAAGTGTTGCAGTAGGTATATGAGTCATCTTCTGTCAACCATCTTCCTGTTTACCTACTTAATGAGGAGGAGCATGGAGAATAATCAGTGTTCTGAGTGGAACTCTGCTGTGTGTTTTCCTCAGCTATTTGTCCGTGTAAGAAAAAGGCAGGTAGGGCTCACTTTAGAAAGGATACAAAATACTGCCAGTTTACCTAGAGGATATGTTGAGGTTCCAGCTGTTAGAATGAAAGGAAACCACTCACAATCCTACTTAAGAGACAACTTATCACCATTGCGCTGAACCCACATGATTATGTCTCTGTGGGACTGATAAGAGTGTGCCAAATTCCCATTTTAGAGGGCAAGCTTCATACATTTTGATGTAAATGGCATTTTTTCCCTCTAGACAATAAATCTGCTAGAACAGGAGTCACATGAGAGCCAACTTTTATTGCAGGAAGTGCATTGAGTGAATAGGGAGAAGTTTTTCCCAGATGTCTTCAAATCTTCTAAACTTTCAGGATGAGAGGCCAGAAGCTGCTGAACTCTTATATTTGAGGACACTCAAACAAAAATAGGCAAGATTTTTATCCAGCTTCACTAGATCTGCAGTGTGTGTAGGAAATGGACATATCTCTTAAGAAGTAGAATTACCTAGCCACTGCCTTTTGTTGATTATGGAATAAACACAGGGGCTGGCTGTGGACAAATAATCAGGAATGGAGAAGTCATATCAACAGCACATCAAAAGAGTGTTGTATCTTTCATTTGTCTTTGTTGTCTTTGTGAGATAAAAAAAATTGGATAAAGACCTAAAAAAAATTATGAATCTCTCACCAAGGACGACCAGAAGGAAAGATACTTTATCCTTATAAAGCTACTGTATATTTTACTGGACAGTGTTTATGTTTGCAAACAACACCAGAGAAATGTCATCAAATAAGAAAGGTGATAATCAGTGAACTTCCTGAGATAGTCCATTCTTTTCTATTCTGGATGTTTGAAGGGATTTTTATATGAGTTAACTGTGTTTTCGTGGTGAAACTGTGTGGTGTCTCGAACAATACCTGTAACTGAAAAAAACCTGCAGGCTGCTGGAAAAGGTTCTATTCTCTGCGGAGAGAATAAGGGACAGACTTCAGTAAAATATTCAAGAAGTGGCAGATATATTTTGTTACTGTGCTTTGTGAATGCACAAAATAGCTCCCTGCAGAGGTGGAGAATGAGGTGAAGGGAAATCCACAAAACTGATTATACTGAAACCAGTGCTGCAAAAGCTTGCTTGAAAGGACAAGGGGTAGTTAGGAGAGAAAGTCTGTGTGTATGCACAGTTCTATGGAAAAACAGTGAAGGCCAGATCTCAAGAGCTTTGGGTGGCTGAAATCGTATCTATTTTGATTCTCTAGTGGTGTCCCTAATCACATGTGAAAGAGGCAAGGTGAAGCTACTCTCAAATGTTCTGAGGTCAGGGCCTGCACTTCTTTGCTACTGTTTACCATGGTGTTTACCTTTCCACACAAACAAGCTTGACATATTTTAGAGGTGGAAATACACCTTTTGTGGTATTTAGTGCTGTGCTTAGCTTGGTGCACCTTGCTTGGGTTTTCCCATAAAGCTTTCCTGAATTCTTTATATTCAAAATTTGAAATAAATTAAATCCCTTGTATTAAACAAGGGATATTAAACTCTGAGTTTTAACAAACTCAGAGTATTAAAGATACTGGTTCCACCAGCATTTTGGTGATTTTTTTTCATTTTTCTTTTTAAGATGTGAATTGAACAAACATGTTTTAGTCTGTGTGGTGCTCCTTTATGATCAGCTTCTTAATCCATAAGAACACGTGTACTCTTTGCTGGGTAAAAAACTGGGTGGATGGCTGAGCCCAGAGAGTGCTGGTGAATAGGGGTACATCCAGATGACAGCCAGTCGCAAGTGGTGTTCCACAGGGCTCAATGTTGGCACCATTTCTGTATCAACCAGTATCTTTATCAACAATCTGGACAAGGGGATTGAGTGTAACCCTGGTAAATTTGAAGATGGCACCCAGTTGGGCCGGGATGTTGATCGGCTGGAGGGCAAAATGCTCTGCAGGAGGGTATGGACAGGCTGGATCAATGGGATGAAGCCAACAGTATGACATTTACCAAGGTGAAGTGTGCTGTATCTGGCTCCTGAGTCACAACAGCCCCATGCAGCGCTACAGGCTGAGGGCAGAGTGGCTGGAAAGCTGCTTGATGGAATATGACCGGGGGCTTCTGGTTGACCATGGCTGAATATGAGCCAGCAGTGTGCCCTGGTGACCAAGAAGGCCGGTGGCATCCTAGCTTGTATCAGGAATAGTGTGGTCAGCAGAACCAGGGAAGGGATCGTCCTCCTATATTTGGCACTGGTGAGTCTGCACCTCAAATCCTGTGCCCAGTTCTGGGTCCCTCACTACAAGAAGGACATTGAAGTACTGGATTATGTCCAGAGAAGGGCAATGAAGCTGGTGAGGGGTCTGGAGCACAAGTCGCGTGGGGGAGCTGGCGTTGTTTATCTGGAGAAAAGGAGGCTCAAGGGGGACCTTATTGCTCTCTATGACTACCTGAAAAGAGGTTGGGGTGAGGTGGGGTTTGGTCTCTTCTCCCAGATAAAAGCAACAGAACAAGTGGAAATAGTCTCCACCCACACCAGGGGAGGTTTAGGTTAATATCAGGAAAAATTCTTCACTGGAAGAGTAGTCAGGCATTGGAACAGACTGACCAGGGAAGTGGTGGAGTCATCATCCCTGAAGGTATTTAAAAAATGTGTAGATGTGACACTTGGGGTTGTGGTTTAGTGGTGGACTGTTAGGTTATCAGTTGGATTTGATGATCTTAAATGTCTTTTTCAAACTAAACAATTTTATGAATATATATCCTTGAATAACCCATCCAGAAGCCAGAACATCTCTCAAAATACTTTCCGTCTTACTATAGGATATATTAGTAATAATTTTTAAAATTAATTTATTAATCATTAACAGTAAAGTTTTGTTATTAAAGGATTTTGTATAATAATGCATCTGTATTCCATACTTTAATGTTTTTACATTCTTAGCATTACAAAAACCAAAGGACAGAGCCTGTACATTGTATGCATGCATGAGTATGACAGTAATTCGACTCCACATATATATTTTTTTTTATTGGAATATGCATTTTTAGAGTCTGCATTTCACTCTGAATGTTTTTCTGCCACTGACCTGTCCTCTCCTATTCTTCCATTGCATAGCTTACTGCTATTATTCTCCCATTCCTCCTGCCCTTGATGAAAATGTAGCACTTATGGTTAAAAATTGAGCTCTTTCTTGTTTCTTTGGGATCTCTTCAGTTTGCCTCATTAATTGGTTAAGGGGACTTTTGTCCTTCAGATGACTATCTTTTTTTCACAAAAGGCTCTTAAAGGCTTTTCCCTGTTACAACTGATTTCTACAGCCTTTAGCTTCAAAACTGTAGTCACTTCAACATCCAGAGTGCCATACTGCTCTCTGCCTTGTGAGAACTCTTTCCTGCCAATGTGTTGGACCAGCAGCCCCTCTCCCAGAGTACCAGCAGTAAGTTTACCTTCATTTGTCCCTCTCTTGCCTTTCTCTCTGCTCAATTTAGTGTTTTATCATTTGATTAAATACAATTCTTCATTATCATGAGTTATGTGGTGAGAAAAATTTTATGTTTTGAAGAAAGTGCAAAGAAAAAGAGACCTGAAGACTTGTACATATGAAATGTGTCTGTCTTGTATATGATGGTCTTGAAAATATAGTTTAAGGAGGAAGAAGTGCTGGTTGACCTAAGAGTCAGAAATGGTCTTTTCTGTTTTGGTTTGGTTTTTGGTTTTTTTTTTTTTTTTTCTCTTGTTCCTACTAGCCCAGAACTGATCTAGGGTGATGACAAACATGGTGGTTTTTTTCTGTGTGATTTGACAAATGAATGTGTGACTATCTCCAGTGACAGGTCAGGTCAGCTGTGACAGTGTAGCCATACTCAGTGACTTGAAAAGTCTTGAAAAGCTCCAAGGATGGAGATCACCCAACCTGTGCAGTAGACCTAAGTATGAACAAAGGAGCAGAGAGCAAATCACTCTGAACAGTAGGGCTGAAACACCTTAATGAACTTGAGGTTTATTGACGCTGCTGCTAGTGGTGCTAACAGCACAACTTTCAGCTTTGTGATTCACAAGCTTTTTCCTGGGAGGAATAAACTAGGAGATGCTTCTGCAGTGTTTAATCTGTATTGGTTTTAGGACATGCATAGTGTCTTTCCCTTTTCTAATATGCACCTTTGTTTGCAGTAAATAGGTACCTGGTTATAATCCTTTTATTTTCTTTTATCAGTGCTGCTCAGTCGCTTTGTCATTCAAAGAGTGTAAGCGTCCTTGTGGGCTTGTGCTTCAACCAGTTCATTAGCATCTGTCTCACTAAATACATGATTCCATGGCCACCCAGTGAGCTCTTGGGAATCCTTGTGGTCAGCATCTTTGAAGGAAAAAGGAAAAAATAGCAGCCCTGTGTCTTTTAATGAAACAAAGGTACAGGAATCCAGTACCTGACTTCTCATCAAAACCAGAGGCAAAACATTCCTGCTACTGAAAAAAAACAAAACTGCTATGGTCCATGGGGGAGGGAAGAAGGCCACAGCACTACGTGGAAGCGTCTGGTGAGGTTTGACGTTGTGATGCAATGCTGAGTTTAATGGGGGTGCACAAAGGTTTTATAAACTCTGGCGTGGAATGCACCAGAAAATGGGGTGGTGCATGAGACAGACAGACAACCAGGGAATCAAATCAGGATAGGGACACAGGCAAAGAGGGAGGAGCAGGGGAGGAAAAGGTGAATGGTAGCTGTCTCCTCTCTGCAGCTTCTTCAGCCAACCAGAGAAGAAAGCAGGGAAGCAGGGAGCAGGCATGCCTGGGCAAGCCTGGGAAATCCAAATGTCAGGGAATCATACAGTGCAAAACACATAATAACTGTAATAAAGTCCTTTCAATCGCTGTATATCTTTTTCCTTTCCTGAAATCGTTCCCATTCTGATATTTGTTCCTCCACAAACAACCAAACATCAGCACAGCCAAGGTAGACAACAAGTTTTCAAACTCTGGTGCAAAACTAGTAACATAAAGAACCAGTTAATAAAGATATATTAAATCATCATAAACTTATTTGTCTCGTTGCCACAACATATAGAAGATTTTTTTATTGTTATTTTTATGTCTAGAAGATCTAGTTATGGACAAGAACTCGTTGCACTGACTATTGTAACAATACACTGCAGGGCAAGGAAGCATTCTCTGATAGAAGCAGAGTTGCAACTGTACAGACAGATACAAATCCTGATTCTAGCCACCAGTGGGAATTTCAGTGGGAATATCTGAAGGCTCGTGCAGCACAGCGAATACACAGATTGAAAGTTAACACAAAACTCACAGAATGACAAATCTTATCTTGACTCCAAAAGAGAGATTTTGGTGTTTGGGGATTCTTTTAGAGCTGGCTGTTAGAAGTCAAACAAAGCTGTTGCATGAGTAACAGAATTAACATCCCCAGGTTTTCAATGGCTTTGTTCCCCATCCTCTAGTTTATCTTTCTTATCCCAGCTGTAGGCACCTTACCTGATATGTTTGACTAAGGAGAAACAAGAACAGATATGTGCAGCTACAAACTAACCACAGTGTGCTGACTTACTGTCTGGGTGCTGCCACCTGATTACATAAGGACTTCAGCTATAAATTATTCTTTAATGATCTACTCATCCACATATTTTTAATGAAACTTTTAAGAATTTAATTGATGTATTTAAGGCAACTCCCTTCTGTCAAATGCGATCAAATGTGGCTAATATATTGAAAAGATAGAGGGGAGTGCAGTCTCTCACCGTAAGGTGAAACTGAATGACAGAAAGTCTTACAAAGCTTCCTTTGAGCATCGTGGTGAAGTGTACTCTTGTATGCTAGAATTGTGGTGCCAGGTCTTTGGGAAATGAGAGGTAGTTAGTGATGCCACATTCTTTAAGGGCTTGGTAGCCTCACAAAAGTGCATCTGCCAGCACCAAAAGCAAAAATTGAACTAGAAAAAGAGCAGCAGCTTATCTCTGAAACTGAACAAAATTATCTTCTTAGTTAATAAGACTGTTTACAGAGACAACCGAGGCAGATCTGCCATATAGCAGACAGATTTTTCATACATGCAGGTTTGCATTAATGTTCTGTCTGACTAAACCGAATAGTTTGGATTTGGAGTAATATTTGAATTTTCTGTAGTCATCCATAATATGTATTTGCTAGCTGTAATGGACAGAAAGAATTCAGAACAAGATAATCCACAGACTTATTGTTTTACATAAAAAGAAATAGTCAAAGTTTACTTCCAACTAGTCACATCTTTCTGTAATGTAGAATATTTGTAGTAGTTCCTTAAATCTACTTGCTGTAATTTGGAAAATGCAAATTTAGTGTTTACTGGTTTTAGTTGTTCAACACATTGTGTGCAATTGGTTATTTTCTTTCTGTCAACTTAGCTGAATAGTGGAAAACATAGAAGACAAGGATAAAGAAAACTTGCATGAGCGAATGAGGCATACATTTCAAATATAATAGGAAAAATGTAGTCATGATTTTCACTTAAAAGTAAGCTAGTGACATGCTTAGTCACGGTCTGTGGTCTGATGCTGCATTTTAGAAGTGTGGTGTATTTCTCTAGCTGTTTGAGTATCCTCAAAATACTTGGTAATTCCCACATATTCAAAAAGTGACAATACAGTGAGACATGACCAGAGTTTAATGTAAAATAAACAATAAACAGTGATCACTATGGAGACTTTCCCTTCACCTTGAAGCTAGGTCATGTAAACTCTCTTGAGTTTTGTGATTAAAATATATATTCTTGTAGTAAGATAAATCACAGAATCATCTATGTTGGAAAAGACCTTTGAGATCATCGAGTCCAACCTTTGACCTAACACCACCTTGTCAACTAGACCATGGCAGTAAGTGCCACATCCAGTCTCTTCTTAAACACTTAAATACAGAGTAACTTTCGGTAAGTAGTGCTTTGTACTTTCTTTGGAATTGCACAGCTTAGTTTCAAGCAAAAAAATCCCCAATGCTCCCCTCAGCTCTCCCAAACTGAAGTGCTTTTCTTTAAGAAGTGATATATAAGCCATGGGATTGTTTTCACAACAATTTCGAGTCACACTGTGATGTTTATCATCATGATGTTTAAATAAATCATCCCCCATCTGAATAATATTCTTTAGTTCTATGTGGATGTAAACAACTGAATGATTTCAAACTCTGGATTGCTTTTGGTCTCACTTTTTGGGCTTCTTCATTCCATTCTTTTGTTTTTCTAAATGTATCTTATTCTGATTTTCGTGGCTTAGTTTTTGTTTCTCAATTTTGTATTGTTGTAATTCAAGCATTTTTTACTGTCTTTTTGAAAGCAGTGTAATCAATTCAGTGTAGCATTAAAATATTTCTCTGTATAATTAATTTCAGGTCTTTCAATACTTGCTTTTGATATGATATAGAAAGTTATTTTCTTTATGAAGTTCAATAAGTTAAAACTCTACAGAGCTTAATGAAATTTTAATGAAATGATATTTTATAACACTGGTGTTTTCTTCCATCTTCAGTTTTAACATGAGTGAAAGTAACTCTTGTGTTTTCTAAATATCTTTGCAGAATATAAGGGATAAATAAAGGCTCCATCCAGCTACATTAATGCTTAATGGTTAATGACTGTTCCTTGCATAAACATATTTCAGCAATATTATTTTTTTAGCTTTATTCACATTCTTTTAAACTGGAACATGTGCTTCACATCCTTTTAAAAAAACCTATAATGTTGGAATTAGATTCATCACTTAATGTGTTCTTTTGCTATCGATCTTTTTACTTTTTTTCTTTCTTAACTATCTAGTTCCTTGATTAAAAAGTAAAACAGAGATCAAAACAAAAAACCCACAACCCAGAACCAAACCAAAACCCAGCAGGAAGTGGATTAAGAGATGACATATCTGAATCAGTTGCAGGATGTCATTTGGTTTGCTGATATGTGGGATGTAAGGGACCTTTCCTTCCCTTCCATAACCCCATAATAATAGAAATGAGCAGGAGTTACACAAAGCAATGAAAGGGAGGAATGAAATGGAGGGCACATAATACAGATTTACAAAAAGACAGATGATTTATATGAATTGATTGTTTTTCTGGAGAGTTTCTGAGTGACCTTACTAACTAGCATAATTTTTTTTATAAAATGTTATTACTAGCACCTCTTTTTCCTGAGGTGTTTTCCTAAGTGTTTTACCATGACACAATTTTTGCATGTTTTTCACACTAAAAAAAATCTGTAATGTAAATAAAAAAGATAAAACAAAGAAAAAAAAAGGTAAAAACAGGGCAGGAGGCGAATATTTTGATTGCAAGATAGTATGAAATCCATAATTTCCAAGACAGTTTTTGAAGTTGACCCCACCTCCATCCTTTTCATTTTTTAATAAAATAAATCTTGCATTGTCTGTAAATCCAAGCTTCTTCTATACAGCTACATTTGGTAAGAGAGTAGTTTCATTCTTTTGGCATAGGAGGAGCTAAGTTTTTCTGTTACCAACGGAGAAATTCTTGCTTTCAGTTTTAATCCTTCATAGTTCCCACTCTCACCCCTTCATCCCCCTGCAAATTGCACAGAATAACTTAGGTATGCTTCCAGGCTCAGAAGGGCTGAAGATGGATTTGGGATTTGATTTCATTTTTCCTCATAACTTTGTTCTGAAAGCATGAATGATAATTGAGTTGTGCCAGCCTACTCAGTACCTCACTATGAGAAAAGGCAGTCCTTTCTACAGGAGCTACTAGTTAGAAAACTGTAGGCTATACAACTTGGATTTCAACCCCATGATTTTTGAACATGATTGCCAATAGTTGAATCTTGATTTATCAAACCAACAATTGCACTGGTAAGTGAATGGATGTGAAGTTAGACCAAAAGCACATCCAAGGTACATTGAACTATTCACAAAAACTATCCTTTCCCTAGCCAAAATTAGAAAGTAACTAACAGCTTGTCATCCACCCAATCAGTTTTGTATTTAAAGATTTGATCTCAGTTTGAAGTCCGGCTAGTCACCATTGTCACAAAAATCAATTACTATTTCTGATCATACATGTAGATGTGGCACTGACAGACATGGTTTAGTGGTGGACAGCACTAGGTTAACACTAGATTGACAGGTGGACTCAATGATCTTGGATGTCTTTTCCAAACTAAATGATTATATGAATCTATGATTACTTATTAAGTGTATTTAGGATAATCACTTACGTGTAGAAAGTGGAACAGCTTGGCAACTCTCGTGGAAAGGCACACCATCAAGAACAAAGAAAGGGATTAATCAGGGCATGTATAAAGGTGGAGTTTGCAGAGGAGATTTAAATATTAAGTACTGTATGTATGGAAAAGGAGGATTAAAAGATAGTTTGGAGTGCACAGTTCAAAAGAACTTCTATAGCTATTGCAGGAGCTCATCAGCGATTCAGGAGAAGGTATGCCTGGAAGATGGCCCTTAACACCAGTGCTTTGAATGAGCTGTAAGAAAAAAGATTAAAGCAGATAGGCAGCATGCAAGGAATGAGTAATTTAATAAAGAATAGCCTTGAACTGCTTTCTGTTGAAAAGTTGCACATGTAGCTTAGTTTAATTTGCCTGGACTCCCTCAGTGTGCAGTGCGACTCTATGGAACAATTAATCTTATGTTTTTTAAACAGCTCTCTTAAAAGGGAGCCATTTGTCTTTTGGAGGTGATTGTTTCTTCAAGAAAGATGTCTTAAGTGGTGGCCTCACACCTGTAGACAGCTGGAACTAGGATCTTCTCATCCTGAAGAAGGGTTAAGAACTGGAAGAGTGCCAAAAAAGCACAGGGACAAGGGAATGTTGATCAGATTCCTGACTGCCAGAAACCCGAGTTCAGTGTTCCCCAACCTCTGCTTGCCTGCACATAAAAGTATCTATCCTTCTGACCACAGAAAAATCAAGTTAAACTGTAACTCCAAAGGCAGAGCTAATTATGATATAACCTGGAGCGTTCTGCTTTCTCAGGAGTCATCCCTGGCTTCTGACAGAATCAAGCATCCTTGCTTCAGTTAGTCTGGAGAGTCTATCTCTACATTCAAGAACTGGTCTTCATGCATTTTTAAGTAGCTAAGATCTCCCTGCTATTCATGACAGTTTTTCCAATGGAAAGAAAGCACTATTTTTTGATCTCTTGCATACCACCTCACTCTAAAATTCTTTTTCAGAGCAATTCACCAGAAGCCATACAAGTTGTAAGTAATACACAGACATTTCATGCAATTCAGTGGACTAATTTCTATGAATAATTGAAATATTGAACTTTATCTAAAACTTAGAGAAATATACCATATATTTAATTAAATTTTCCACATAATACATTTCCTCTAATGCTATTTGTGTTTTTGGGACAATCACATCCTTTAGATCTTTTTAGGTCTATAGTGTTCTGTCCAGGAGTATAAAAGATTACATTCATCATACAGTTTTTTCCCTTCAAATGGCAACTGTTCTTTCACAATTTTAGGGATTTTTTATGTCACTATCTTGCTGAATAATAGAGAATTAGACGATGCTGCAGCAAATTTGTATTCAATGTGCATAGTTGAATTAATCAGAAAATACACTGAGGAAATTCTCAAAAAATCTGAGGGTTGGAAGGAGGTAAATTTTTTCTTATATTCTGGGAGAAAAATTCCCTGTAACACCTCTTTAAAATCCAACTCCCTTTGTGTGCAGAGATGAGAATTGATATATTTATTCTAAGCATTTTATCCTGGACCTTCACGAAGAAAGACCTGCGGTAAGGAATATGACTTCACTAAGCCTCCATTTTCAGTTTTCATCTGGTATAGCTGGATGGTATTGCATAACAGAATGATGTTCTTACTGTATACTTGAGATATCCATTTTTTTTGAAGAGGCTGTCTCACTCCTTTCGCTTTTAATCAATTCACATCCCATCACAGGACTACTGCTGTTTTCCCTCAGTGATGCCATATTTCCCTATGTAAACAAAAAGGAGGAATTTAAAAATTTTTCATTTCTTCTGGGTATTAGGAGTCCTGACCTACAGTTTTCAGATCCTCTAAGAATTTCCCTCTAAATCCATTACCTTCTGTATGATTGGAAAGTTTTATCCCATGAGTGATTTCTACATGCAAATAAATTATCTAATAAGTAAGTGACAATTTAATTAAGTGTAGTTGAAGTCAACAGGAACTCCCCTGCACATGGCTCTGCAGATGCTAAAGGGTAGGTAATTTTTTATTTTGGAACAAGGATTAGAAATCAAAAGCAAACATTCATAAAACATACTTGAGAGTTTGTTCTGGTTTTGTATTAAATGTTTGTCAGTTCACATGCTATACTCTGTCAGAAAAATCGTATTTTATAAAAAATTGTAATTTGCAGATATTTAACATATTTTTCCTTTAATGTAAAACAGGAAATATAATAATTTTAAAAATATATCATGAGTATTCAAGATTGCACTAGATAATAAAAAAAAATAATATATATTTTCAAAGAGTCACATTCATTTACATATTCTAGAAGATTCCGCACTGAGACATAGTGGGTCTCATAAAATTCCTCTAAAAGATTGATTTAAAGCTGTTTCCAGTTTAAATGTGAGTTGATGTTCTTTGTGTCACTTTTTATAAAACCTTTGCAGCAAAACTATTATGCATATGTTCTTTTCTGTATTTTTTTTTTTCTAAATAAGTACTATTTCTTCTTTACATCATATCTATGATTTTAATATTATCCCAGAGGACCCCTGGTGGTCCAGTGGTTAGGATGCGGCGCTCTCACTGCCACGGCCCGGGTTCGATTCCCGGTCAGGGAACTCTGGGCAGATGGAGCTCGTTAGCCCTGTAAGGCCATCCATCTAGGAGAAGGTCACTCTAAACAAACCTGCGTCCTGAGGACCTCGCTGCCACCGTCTGAGCTTCGCTCGGCCCCGGCAGATGAACCTCAGGATTAAAGGGTGGGCTCAGGTCAGCGCACACTGTGTCTCACCTAAAAAATCCACTGTGCAGGCTCGAGGGGTAATGACCTTTCCCAAATCTTCGTTCACGAAGACTGGCCATGAATGAATGAAATATTATCCCACCTGGTATGTTAGGAAGCTAATCTTTGAAGGACACTGAATTTTAAAGCATTCCAAGACTGTTGAATTTTTAGACACCAAGAAAAAAAATTAAGGAGATGCAAATCAATCCTTCTGTATTCTTGAATCAAAGTTCTGTTGAAAAGAAAATGTTTTCTTCACAATATTAGGAGGAAGAAAAGCAGACTCACAGAATCCAAAGAAAATAATTTTTCAGAACATGAGTTCTTTAAATAATAAACACAAAAGGCTCCAGGCAAAATTTGATCTATTTTCTATCAGAAGAACTAGAAATTATTTTTTTTTTTTTTTTTACATAAACCCCTGAGGCTCCACAGATCTTCTCTTTTTTCCTTTATCTAGTTGAGTATGTGGACTTGGGCTTTTTGTTTTAGCTGTTTGTACTTTTGCTTCTGATTTTTTTATATTATCTGGAAAGGTAGATTTTGATTTTTGTTGTTGCTCTGTTAAGAAGATGCTGAACTTTACAAGTTTAATTTGGAGATTTCTTCTTAGGTCTTAACACTTGTGTGCTTTTCTGAACTTGAATTTAAACTTAACTCTCCAAGAACAGCTTTCCACCTCATTTGAAATGTACTTGGGCATCCAAATAAAAGCAAAGCAAGCCCAATGCCAATAGCATTATGTAATTTAAAAATGCCACTTATAAAGATACTGTAGAAACAGTACCCCAGTTTTCTTGTTCAGCCAGGCTATTTAGCAGAACTGTGTTAGATGAAATTTTCCTGCATAGAATTCTGGAGCACAAATTGTTTAGAGCTGCCTCTGTTTTACAGGTGGAAATAGCTCACCCTCTGTGGTACTTGGGCTGGCATGTTTAGATTCTGTACTGACACAGAGTGTTTTAGTGTATGTGGTCATAGGTCCTGGATGAACTTATGCTAGGAACATGGTCTCATGTCAGCTGACCTAGAACACTGCTTATTAAGCAAGAAAATCTTCAGCCAATCAGTCCAGTTAATTAAATGACAAACTATTTTATTAATAGCTCAGAGAGACACTCAAGTGAGAAAAAGTAATAAAATAGCAGCTGGAGGAACTACTTGCTCTTTAGAGCACTTTTAAAAGTTTGTGTAATTGGAATATTTAATCAGAAATTGGAGGTGGCAGTTGCAGATTTGATTAAGGGATCGAATGAATAAGAGCTAGATATTCATAAAAAGAAACTTCAGGGGATGGATTGCAGGTTTTTGCTGCAGTGCATGAGCACCTTCTGCATATTTAGTAATATTCTGAAATAAAGCAGTGGTAGAAAATTACCAAGAAAGTAATGAAGAATAAAATAGATCATGAAGAATAAAATAGATCACTGTAAGAATTATGCATGCCAGTGATTACTAGGTATCGATATTTCATAAGTATATGCATTTGTGTATGCAGACATATATGTATAAAATAATTTAAGACCCAGCAAATAGCTGCCAATGACTGGTTCATAAAACTATTGACTACTATTCTGTTAAGAGCTTTGGGTGTGTATGAAGTCACATAAAGTGTTTGGTTGTGTGATCATAGAAATGCTGAGCAAAATCAAATATTTGCTTGTTGAAAGGCTACAGAACCTGCCACCAGCTGGTGAAACACTTGCAGATTACAAACAGCAGATCAGATGGGGCAAACCCACCTCTCCCCACCCCTGTTATTTCAGTGTTCTCAGCATCTATTCCTTTTTAGTATTAGGTTGAAGTTTAAATGTACATACATTTATGTTGCTAAATAATGAAAATGAATGTGCCTTGAAACTCATTGAAAATTTGCTAATGACAATGAAAGCAGTGCTGTTAACTTCAGTAAACCCTTGGGTTATGCTTTGCATTAAAAAACACTAAAAATGAGTCTAAGTCAGCTCATATGTTTTGAACTAATTCCTAATGCTGCTACTGGTTTATTGAGAAATACAGTCTTGCACAAGATATGTCCCAGGAAACTTTCAATCTTCAATTAGAGTCTTGTGATTTCGTACCACATTTCTATGCCACACATACACAAAAAAAAGGTCTGAAAAGAAGATTCTACATTCATAACCACAGTCTGTTTAATGTTAATGTATCTCATTGACATACTTTTTTGAACATCTAAATTAATCTAATACTTTTGGTTCCGATTACAATTCGCAGCAAGGAAATGAATTTTATCACATGGTATGTATGTATGCATGCCTATCTGATGTAAACCTCCTTTGGTGCACCTTGAGGCCCTTTCCTGTCCTTCTGTCACTTGTCACCTGGGAGAAGAGACCAACTCCCACTTCACTAAAACCTCCTTTTAGCCAGTTTTAGAGATCGACAAGGTCCCCCTGAACCTCCTTTTCTCCAGGTTAAACAATCCCAGCTCCCTCAGCTGCTCCTCAAAGGACTTGTGCTCCAGACCCTTCACCAGCTTCGTTGCCCTTTATAACGCAGGTGAGGTTTCAGAATATTGGGCAACCCTATCATGGTCACTAATCAACTATCATGTGCACTGTATTGATATCCATGGTTCCATTTATTCTGTACATTTTTTTATTACTTTACAAATGAAGTGTTACATTATTTGAAACACTAATCTGTGACACAGCATCACCTCATGTGCAGCATAATATACATCTAGTTCTGAATAATGTGAAGCACTCACATTGACATCATAGTGAATTCTCCCCTATGGAAATCTTCAAATGATTAAATTAGCATTTTCTCGACAGCTTAATAACTTCCATAGTCTGTGACTGTAACTTCTGATAAATGCTTTCCTCTTGAGAGAGTGAGAAGTACTTTTAGAAAGCTGAGTTGCGGATGCTTCTGTGCAAAATGCAACACGTGGCATGTGTTCAAAGCAGTTTTATTCCACTCTGAATAGATCTGTTTTACTTCCCATAAGATTCAACCTGAGTTAAATATAACTGCTGTTACATACTTTTGGTAATTATGTACATAAAGAATGGGCTGATTAGGTACAATAGACCTTTCCTTTTCATTTTGGTGTCCAGCATGCAATGATGGCTTGTCCAAGAGTTGTTTAACTCCAGCCAGCAACAAAGCCCCACTCAGACACTTGCTCACTCTCCACACCGATGTGGAGAGAATGGGGGGTGAGAGCATTGGAAAAGTGAGAAAACTTGTGGGTTGAGATAAAGTTCTTCAGTAGTGATCTTCTGGCTCCCAGGGATGGTTCAGGAGGATGTGGTTGGAGAAAAGGAGGGCTACAGGCTGGCCAGGGTAGCTGGAGCCTGCTGGCATATGTGAGTCCCAGTGATGAGGTGGAGCCTTTGGACATAATCCAGACAGCACAGAATTCAGGGCAAAGGTGTCCTGTGGACTTTAACAGATTTCGAGGCAGGCTTTAAGGCAATTACATGTAGCTGTGCTTACTCAAAGAATACATGATCCTTCTCACTACCCATCCCTTTGTTAGCTTTAGTGGCCAGCATTTCTGTGGGAGAGGGAGGTCTCATTTCTCCCTTTCTGTGCCTGTTATCACTTTTTTCCATTTATCTTGTACTTTCAGTTTATTTTGTTGCCTCATAAAATTTTGTGTTTATTTATATTTGTATGAAGTCCTAGATCAGTCTGCTAATAGATTATCAATTCCTTATATCTTTTTAATGGAGGCAGGTTCCTCCAAAAGATTGCTTGCAATATTAGAAATTCAATCTGGAAATTAATTAAGTGCTGGAGTTCTGGGTTTTTTTTTTTCGCTGTTGCATGTTTTCTCATATATAGCTGTCACATATTCTCTGAATTTTTAAAGGTGGCAGAACTGGATAATACAATCTGATGGCTATTTTTATGATGTCTGAAGAACACTCTAAGAGGTTTATTTGTGTTTTGAAAAAGTGGGAAAAATTAACTGATATAAAATTCACAGTGAGTTAATGACCCAAAACCCAGTCTGTCGTCAATTTTCTACACTGATAAAAAGTAGGGTAAAGAGTAATTAGAGGAAATTTACAGGGACTACAAGAAATTAGGTACTGTATTTCTAATATCATATGGTCACATCATTAGCCTTTTTTATAAAATGTCTACATTTGAAAAATTAAAATAAAACATGGTAAATCTGTTGTTTGTTTCCAATATAAATTCCTCAATTATAAATTTATGTCAGCTTCCACCTGGAACTGTATTAATATCAGTAATTGTAAAACCTTGTTAGAGTTAAAAATTATTCCCTTATTAAGTGCCACATATTTATTTTTTATCTTTGCAAGTTTATTTAGCTTTACTAAGTACATATTTAGCATAGAAGGAAACATTATATAACCTTTTGTAACACCAAATGTGTTCTTGACCATTGTCATCTTGTTTGCAGTTAGAATAAGGAAGGAATAAAATAACACTTGATGGTAACAACTTTGGATTGGTTAAATGGGGAATGCTGTAATGCAGCTTGATATGCTAAAATGTTTCCAGCCACATGCAATCATTGTGATTGTTGCTGCAGTAAGGCTAAAAAAAGTCTCAGGATTTCAGAGTGTATTTGTTCTGTGTATTTTTTTTACCTCTAAGAGAGCAATCTAAATGCAAATTTTATACATGAATAAAATCAAAAAAGTCAGTATGAATGAGACTTGAGGGGAAAAACAAACAGTAGTGATGACACTTGATAAGTTAGTCTCTCATGCACTTTGAATATGAAAGCATATTATTTTTTTCTTGATTCACATTACATTTATAAATTCACAGAAAAAAATAGCCTTAATGTGTTGATCATCTAAAATTATATAGATGCACACTGGGTGAACTAGTCTGAACTGAAATTGGAAAGAACTCTACTGTGATGCTGGTATGTTAGAGTTTTGAGTCTGTGAATCAAGTGTTTTGTTGATTTCATTCAAATTAAGTTTGTAAAACACAGTTTCAATGAAAAAGTCATGATAAGGAAGCATAAAAACATGGAAAAGGAATTATTTGAGTTCTAGGTACACATAGAAGATTTGAGTATATTACTCCAATGCTGTTCAAGTCCACTGCTATTATATTGAAAAACATACCTTGGAAATTAGTGATGTCTCCTCTTTCTTCCTCTCCTCACACTTTGATGAAAAGCTCTAATTGAATAATGTACTCTTGGCCCTGGATCTGTCCAACAAAAATAATTCATTGTTTTCAGAAAGATGCCTGTTTCCAAGCCTGTTAATATATTTGTCACATTTTAGACATTAGAAGAATTTCTGCTGCTATTGCTGGAAACAGTGCATTTTCTCATGACCACTATTACTGAAGCTCTCAAACCCCCGAAGTTTTGAGCCAAGACCTATTTTGTCATTCTCTGCACCAGTTAGCTGGGGAGCATGTAGGAGGTATTGACTCACCATGTATGAAGGTCTCAAATACAATGAATTTGAACAGCTACGAGCAGATTGTTCTTAAATTAAGCTGATTTAAGATAAAATACCAGTTTAAGATAGTTGTTTACAAGATTTGATAAAGTATATCACATTTTCTATGAAATAAAAAGATGAAGAAACCAGAGAATACTAATATGTTTTATTGGGATCACACTTAAGTGAGTTCCTCCCTGTGATCAGTTGAGTGGCTACAGATATCAAGGAATCACCACATTTCAGCACTTTTTACTGTTTAAACTACATTCATAAGGCAGAACAAGTACTTGGTGAAGAGTGCAGTTTTTATATCCAGTCTTCCTTGGAGTTTCAAGGAGTTCTGTTTACATCTGGTTTTTTCTTTAATAAAGCTTTTTTTGCTTCTGAACTTCCCAGGAAGTAATCTTGCTGATTCTGCTCTTATCTTGTGAACTGTCCTTCTTTGTTAGAAATACCAGTGTTGTTTTATCAGATCTGTTGTCATCCCTGGATGAAGACTGGCAGATTGGTCGCTTCATGTGAGGCAAAGTAAAACTTTCTTTATAGCAACACAATGTGTGGATATATTTAGCATATTTATTTAATGTCTTAACCTGCTGAACCTAGTGTTTCATATTGACCTGTGGAGGGTGAAATATTTTATGCAATTATATAAATTGCACCTTAATCAGTGGGTTTTTTTGCTTGAGATCTGGTATGATTGTAATAAACCACTGTAAACCGTAACAGTTTTGGGACTCTTGCGACAACTTTTCACAGAACCCCTGAGAGTCCAACTGATGCACGGCACGTATGCTAATACCTGAACAACTACTCAAGCTCTTCCATTTTTTAAGTGTTCATTGGGTGACTAGAAAATAATGAAGGAATCAGGATGTGCCTCTCCCACTTCATAGGAGTGTCTGTGCCCTTTTGCTCCTAGATATCCTGTTGTGGATTGACCGTGGCCGGATTCTAGGCAACCACTAAAATTGCTAAGAGCCAGGAGAGGTCACACAGGCAAGACAGACTCAACACGGGGAAAATACTAAAATTTATTACTAACAGGATAAGAGCTAAAGAGTGAGAAATAAAACAGTCTTATACACACTTTCCAACCACCCCTCCTTCTTTCCATGTTCTCTCTCCCCCCCCGCATCAGTGCAGAAAGCGAAGTCTACCCATAGGGCAACAGGTCTTCCAGGTCTGCTGTTCTGTGGGTCGCCCTTCCATGGGCTGCGGGAGGACAGCCTGCTCCACGGGCTACAGGGGGGCTAAAGCTCTGAGTCCTTCCCCTGTTCCATGGGGACCCCGCCCATGAGAAACAGTCTTTGATGGACCTCTCCAACGTGGGTCCCTCCCCCACCCTGGGCCGCAGGTCTTCCATATCTGCCATCCGGAAAGTCATTCCTCCATGGGGTGCAGGGGGTCTCCAGGAATAATCTGCTCTGGCGTGGGCTTTCCTCTCCATGGACCACAAGTCTCTTGAAGGACTCTGGTCCATCCTGGGCCCTCCATGGAGGGTAACGACCTTCTCCCATGCATCCATCTGCTCCACTATGGGCTTCTCGTGGGGCGGGCCTGAGGGCTGCAGGGCTGCTCTGCCTCCTTGGCCTAGCCAGCGGCACCCCTGTGTCTCTTGACCCCGCCATCCCCGCCCATGGCAGGAAGGTGGCAGGGGCTGCCCCGGCCCAGCTGGCTCGGCTCAGTCAGCAGGATCGGCTCCTGCACAAGCTGCTCGTGGGGTGGGCCTGGGAGGAGCTGTGGGGCTGCTCCCCCCACGGGGCTGCATGTCCCGGCCAGGGCCCCAGCCCCGGCTGCTCCTTGGCAGGGGCCACCGCTGCCTGCCATGAGTAGCTGCTGCCACGGGCCTGGGCCACAGCCACTGCCCCCCCGGCCGTGGCAGGGGAGGCAGCCCAGGCTGCCCGGAGCTTCAGTCAGAAACTCCTCTGGCTGCAATTTCTTCTGTGCAACAAGTTTTTTCTTAAATATGTTATCACAGAGGCGTTAATAAAATCTTCTAATTGGCTCTCCTCCTTGGTCCACCCTGAAGAAATCCTTCATGGCTCCAGGGGGGGAAAACCACATACACCCATGACATATCCATAAACATATTTTTTATTTTGTTTTAAATTTTATTTTAATAATTTAATTTTTTTAATTTTCATTTCTTTGGCTTTGTGATTTATGAATAAACTATGGCAATATTTCGGAAATATAGTTTAGAGGAATGGGTGTAGAAACAAGAAATGCTTTCAATCCCTTCCTTTCCCACAAAAAAATGAAAAAAACCCCCACTATCCAAACCAAAAGTCTTACCATGTAGACAATATTATCAGTCCCAGGACTGAAGAGGTGTGAAGCTCTTTTCCTGTCTATAAGTAAATGGTTGATTCCTGAGCGTACCTAAAAAAGAGTGAGGGAAGGAAAGGTACCTCATAGACTGAGATTCTTTTTGATAATGTTTGACACATTTAAGTTAATTGGTCTTTTATAAAGAGACAATATATAAATGAGCAAAGTAAATGAGTTTTTTGTTTCCTGCTAAAGTAAGGCTGGTTGAATTTAAGTTTTAGGTTTTTTTGATACTGTTCTTGAGTTCCTCCACCTTTACTTGTCTTGTAGTACGTTCATCTTCCAGACCTACACTTTGCCAATGTGTTAATTCCCACATTTGGCATTGTGAGAAAGAGAGGCTTGGTTTTAATTAAATTGTTGATGAATCTCATTTGATAATGAAAATATTTTTAGACTCTGAACTGTAAAACCTGCATAGAATAACATACAATATAAAAACATATAGTACATTATCATAGTAGTATTTATATTTTACTTACATCGTTTATGCGTCTTTTAATTTTAAATTTGTATTTACCTACCAAACTCTTCTATACTCTTTAGGATTACAGGAGCTTCCATCATATATTTAGTTGTTTTAAAACTTTTCAAAATGATCATCTGTCATAGAGGAATTAAACCTCTTGGTTTATTTGCTCATATGTACCAAAAACACCAATGAAATCAGATTGGTCAAGCTGTAGTCCTGAAAAGTGAGTCACCTGTAGCTTTGTCATTTTTACCTGTCAAAGTATCCATTTTTGATAGGATACGATATGATATTTTGGTTATTGTGCATAGCATTCAAATGTCAAAAGATTTTCTAAAGCTTTTTACCTATAGATTCAATGCTGTGAATATATTGCAAAGATGAAAGTCCATCCTGTATTGCATCAACCTGTATATAACTTTGCTTAAGGCGTTCAATGGATTTGTGAGGGATTCTGAATGATTTTTCCGGACATAGAGCTAGGATTCAACTAAAGATTACTCATCTCTGGTCCTATAAGAATGGGTCTTTCATAATTTTATCTCTTCTCGATTGGTTTGTAGACCTTGCGATACACTTCTCTTCCAGTTTATCAGCTCATGGTAAAGATGGTACAAAGTCAAGAAACAGTCGAGTTTCTTGGTTAATGGCTTTTCTGACTAAAAGTACCAGCATAGAAACAACTAAAATTAAATCTTCTACTATTTTTATTCTAACAATCATATAGAGAATTGAGAAAAGTAATTTTGCATTGGAATAAATTGAAAACTAAACATTAAAAATAAAATTTCTCACTGTGTACTTAAATTAAAAAAAAAAAATTTGCCTTTGTACCACTTGGTTGGAGTGCTGTCTCACCAGAATCAGAATCTGGCTCCTGGCTTCAGCAGAAAACTAACTTCTCTGATATCTTTTTATATAAAGACACTGTGTCCGGACTCTTTTTTTTTTCCTGTCACTTTGAGCCTCAGCTCTCCCCACAGTAATTTATGATACCAAAAGGTCAAAATGTCTTTCGAGTCACTTTGATGTAGTCTAATGCTCATTGTGAGATCCTCATTGTTCTGGCCAGAACAGGGAAATGTAAAGGCGATGTGCTTTTCACTAGATGGCTGCAAGCAGTGTGGAATGTTGGTATTTGCTTCAAGGGACCTGTCAAGATTCAATTCTATATTGAAATGAATTAATTAAAATGAGTCTCAAGAACCTTGAAAGGGTTAGAAGTGCAAATACAGACTAAGAGCCTAGCTAAGATTATACAACTAGTCAAAGCTTAAAGTCGTCTGAGCTGCAAAGTAACTGCCCAGGAACAGAGCAGGAGGGTGGGTACAATACTTGAGTAGAAGAAATAACTGAAGGATAAGCAGTATGAATTCAGGATTGAACTGAGGGACAATGGTGAGAGTAAAAGTCGCTGTTTCTCATAAAACAGCAGTAAACAGAGTAAAGCATTTAAGCAAAGATGTCCTTAGCACCTGCCCTGGTTTTTCCTTGTTTCTTTTTGAGAGATATAATTTAAATCTCCAGGTAATTGAAAATAACAGGGTATAGGTGGTAATTTCCTTTCTCTCAGGAAACAATGGTGGAGTTCACGATACAATGGATCTGGGACTGTCATAGAATTTGGTTCCTGCAAGGGCAAGGAGCTTCAGGGCTCTGAAACTCCTGTCATCACTCTCAAAAACTGATGCTCCCTTTTGCTTCTTGAAGATACAAAATAGTGATGTTATGCATTTCAAAACAATTTTCTTTTTTATAATAAATTTCTTTTTTGTTGTGTGACTGTGCATTAGAATAGATTACCCAGAGAAGTTGTGGAGTCTCCCTCACTGGAGGTATTCAAGAGAGTTTTAAACCTGTGTTTTTCTTAATTCAGAAGTATGTATTCCTACTTAGTCCAGAAACTTTATTATTTCATTCAGTAACTACATGTTGCATTATAATCTCTTAGGCCTTTCCTGGAACAAATAGATTCAAATTTATCAATACTTTGATATTTCACCTTATGTAAAATTGGAGATCATTTAAGGCACTTGAAATTGCCTGGTCTATATATTCTGAATCTTAAAAGTGGTGTAATACATTGTAGTGTTTGGTAGGAAAGGTGAGATTCAAGTGAAAGTGAAAAAGGATGATAAAAGAAGGAGACGTTGGTTTTTTCCTTGAGTTTCACAATAGAAGAGAAAATTACTAGGTATGAATTATATATATGTGAGCAGAGTATCTCTTTCCATTAGATTTATATATGTAAAAATCCTTTAAGTCCCCAGAATTAAAGTGTAGTAACTGGAGGATGTTCAGTGTTTTTGTCTGCTAGCATAAGTTGTAAAGAAATCAAAAGAAAAATGCTAGAAATAGACCTTCTTCTTCTTATCCTGTAGGTAGGAGAACAGCTGAGGAGAATGGGAGAAACTTTAATTTAGACCCAACAGATTTAGTTTTATGGTGTGGTTAGTAGTTATTAGTTGGCTGTAAAGACAAGTGTCAGTGTTTTTCTGCATCAGTAATGATTCATAAGTTTTCATTATACACCAGCCCAGGAAAAAAACAGTAGCTACAAGAAGGCCTGATGCACATCAGGAGTTTGATTAGTCACGATTTCTTCATGTCTCTGAGCAAGGAGATTCAGCTGGTGGTGCTGTGTAAACACTACTGAATCTGCCTAGAAACACATTTACATAAGTACAGAGAAGTAATTAACCCTTATCAGGCAAGTTACCTGCAGCAAATCTTCACATGCTTATGATTAAAAATGAAAGATGGAATTTATCTGGCTTACAGGGGAACCTTTGTTTTGCTCTATTTCTGTCACTGACACTAGATATGCCAGTTTTTCATTCTAATCAGATTTTTTACTTTATGCTACTTTGATGGACAGGTAGTACAACAAACTTCTGTTGTATTCTTATAGTCTCAAATATCATATATTCTTGTAGTCTCAAAGTCTTCTTTTTGTCTCTGATCAAGCTCTTCACCTATTTTTACTATGGTGTTGATTCTAATTTGAAGACTTTTTGTCCTGGTTCTGGTCCAGATCAGCAGGGCAGGGTACGTGACTAACACATTATGTTATTTGATACCACCTTATGTCACTGCCAGGGGTGGGGAAAAGGGACACTCTCTTTCTTTTCTGAGAAGGGTACTCCTTTCTGGCTGGCAGAAAGAATGGTGTGGTGGGGAAGAACCAGTCAGTGCTTTCTTGCAGGCTTTCTGTGTAAATAATTTCTTTGTCTTATACCTTTTGTTATTATTATCGTTAGTGTTACTGTTAATTTTCTTATCTCATTGCTGTTTCCAGTAAGTCAAGTTGTTCTTATCTCAACCCATGATCTTTGCCTTTTGTGCTTCCAACTGGAAGGGGAGGGAAAGCGAGTGGTGTGGGGTTATTTGCGTGTTTGTTTCGTTGTTTGGTTTTTTTTTTAGTGGGACTACTGAATTGGGGAATACCATTCCTAAATCATGATACTTTTCAAAAGGGAATTTGCTTGTTTCATTTTTCTCTACAGTCATAAGGTACTTCTCTCCTACTAGCTTTTATTCGTTGTCAAAATACTCTTTCATGTGGTTGTAAGAGTAAGGAGAAGTGTATTCATGATATGATCTTAAATTCAGTTTAGTTCTGTCAAGGGCTAGCTTTATCCTTTTATGCTTAAATTTGAAAGCCTTTAGGCCTTAGCTTGTATAATAATTGAACATATACTATATTTAGACTATATTAATATAAATTATTATGTACTATTTTTTTATTTCACTGAAGCTCTCTGACTGGTTCTACTGTCCAGCTGGAAAATTATATATTTAGTAAACTTGTTTGCAGAATGTTTTGAAAAGAGTTTGTTGAGATTTTCTGGAATTTCGAATTTAAACACTCTGTTATTGCCATCTCCTAATTAGCAGTCCACGGTTCACATACCAAAGTTACCAAAATTAAGCTTCAGAATTAATTTCCTGGGAACATTTCTGTAAAGCACTATAAAACTTCAACTTTATAATTGTTCTGTTGCTGATCAGCTTTGCACATTCATGTTCATGTATTTCTAAAATGTTTGCTAATGTCTTTTTTTTTATATGGTATCTGAACAACTACTAGCTGCTGCTTATTTTGATTGCGTATAATTTTCCTGAGTGATTGTGATCCTGAGCTCCTGTCTCACTTTGTCTGTAAACAGTTTTTCAAGTAGAAGAGTAACCAGCATGAATTCAGTGAGCTGGCTTTCATTTGATAATTACATTCTATGCAGTTTTTGCTCTTCATTTTTTGTACAGAGGTGGCTGAAATTTACATTGCCTTTCTTTTAACAGTCTTTCAAACTGTATGTATAGGGTATCATTATGGTCTGTGTATAGCCTGGGAACGTTCAGCTTCATCTTGCCAGTACAGCTACTAATTTTAGTATAACAGAGGTTGTTCTCCAGAGATTTATCTATCTCTACATTGCAGGACATTCCTCCTTAAAACACAGTCTGAGAACAGAATAATGAAATGACTCTTTAAGTTGCTGATCTTACACTACTTATGAAACTGCCATTTATGCATCAAAGTCATTAACCTGCCTGTTATCTGCCCAAAGAAAACTGTATTATAAATCCCTGATCTTTGCATCCAGAATTAAATTAGATAATTTGGAATTTATCTTAAATCAAGTGGGATCATTGTTAGTGTCGGTAGTTAGTTTTTGATAGATAAGCCAAACCATCAGTGTTGATTTTGAGATTCCACTATAATATGACAAATGTAACATCTCATTAGAGAATTAAATGTTACAGAAAATAGAAATTCTGTTTGATTGTAAATTGATAAATTATCTCTAGGTTAAAGACTCACTCATCTTAAGCTAGGGAGAACTGCAATGTGTATTCTGAAAGACTTAGAACATACTTTACAAACTTTGGAATAGAAATTGTTCTACATTACAACTTTCACTTATCCTGTAAATTTCTTCCAGACTAAAAGCTCTACGGGCATCATAAATTCTACTGTGTATGTTGCTGTATATTTGGATTTCAGCTAGAATTGCCTTTTTCAATCATAGGTTAAAGAATAAAATCTTGCCTTTCTGAATCTGCTTTGGATGGTTCTTAGGCTTGGAACTGAAAGAGGTTAACCATCTTGACTTTATCTGCTACATCTTTCCATGGAAATATTTAAACCCTGCCCTTAAATAAATCCCACTCAAACAGCATAGACATCATAATGTGTGTGGTTTATATACTTAGTTATATTAATGAATTTATCATCACTGATGAGCTCTCACGTAAGAGATAACTCAAGATTTTTGTGCACCAAAGAACTTGGTGGCTGCACATGTTTAAATGTTCACAATACCTGAAGCGCAGTGTCTTTCACAGAGAAGGAATAGGAGGAGAGTGAAGGAAGGGAAAATTATGAATGATTGAGGTGTCCTTGTTGTCACATTACTTTTCCAAAGTATGTAAAGGTGGTTGTATTTCTTTAGTTGAAAGGTCTGAAAAGGCATTTCTTATTGAAGTTAAGCTGTAGTTTGCTCTACCTCCCTAAGCAATGAATTTGGGGATTCCGTGCAAAGGTTAGTAGAGAGCCAAGCTTTGGTATTTGTAGTGGCTTTGGTTTCCATAGTGTGCACAACATTCTATTGTATCTGTAGCTATTGCCAAACCTTATTTTGCTACTCAAGATGACATCTAGGAAATTGTGTGAGGCAAGGTTATAATTTCATCACTGTACAACACACAGGTAGTAGTGCGTACTTTTGATCAAAATTATTCTTTACTCTTAGTAGTAAAATAAAGTGGATCAGAGAAGATAGAAGGTCCTACAGTAACCTAAGAAGATATGTGCATATTATCCTAGGAACTTGCCTAAGCCAACAAATTATCTCTGACTCTTTGTGGCTGTATATCCTAGATTAGTAAGAAAAATTTCACAGTTTTTTTTCTTTGAAAGCATATCTTCAAAATACCTATTCTTTCCCATGAAATTATGTAGAAGAATGTGATATATATTAATGTTTATAAGACAAGGATATTAAAACTACCAGGAGAGTAATTATTTGGAAAATTTATATAGGTTTTACCTAGGGGAATAGTTTGTTCAAAAATGTAGAGATTGAGTACACTGCTTACATGGGTTGCTGTGACAAGCAAATCTGCTTCCTTCCTATTTTAAGGACGAAGGTTTTTTTCCTCAGTTTGAAGTGGTTTTAATCACTTATCCCTAAAGCTACCTTACCATGGTATTAAATTGATTAATGTCTGTCCTGGTTCTGGCCAGGAAAGGATTATTTTTTTGCATTAGACAGGAGGTGACATGGCTAGGACAGGGAGGATATTCTGTAGCACCTTAAGTCATTACCAGGGGCAGGGGAAAAGGACTCTCTCTGCAGAGAAAAGGTTCCTTAAGGCAGAGAAAATGTGGCAGAGGGAACCATCCAATATTGTCTATTATTGAGGGTTTTTTTGTTGTTGTTTGAATTGTTTCTTTTCTTATACCCTCTGTCATTATTATTGTTGCAGTTACTACTCATTTTCTATATCATTGCTGTTTCCAGTAAATTGTTCTTATTTCAAACCATGATCTTTGCCTTTTGTGCCTCCAATTCTCAACTCCATCACACCTCAGCAGGAAGGGGGAGAGAGATGTGTGGTTTTGGAGAGTCATACTGGGGCCACTGAATTAGGGAATACATTCCTAAACCAGAATGTCAGAGTATTGAAATGAAAAACACTGCTGTTGGACATTCTTCTGTTGCTCTTAATCATGTGATAACCTCTTTACTCATGGCTTTAATAATTAGAATTCCTTCTTTTTGTTTATTTATCATGAAAAGCATCTTATCATCAAATGGAAAGAAATACATTTGCCCCTTTAAATAGTGTAAGCTTTTCTGATCAGTAAGGGCAAATGTTGTAATGTTAAAAGATGTCTTTTCTTTGGCTTTCACAAATTTTCTGTATGGGTTATAGCAATAAAAGTTTAATAAGCTAGGATGCCAGAGAACAATGGAACTTTTATCAGCGTTTGTGTGATATAATGACCAGATATGGTTAATTACCAGACATATGAGAACGTAAAATGTTCTTTGTTAATTAAAGATCTTAGGAAAACAAAGAGACACAAACCACTGCCACCAACAAAAAAACAGTCTTGGAGTTTATTCCTGTAATCTAGCTTTGAAAATATTGTACTAGAAATGCATTTTTTAATCTTTTAATGAATGTAAAGAGCAAAATAGAGCTACAGTATTCATTCAAACTGTAGCAGTATATACTTGATGTCTCAGAGAAAATTAAAGAACCTTTCACTCCTAGGTCATTTTTTGAAGTTTGACTGAAGGGATTTTGCATTAGATTGGGTGGCAGTCTCTGTCCAGTGTCTAGAAACAATTGCTGACAAGCAGGTAACAGTGGTGTAATTGACAGCAGATGTGAATTTGTAGATTCACACCTGAAATTAATTCATGAACCATATCTGCAAGAATATTTTTACATCTGAAATTGTTCTATGTATACTTGTATCAAGTGTTAGAAGCTGTCAGACTCCAGGATGACTTACATAAACTCTGTCTTCAATTTGCTTTAAAAAGAAATTAAAACACAATCCCACACATGAAATCAAGATATCCGCTCAATTACAATCATTGGCTAATTATAATTAGATTAGGGAGAAGTGGAAGACTGGTTTACAAAGAGGATTACATTAATTACATATGTACTGGCTGATCAGTTGTCCACACTTAGATTAAATCTCAAGAAAAGTAGATAGTTATTCAAGCCCAAGAAAATATGTCTTGCTAATTAAAATATTTCAATCTTTGGTCAAAGTAACAAATCATTCTTCTGGATCGAAGAATTAAGTATGGGAAGCAGTGGAATGAAAATATCTTGTATATTTAAAATTATGTTTGTAGAAGCAGTCCCAGACTGGGGTGAAGGCAACCAATGTGATGCTGCAGATGATCAAAGTAATGCTTTATGAGTTCTGTATTTGTTACATTGGTTTTGGAAAAAGATTCTGCTCGATTTTGGGATGGAAAAAGTTAAATCTCAGGCTCTGGTTTAGTGTATTTCCTCACATGGCATATACTTTATGTGCAATGTATTCTTATATACAAAACTAGAACAAATAAAATAAGATACTTTGTAGGGAGGAGATGTATGGAAGCCAAATCTACAAGTGTAAATCTCTGTTATTTCATTTCTCTTAAAGAATCATTGTATATTGCATCTGTAATGACAGCAGATCACAGGTTTTCCAAAATCTAGAAGTCTGGCCTGAAAGGCATGGTCTGCAAAAGTTTTATTTAATGCCTCGTAGATAGACAGTCTCAATGATAGCCAGCATGCTCTGGATTCTTTCAAAATTGATATGTGTCCCATTAGCTAAAGAAGTAGAGAAGGATGAATCAAAACTGTAAAAAGTAACTGTGCTTTTGATAAGAAGCTAAATTGGAGCCACTTGTGCACAAACAAGAAACCCACCCACATTAATAGCTCAAAAGAATTTAAATACACATTGTCATACAGTATAACTGATAATGTATATTGTTTCAGGCTATATTAATTTTATGTAGTTGTAACTAGTAACTCATTATATCTAGATTGAGTACTCCTTTATAAAGAGATTATTTGTATTTTATGTGCACTGATTAATCATGTAGCTGTGTCTATTTTTAGAAGAACTGATGTATCACAAAGTTAATTAGCTGGCATAAAAAGAGAATACAAACTTGTGGTGTGCTACAGGAGAGAAGAGGATTTTATATTCAACTAGATTTGTTCTGAATATTTACTTTACAGAGATTAGAAATTGTGCTAATTCTGACTGGATTTGTCTGAATTGTGAATGAAGGTAACTAGATGATATTTGATGTGTAGCATCTGATAGCATTACCGCATATTATTTTGCATTCTGCATTTGTTCCATAGTAAGAAGCTCACCAAGAGGAAAAATTCAGGTAGTTGCATGCTATTATTTGTTTCATTTGTCCAACCAGAGCATCACAACAAAGAAAAGCAGAACTAGACGGAGACTGAATCATGTTAGTGCCATGGTGATCACTGTGGAAAGGGAAAGCAGACTTCCTGAAAACTTGTATTGATTTGCCCCTGGATTACAGTGCTTCAAATACCTGGAAACAAAGAAGGTTGTGGAGGCTCTTTTGCTCCCTCCTGCATTGACTGGTTTTGACCAGTTGAATGTATAATTAAGCCAACCCTGGCCTCCTTTCGAAATCTTGAATGCTTGTTCCTGAGAGATAGGTAGTTGTTCTTCTGTTCCCTATCCTCACTCTAGACCACCTCCTCTTCCAGTAGCACAGCAAGTATCCTTCTTCCTATCTATTATCCTGTATGACTTGCAATATGGTCTTAAAAATATGCAGGTCAGTTCTAATACTTCTAGTTACTGCTGTTTGGCTGTTTTTATGAGTGACAAGAAAAAAAACAGTGAAAAAAAGACTGAAGACTCTCTGAAAAAAGGGGGTTTCTAGAAGAATGAATTTTAGTGACAGAGATATAGCAGCATCTACTCCAGAGAGAAGTAATACCATCTACACACAATTATCTCATATTTTAATTTAATAATTGCGCCTTATCACTTGCTGGCCATAATTACAATGTAATACCTGGCAATTACAGTTCAATACCATTTTTGTTGTGGTTTATACCAGAGATTACTGTATATTAATATATCCAGAGTTGATTATATGAGACAGAATATTTCAAGGTAAATACAGTGTGTTCTATGCACCTAAACCTTGAAAAAGTGAGTAGGAAAATATGAACCCAAATGATAAGGTAATCTCTGGCTCTTGTCACTGACCTGAGATTTGACTAATAAATTGTAGTTTTTTCCGATAAATTCTGTGACAGAGTTTTTCATAGAATTATAGAGTCTTTAAGGTTGGAAAAGACCTTTAAGATCACCAAGTCCAACCATAACGTATCACCACCATCACCATGTTCACCATTAAACCATGTCCATAAGTGACACATCCACAAATTTTTTTGAACACTTCAAGGGATGATCAATTCCACCACTTTTCTGGGCAGCCTATTCCAATGTTTTATAACTCTTTTGGTGAAGAAATTTTTTCTAATATCCAATCTAAAGCTTCCCTAACATAACTGGATGCCTTTTCTTTTTGTCATGTCATTTGTTTTCTGGGAAATGAGACTGACAACCATTTCACTACAACCTCCTTTCAGGTAGTTGTAGAGAGCAATAAGGTCAACCCTGAGCCTCCTTTTCTCCAGGCCAAACAACCCTCTCAGCTTCTCGTCATAAGATTTGTGTTCCAGACCCTTCACCAGCTCCATTACCCTCTTTGGATGTGTTCCAGCATCTCAACTTCTTTCTTGAAGTGAAGGGCCCAGAACTGAACACAGGTGTTGAGGTGCAGACTTACCAGTGCTGAATACCGGGGAATAATCACTGCCCTGGTCCTGCTGGCCACCCTATTTTTGAATTTGAGCATTCAAAAGTAAAAAATGTTCTTTCAATCCTTGGGAATGGCTGATATTTGCACTAATCCCTGCTCTCTGCTGTATGACAAGTGTCAATAAACAGCATCAAACCCTCCTACTTTTCCTTCTAGAGGAAGTTAAATTTTACTGTTATCTGTGATACCAAGCAACTTACATATATTAAATGATGGCAATGCTTTGAAGGTCCTAATCTACTGAGGAGGTAGGTACTGATGTTGTTAAAGTCTCTCTGAGGTACGTCATGGTAGATTAACATCAGACATCTGGGAACATTTGGAGCTGTGGAATATGTGGTCTGTTTGATGACACAGTGATGAAATTATTAGCAGGGAGGGTTGTCTTCCAACACTGCATACAGGTTGACATGTGTACACTGAGGATTGCTGTAGTCTCTGAGGACCCAGAGAAACAAGTCCTGTTTTATTATTAAAATTATGCTATAAAATTTATATACAATTTATAAAAATGTATTTTTTTTGTTCCTTAAACAACTGAGTTTGATGGTTTGTATTAAAATAAAACACTGCTGTCAAAAACTAGCAGGTGCCTTTAATAATATGCATCAAACCATGTAAATATGAAAGAATACTCTAGGGTATGAGCTTTAAATCAATTAATCAGAGGTATCTAATAATGAAGCAATTAATTTGAGATGGGAAAAGATATCACTTGCCTTCCAGAGCTGACAAGTTGCATTTCAGTTCACTCCTTCCTCACTTCTTCCTTCCCTCCTCTTGGCAAAGCTGAGTTTTTACTCACAGACATATGTGTCAGACTTACCATCTGTCAGAGTATTGGCACTGCCTGAAGAGAGACTACACAAGCAGTTTAACTAGAACCGGATGCATGCCATGCACTGTTAAAACTGTATTCAAACTTGTTTGCCTTTTATGCTATGGTTTTCCAAAATAACAGTGGCTTTAGGAAGTGAAAAACTAACCCAAGCCAGCCAACAAAACCACCCCCCAGTAAGTACTGCAGTTGCAAGATGTATTGCAGCTCTTGGTAAAGGAACAGGAGTATGGAGGACAATTTGATGACGTAATTTAGGTGATAATGAGATCATTGTTGTTTGAAAGCTTATAACATGATAACATATAAATCCTACAAACAAGATGTACTGAGTACAAACTGAAGGTGTGAAGAATTAATGCTAATCTTCTGGACAAATATGACTGCCACATGGAGCTGTGTGTTATGTAGTGAAAGCTGCTATGCAGAAACAACCTGTTGTATCTGTTGTATAGTAATGTATTCAAGTATACCCCAGCTAAGCTGGAAGTAGGCATGCATGTGACCTTAGCCAACCTTTCTTATATCAGAATCAAGAGTGACTTTGGCAGAAGAACTGACTGTAATTGGCTGCTCTCAGCACATTAGCAGATGTGCTCAGCATGAGTTAGGATCAGACTATTTTGTCACTGTGCAGCAAAACTGCTGAAAGCCACTGGAGGTTTTGCTTGACTAAGGTTTCCCAATGGACCACTGGGTCTGTTTTCACTTCTAAGAAATGTGTAATTTTCCCATGTATCTTTTTTTCCCCCTTCAAAAATATTCTTATCCTAGGTAGTATTTTGTGTGCTGAATTGGAAATATCCTGAGAGTGAAATATGGTATGTGTTGAATTAGATAGGTTCACCTGTGCAATTGTAGAGGTTTAAGAATGACGTAGAATGATTAAGAGGATGTTCGGTGATGCAGCAGTGGAGGTTTATTTTTCATGTAAAGATCTGATGGTAATATACTCCCCAAGGAACACATTTTCTAAGGAAGTCTGTTTTAACTCTATCACCTCACTGGCCTGTTCAACCTTCATAGTGGTGGCTCTCATAGAATCATAGAATATGTTAAGTTGGAAGGGATGCACAAGGATCACTAAGTCCAACTCCTGGCCCTGCACAGTGCACCTCCAGAATCACGCCATGTGCCTCACAGTATTGTCTAAACATTTACTGAACTCTGTCAGGCTTGGTGCTGTGACCACTTCCCTGGGGAGCCTGTTCCAGTGCTCAGCCACCCCCTGGGTGAAAAACCTTTTCCTGATATTTAACCTAAACCTCCCCTGACACATGCTGTTTCCTCAAGTCCTGTAACTGGTCATGGCTATGGAAAGCTAGAGGCTATACTTGCACAATATTCTAGTGATTTTAATTTAGATAGTCTTAACAAGAGTGTTTCTGTGTAGTAACAGAACTTTACAGATATTTGCAGGATTATTATGTATTTTAAAACTAATTGGTAAGAATGAGATAGCTCCAAATAGTACATTTCTAGAAGCAGTATATTTTGTAATGAGTAATGTACAAGGTGTTAAGATTTGAAGTCTCTGAATTCCTGTTTTCATTTGGGAACCCATTATTACGTCCCCACAAAACAGTATACTGGAGTGTTGGGGTTTTTTTTTGACTGTCTGAACTAAAGGTATAAACAAAAGGTAATTTAAAGCACATTGCTGGACAGATAGCCTTTGAATGTTCCCAGACCAAGAGATACAGCCTGTCTCTAGCTACAAGTAGAAGGAATATTTTTAATGATGTTTGGTAATGCTTGGAAGAAAATGTTCAACAATTTACTTAATTAGTAATAACAGTGAGTGAAATAAGTGCCTCTAAGAATCAGGCTGTGATCTGTATTTATAAAAATCCACAAAGTGTGATTTGATATTTCCTGGATAGCTTTGCTAAATGTCAACATGAATAGCAGGAACTCCACTCATAATGCCTAATACGCTGATCAGATTTCCCATTACAGCTAAGGAAGAGGAGAGGTTTTGGCTCTTGTCCTTTTCTTCTGACTCAGTTCCTGAGCAGCAGGCCTTGTATCAGTGCTAATGTGGAAATTACTGAATGCAGAAAAATGATCTTTCAAAAGCATCAGATCTACCACAGTAGCTGGATTTGTGAAGCTGATTTCACTCCCAGTGCTCTCTTGGAGACTATGTTTTCTCTGCATGCTGTCTTTTGAGGGCACAATTGGTTTTCAGGCCTTCAGCTAATTTTTTAGTAGGGAAAGTGGTTAAATGCTAGATCAAAGGTGATAGATAACTGAAAAATCACATTATATCAGACTAAGTAAATTGTTGGTTACTGTGAGAACTCTTGCCTCATATTTGAACTTTGAAGTACTTAAAAGAGTTCTTTATCAGAATATAAAAATACTTAAAATCAGCTCTTCTGCAAGGTACTTGCATGCACTTAATCCTTGAAAACGTTGCATTGAGGACCTAACTGTCCTTTCCATTCAGTTTTCCAAATGAATTTACTATTATTTGTGTTCAGAGGGATTTGTTTAACCTGTTATCAAGAATCTTACCACACAGTGTTGAAGAGCAGTGAGTGCCTTTGCACCCATTAATTTTACTCCCTGAAGATGACTTTAAAAATTGAACTGAACTGTCTCTGTTCTTTGTCATCAGCTTAACTGTTTTTAAAAATATTTTATTTTGATTAGATTGTATGTTATTTTATTTTACCTAGCTTAACTAGAAGTGTGGGAATTGGACTGGGTTCTTTGTACCTCCTGCCTGATGCCTAGTTTCTCAGTTCCTGTCTCATGTGGATTTAACACTTTTCTATTACCTTTAGAGGCTTTAAGAGTGAGGTGCACTAGTACATTAGGGTCATGAAGCTACCTAGGTAAGTGTTCAATAAATCAGAATATGTCTTCACGAAATCTTCTTATGCTTTATTTGAATTTTGGAAGTGTTTGAAGGGAGAGAGAGAAGATAGTAGTTGGGAGACAAAATTTTTTTTCCAGGTCCGTCTACAGATTAAGGTGAAACTGATGAAGCAGAAGAATGTCAGTGGATCCAAAAATCTTAACGTGGCAGTTTTCAAAATTAGAACAAGACAAAGACTTCTTTAAACCTAGGAAAAACTTTATTTCCTTAGAAACTTCTGATCAGCTCTAGGTATTGTTGCTGGCTCTCTTTATCGAAGAGATGACTTTGATATTTTAAACATAGGATGCCAGTACAATTTTGATTCAACAATTTCATCTTCAGTAGAGACATATTTCTGTGAAAGCATACCTTCTTGCTTGGAAACTAATAACAAGCTTTTAAAAAACCTACAGTCCTCAAACCTCTCAGAACTTTTGAGGACTTTTAGCTTTATACAGATCTAGTCATAGTTGGTTGTTGTTATGCTTACAATAGATTAGTTCGCAGCCTGGTATGTGTGGAATCAGAGCTTTTGGGTTGAGAGTCCTAATAAACTCAATACATTAGTACACATAGCACACAGGGGAAAAAAAAAGTAAAGCTATCTGCAGATAGAGCTGGGAGTTCTACCTCAATGTGGCAGGTTAGCATCACCCTGTGAATGATGATGGATTCAACCTAAAGCTGGGAAATGCTGTAATCTCTCTTGTGACTGGGAGATCAAGAAGGAAAAACTGCACTGCTGATATAAAACAGGCAGTGTAACAGCTATTACTGATGGCAGAAAACTCATTCTCACACCCAGGAGGTGTCTGGGAGCTGGCAGCATCTGTGTCAGATCAGGTATCTCACAGTTCTGTATGTTTTCTTTTTCTTTTTTGTGGTATTACTCATTGCTTTGAAAAATTCCAGCTACCTATTTCTTGAAGAAAACTAAGGGACTTATATATTAATGGTTAATAAAATCATAAAAGCAAAATAGTTTCCAATAGAAAGGATAGGGAATATCAGATGACACAGGTGTAATGTTCATAACAAACTGATAATAGTGGTTCTTTAATTTACACAGCTTTTAAGCAAACTCTATAACCCATTGCTTATTGTGAATACTTAGGACTTATGAAATAGATAATTTTGTAAAATAAGGAATCTACAGGAATTCTTCCTATGCTAACTAAAACAGTACTTCTGGCCCAAGATTTCATTAAGTTGCAAATTGGAAAGTGTTCATAGGGAATAGCAGTGCCTGCTTGCTTTCTTTGTTCCCAAACTCCTGCCTAGGCATCTTCTGTTGACCACTGTTGGAGACTGAATACTGGGATAAGTAGACTTTTGGCTAAATTTTGTGTGACTGCTCTTTGGCCGCAGTAGTGCATCTGCTAGGCTTGGACTCATCAGGCTGTTGGGCAGAGGATTTGGCAAGGTCTATATCAGCATATAATTCCACACAGTAGGACAGGATCACTAGATTGAAGCCAAGACCCCTACATCTGTGGTGCATGTTACTCAGGGTTTTTCTTTGAAATTCTGGACTGAATATCCCCCTCATGTATACAATCATGATATATTTGATTCAGTAGTAGGGAATAGATGGTGTTTTGTGTACTCCTGAAGCAGAACAATCCGTTTGATTTCCTGTAGATTTCCTGTAGAGGTAATCTAATTTGGGCTATCCAGTCTATCCAGTGTGCTGAACCAGTGCACAGCAGGTAGAGACAGCAAGGGTTTTGTTTCAAATTTACACCGATACTCTGAAACAAGATATTAATATAACTTAGTTCTGCCTAGTCTCAGCTTGCAGACAGATTTTTCTTTCCATTTGTATAGCAGTGATGTTGGTAATGGCTGCTGTTTCTGAGGGACTCTTTTATGATATGTGGGGCTGACCTGATGGCTCAGCTGTACCAGTCCAGAAATTAGTTAATTAGCATTATTAATGTGAGTGTTTAATAGGCATGTCTG
Source organism: Manacus candei (assembly GCF_025592945.1). Taxonomy (NCBI): domain Eukaryota; kingdom Metazoa; phylum Chordata; class Aves; order Passeriformes; family Pipridae; genus Manacus; species Manacus candei. Next base: position 9,911,858 of record NW_026138136.1, read on the forward strand.
CAGAAATAGGAAAATACAGAGCAAATTTGTATCAAATGTTACTGAAATCCATGCTTTTTCTTTATGATGCAGAAGAGATTTTAGCATGATAGAACTCCTCACTGAAGAGTGAAGAACAAATTCAGCAACATGATGATGTGAATGTTTTCTCCCTGTATTTTTGAATTAAATCTCTGTCACATAACAGAGAGAGAAATCTGATAACGGTGATACAGGCACTGCAGAGCAGATCTGCAGAAACTCATTTACATTTAGGTGGAACAATGCTGCTGTTGTGAGGCAGCTGATGTAAGGCAGTGACAGAGACAAGACCCCACTGAAGTGTCAGAAAAAAGCATGAGCCTATGAACTCTGGGGAGACGAGGACCAGAGTGTATTTCCTTTGGCTTCTTTGCAGGTGTAGAAGGTTGGGATTTCCACCAGCATTGCAGAGCAGACTGACTGGTTTGGGAATTGGACTAATTGTGGTTGGGAGGGAAAATGAGGATGCCACAGCTTTAAGGATAAGAGCTGCTTGATAGTATTTTGTTTTTGCCAACAGCTCCTGGTGACTTTTTGCAGTCATTGAGGCTGCGGTACAAAACTAGTCTGTGGGATCTCATATCACTACAGATAAGTAGTAGCGTCATGCTTATGCAGCTGGAAGGATTGAAGGGGCAAAAATCTCAGTTGTGACTTCTGTCTTTTGGTCTTTTCCAGATACCTTTGTCCTTTTGAAATAGTGTTCTGGGGAGATTTAATTATAGAAATAATCATGTGCAGACATACTGAGATTCTTAAAACCTGTAGAGCAACAAGCCTAGCATAATTAACTGAAGAATTGGGAATAATCTGTGAGTAATGTATTTTGTATTTTTTCTACATTTTTTTGCATCGCTGGAGTAGATGGCTAACAATTTACATCTTCATCAAAAAAATATAAAGTCATGGCATCTGTTGGCCCTCCATCCATGAGAGAATAGACACCATCAGATCAAGCCAGAAATAGTATTTTCAATTTGAAAAAACCCGTGTAACATATATGATTAAATGTCACTATTCAGACAGAGATAAAAATTCTGTCTTTAGAAGGGATTTTCTTTTTTATTTTTTTTATTTTGGTTTTTAATAATGAAGTTGTGTTTCATTCTGAACTGTGAGAGAATCAGAGCTAATTTAAAGAAGGAATATTTAAGGACTTCTGTGGGACATCATTACTTCTTGAACTCTTCGGCAGTATATTATGATTTATTTTATGCCGTCTTATATTTTTTAAGAAAGAAATCCCATGAATTCTGACTTTTGGTGGTTGTTTTCAGTTTTTTTTTTTTGTAATATAAAAGACTTCTAAATTAAACAGAGGGCTAACCATGTGAGATAACAAATCTCATAAATCACTTCAAAAGACTTTCTACAAAACACTTAATTACCAAGATGAATGAAACCCTTCAACACCCAATGAAGCCAGTGAAAGCTGAGAGTTTCGTCTGAAGATATGTCTGGTAAATTTTAGGTTTGAGTTTTCTCTGGAAAATGCATCCTACTGCAAGTCTGTGCTACAGCCTTTTTAATGGTTTGTCAAAGATCTAGATCTGACCTTAGGTTTAATCAAGCTAGGTGTTTAGGTCTTAATCCATGATTTACAGAATTTTAATGTTCAGGTTAAGGGGAATAAAATGTCCTTTACTTTTAGGTTCTTCAGTTGGATAGTGTGAACAAGAGGCTTCACATACAAAACATATTAATTTTTATGTAGTAAATCTTCCTATCCTTAATTCAACTGCACAGACAGAATTTTCAACATTCAGGGTATAGTCCTAGAATAACTTTGTGGGCTTTTTTTAAACTTAAAACCAACACATATCTCTGGCTTAGTCTAAATAATATGTTGTTCCTAAAAGCTTTTCCACATTAGACTATTACACTCTAATGATTATAGCTGTACTTTACATACAAATACTGTCATAATGTAGTGGTGAAAAAAAAAGTCATGCATACATAACTCTGAGTTAATTCTATCTTTTCAAAAATAACCATTTACAAGCTTATTACCTCATTTGATGCAAGAATGGCTCTTTGTTTGCAGTGATGCTTCTCTGAATGATGTAAGATAAACCCCATAGAATCTATTGGACAAACCCATATGTAAATAGTGGGGGTTTGGTGAGAAATTCTGTATGGATTGGGGCAATATGGTAGTCTCTTCCTTTTACAATATGTGATAATCAGCGGAACATTTCATGCATAATAATACTGTGGGTCTGTGTAATGAAGCAGAATTAAATATCTTTTTTAAAATAGGTAATTTTGGGCTTGTTACTGAAATTCATCTTGCTGTTAGTATGGTCACACATTTTGAGAAAGTATTTGTAAATATTTACACGTAACAGAAACTTTTCAGCTTCTGGGGTAGGTATTGTTCTGCTAGAAGTTAAATTCCTTTCCACCAGCATTTAAATTGTAAAAGAAATGAAAAATATTAGAAACTCTCCAGTCCTTGTTAAAGCTGCAACTGCCCTTTCATGAAAGAATGGATTTTAAATATTTAATGCTAATACATTTGGTGTTTGTTTGTTAAAGATGGCATGTTTATTCTGATTGTGAGGAAAATTTTTGAGTGTGAGGAAATTTTTGAGAAAAATAGAGAGGAAAACTTGATTAACTATTGTTAGAACAGGACTCTTAGGAAAAGTGAAGGCAAATGTCTTTTAAAAGTTATGGGAATGCATTTGGCTGAACTAGAGATATTGAAATGGCTCCCAAGTATATTAAAATTTTCACACATCCACATTTCCAAACTAATGGTTGACAACACCTGTCCCATCTCAACAAAGCCCGTGAAGAGGCATAAGAACCTGATGTAATATGACAATATGCTTTTAAAGAAGTGGGAAAACGTGCTTCTGCCCTTGCTCCCCTTGGTTATAGAACACGGGACACAATAGGCTGCATAAAGTACAAGAAAGGGCCTTGTCTGAAGAGAAACATAGTGAAGGAGACAGGAGCGAAGCTCCTGCAGACATTTGACTTTTAGTGATCTAGGAAAGAAACAGTAAGATGATAATGGTGGAGAGGAAGGAAGAAAAGAATGAAAAGAAGAGATGGAAATGGAGTATGTAAAAGATGCAAAGGGAGATTAGTAAAGATATACAAATACAAGAAGACATTAACCTCAATATGAGAAATAAAATACAGTGTTTTATATAGGTGTATCGCAAGGTTGTGAGATATCCAAGTTCCAAATGGGACTGGGTATCAGGGTCTTTTTCGGCCGGATAAGGGAAATATAAAAGTTCCTAAAAATTAAAATCTTTTGGGACCATGTGGAAATTTTGTACACAGAGGTGTCTTTTCTCTCTTTGGGCTAAGAACAAAGGAAGATCCATTATTTTTGACAGAGGATGCCTCAGAGCCAGTCAGAAGGAAGGGAAAGCCTCTTTTCAGAGAAAAGAAACCTTTTTAGGCAAAAATGAATATATTAAACTTATCTGAAAAAGGGTGGGATTTTGTGAAACCATAAAATGTATGAAATTTAAACCCAAAGGGTCTTTTTCTCCCCAAGAGTTTGGTGTGGGATGAGACCCAGCACGTGCCGAATAAACCTTTCCTTGATGTTGAAGTTCCTTTGTTTCACAGATATTTGATCTTTCTAAATTAAATAACGGGATATTTCTCACATCAAGGTATCACCTCCAGTTAATGAGAATGGCATTGCTGGAAGCTGAGAGTACATATGCAGTAATATGTATTGCTTGTTGCTATATGCATGCCTTTCTATGCTTTTCTTGCAGTTTTTGGTTCTAGCTGTGGTTGTGTTACGGCATGGCACTAGATGGCGTTATGCAATGATGCGGGAAGGGCATTCTTTTGCTGTATTTTGCAATAGTAGCGAGGAGACAGAAACCTGAAAACAAAACAAAACAAAACAAAAAAAACAAAAAGGAGGCTTCCTTATCACGAACAAAATGTATCCTTAAAATTCAATTTCACATTTGCTGCCTGAGGATGTGATTTGGAAACTGACCAAAGAAATAAGAATGCCAGAGTCTGAGTTTAGCTCTGGTCCAGCCTCAGGCAAATTATATCATATTGCTACCTGAATGACAAATACAGAACAAAAAATACTGTCTAACCTCACCCAAGATGTTGAGGGGATGCTTATATCAGTGGTTGTGTGAAGTGTATGTTGCATGCTGTGTAAAAAATATTACCATGATTGCACTATTATTAGCTGAACTGATAAAACTGCGATGCACTGGTGGAAGGCTTCTGGGTGTCCGCTGTTAAGGTATGCTTGCCACCAAAGAGAAAGCAAGGTACCATCGTATAAAGTGGAGTTCAACTGTCTCTATTTGTACTGTCAATCCTACGTTCATAAAATGGGGCTTTTTCTTGGCCTTTGTTAAAAATATTTCTGGAGTTCATTGCTCTTTGCTGTCAGATTAAATAACATTAAATGTATGAAATTTAAAATAAATTTCATTGGGAAGAGATATGTCTATTCTTCCTCTGTCTTTTGCATATATCTTTCTGGGCAGACATCTTTATTTTCTTGCATGTGTAAGAAATAAAAATTGTTTAATGTATAGAACATTTACATGAACCTGTGACATATTTTGAGCAAATAAAAATACAAATGTTGTGTACATGTACACACACACGCAAATAAATGTTTGTGTTTATTTGTAGAAGATGGTAGCTGTTTCCAGCCTGTATCACTTTGTTGTACCCTATTAAGTCACTGCTCTGAGTTAGTGCTGCACCTGGGGAGGAACAGCCCCAGGCACCAGCATATGCCAGGGCTGACTTGCTGAAAAGCAGTTTTGCATAAAAAGGCCTGGGGATCCTGGTGGACACCAGCTTGGACATGAGCCAGCAACATGCCCTTGCATCAAAGAAGACAAGTGTCATTCCAGGTTACATGAGGAGTGTTGCCAGCAGGTTGAGGGTGGTGATCCCTTTGTTCAACACGGGTGAGATCATACCTGCAGTGCTGAGTCTGGTTCTGAGCTACCCAGTACAGGAGAGATATGGACATGCTGGAGAGAATTCAGCGGAGGCCACGAAGATGGTTAAGGGACTGAAGTATCTCATAGAAGGAAAGGCTGCAAGAGTTGTGCCTGGAGAAAAGAAAGCTTAGGGGAAATTTTATTAATGAATACCTGAAGGGAGGGTGCAAGAAGGATGAAGCTAGGCTCTTTTCAGTGAGTGCTCAGGGACAGAACTAGAGGAAATGGGCACAAACTGGAACACAAGAGCTTCTGTTTGAACAGGAAACACTTTTTCACTGCGAGGATAACTGAGCACTGGCATATATTGTCCAGGGAGGTGGTGGAGTCTCAATCCTTGGAAACATTCAAAAGCTGTCTGAACACAGTCGTGGGCAACTGGCTCATCAGTGTGTACAGCATAGTAAAGTATGTTTAATTAGTGAAAAAGCAGAGCCTACCAATGAGAATAAGTTGGTTGCAATTATTTGGAACAGTAGTCATATTTCTTCTGATCCAAAGGAAGATATGCACACACTCAGGCTTTCTCTCACTACTGTGGGACACTAGAAAGTAAAGGAAATAACTTACAGTAGCTTATTGCAATAAAGATAAACCCCTGATTTTTGTAGGGCTAAAATAGCAATTTACTACAGTGGAAAAGAAGCAATGAAATTTTCTGTCAGCTTAATTCAAGGAGCTGAAAAGAATGCAAGTCATAAAAAAAATTTAGTTTTGAACAGGTATAAAAATTCTATAGATGATTTTACATTTAAGGAGAATGAACCAGTCTGAAGACTCCCCATTAACTTTCAAGGGCCATTGTGCAGATAATGGAGTTCATCCTCTGAAACATTTATTCTTTTTGTCTTATAGACACACATGCCTATCTCTGAGCAATGCAATTCACCGTAGAAGGAAAAAGCTATTTCTTTTGCATAAAGGCCAGGAGAAAAAGTGACAGAGAAATAAGACAGGAATAAGAATAAAGTTAAGGCTAGAGAGGGAATATATAGAATAAAGAGGAAAACAAATAAACAAACAAATTCCCATGCCACAATGAACAATGAAAATTAAAAATTATTGGAGGCTTACATTTTTGATGTGAAAATAACTACAAAAAATGCAACTCCAAATTGACAGCCTTGCTTTAAAAAAATGCATCTTTTGTTTTTTGGAAATCCTATAGTGATATTGAACTAATTTTTTTTTTGGTGTAAAACTATGGAAAACTTGATACTGCTTTGTGTCTCTTGTCTGTTTCCCTACCCACCACAAAGGTTTAACATCCTTTTGCTGTGGAAAGAACAAGCCTGTGAGTCTGTGATTTACTAAAACTGACATTGCAATGATTGGAAGACTTCTCAGTGGAAAACAATAGATGCTGTCATTTTGTGTTTTGAAAATATAAATCAAAAAAAATTTTGAACCTGACATGAAAAGTGAAATCTATACAGTGACAAAATTTATACTTTGAAAATTAATATGGACTTAAGGGTTTTTCTTTTGTGCAAAGAAACTAAAAGTGCTTTGGTTATTGTAGTGGGTTTCTGTGGCTGGGTTTTGTTAGCGGGGAGGGGGTGGCTATAGGGGTAGCTTCTGTTAGAAGCTTCTAGAAGCTTCCCCTGTCTGGTGGAGCCAATGTCAGCTGGCTCCAGGACAGATCTCCTGCCGCTGACCAAGGCCAAACCAATCAGAAGTAACAGTAGCGCCTCTGTAATAACATATTTAAGAACAGCAAGGTATTGTGCAGAAAGAATTCCAACCAGGGAAGAGTGGAGTGAGAATATGTAGACACAAAGGTCAGTGCAGAATGAGGGGCAGGAGGTCTTCCAGGTACCAGAGATGAGGCCCTTGCAGCCTGTGGTGCAGACCATGGTGGAGCAGCTGTGCTCCTGCAGCCCATGGAGGACCATCAGGGTGCAGAGACTCACCTGTAGCCCTTGGAGGAGCCCACACTGGAGCATGTGGATGCAGGAAGGAGGCTGTGACCCCACGGGAGGCCCAAGATGGAGCAGGGTCCTGCTGGAGACCTGCAGCCCATGGAGAGGGAAGCCCATGCTGGAGCAGGTTTTTCCTGGGAACAACTTGTGGCCCCTGTGGGGGACCCATGCTGGTACAGCTCATTCGTGAAGGACTGCACCCTGTGGAGGAGTGGCCCTCGGGACAGCAGTTTGGGAAGAACTGCTGCCTGAGGGATGCACTCACATCGGAGAGGTCCATCAAGGACTGTCTCCCATGGGAGGGACCCCACAGGATCAAGGGAAGGACTCCTCTCCCTGAGCAGCGGCAGAAACAACAACTGACCGCAACCCCCATTCCCCATCCCCCTGCACCACTGGGGGGGAGGAGAGAGAACATGGAAGGAAGGAGGGGTGGGGGGAAGGTGTTTTTAAGATTGTTTTATTTCTCACTCTTTGGCTCTTGTCCAGTTAATAATAAATTTAAGTAAAATCACCACTTTGAGTCTGTTTTGCCTGTGAAGGTAATGAGTAAGTGACCTCTTTCAGCTCTTAACTCATGAATCCTTAGCTGGTTTTTTTTTCTCTCCTCTGCCCAGTTACAGAGGGAGAGTGAGAGAGTGACTTTAGTGGGTACCTGGCATCCGGCCAGGGTCAACCCACTATAGTTATCAATGACTTTATCAACAGAAAGTTGCAGAAAATGGTTTTTAAATTTTTTTTAGATGCAACACCTTTCATCACTTGGAAACAAATGATCCATAAGGTTTTACTCTATAAGTGGGTTAATTTCTCCTGCATTCTCTCTGATGCCCCTAATTTCACCAACCTTTTGGTGAAGAGTACACTTTTATTTCAACACACATTGAGAAACTGGAAGAAAACACAAGGCAGTGTATGTCTAATTGTCTAAGATGTTATGAAACTGTACTGCATATTCACAGAGGATAAGTAGACACCATATGCCTTTGAATTTATGCAAAGAGCAACCTTTTTTTCATGGTTTTCTCTTGACCCTCATATAACTTTTGTATTTGTACAATTTCAAAAACCTACTCATTCTGAAAGTTTTGATCTACTTTAATAACAGCTAAATGAGCCCTGACCAGTCTCTACAAGCTTTATAAACCTAGATGATCCTTTTAACAAATGCTCTTGTGACTCTGCATTTATTCAATATTAGTGCCAGCAGTGCCATTTAACTGCCTTATAGTTTCTGACCCACTCGATCTGATGTACATTTAAAACTAGATTGATGGGATTTAGAAGAGAAGTAGTGCTTTAAATTATCCAATGTGTATTTTTATTGCTGTTGAAAATAAACGTGTTGACATCTCCACGAGTTAATTTTTCTTGCAGAAGGCTATTTTGTTTTTACTCAAAGGAAATGGAATCAAAATGTATGATTTATGTAATTTTTTTTGTACTTGTTTTATAGGAATTTATTCTTGTAAGCTTCACTCTCCATGTTTCATACAGTATTGACTTGTATAATAAGTTACAGTCCAATTCTCAATCTGTTGAAATTTTTCTTGTATGCTTCTTCTTAAATGTAGGCCTCTGACATGTGCCGCTCCAGATGTGCAAACACATGTATTTGCATAGACCTAAACAGAGAAATTTGGAACGTTACTCATCACAGTGTGAGCTTTTTAATGAAGGAGCAAGGCCTTCTTTAAATCTGACAGGCTGCACAAGGGACAGAAGACAGGGATAAAGAAACACACCATGTAGTGGTATTCCTGTCTTCGTAACAGGCAAAATTACCTGGCACAATGCAGGTATGTTTCTTCTTACTCTGTATGTTAAGGAAAGAAGAGAAATACTTTAGATTAACTACTTTTTTTTTTTTTTTCCCTGGTGACACAGCTGCTGAGTGCAGACATTGTACATAGATGTATCACATACATAGAGAAATCTAATGGGTCAAAGTGGGCTCATCATGTGTAGCTAAGTACTGTCCTTAGCTGTCCTATCTCCTGCTGCCTCCTGTCTGCCTCTACCTCACTGATTATTCTACCTCTTGATGCTCTTAATCATTTGTTGTCATGATTTGACAGTTTCTGATGAGACTACACAAAAGGTGACACACATTTTGGACCGTAGGACACCAGGAGAGGAAGAGTAAGGCTTTTAAAAAAGCAGGTTGTTAAATTTAAACCTATCAGTCTTTACAATTTTAGGAAGAAATTTAAGCATAGTGAAGAAGAGAGTTTTACATGTGTCATAAACAATTGCCCAATGTGAAAATATTCTCCTATACAAAGATATATATATATATCTTGCTTTTTTTTTTTGTTTTGTTTTCAAATTTCAGAGATGGAGTTTGTTGGGTCTCTGGTTTTTTTTTGTTTTGGTTTGGTTTTTTTTTCTAACTTGGGACATCCATTTTTTGTGTGATAAAGTAAATATGTGTGTGAGTCCATTCATGCTCATTAGACTTCCAAAATTACAAGACTATAAAAAAACCTAAACTATTTACTACGGATTTTTATCTTAAATTAGTGTGCAGTGTCATTATTCCAAGAAGAGGGGTGGCTGAATGCGTGGCTCATTTTTTCATTGTCATACTGAGTTTTTGGCTGCAAACTGAAAAGATTTGGTTTTCCGATTTATGACAATAATCCCATACATATTCATCATAATATTTTTGTATTGATTTCTGAGAAACTCTGTTCTTGATCAAGTTTTTTTGAAACTGTATGTTGATATCTTTAATTTCAGAAAGCACTGATCCTAGTATATGTTGACATTTGTTTCCTCCCAGATGGAGGTTTTAAGAACTCTCTGTAATTGATTTATGAAGTACCAACCCTCTTGTGGATGGAGCATCTTCAGTGCTTGTCCTCTGCTCTGAGTGTTTTTAGTGTTAGTACCATAAACAACTTTATTGTTATGGGCACATACACTCTTACGCATTATTAAATGGATTGAAACAACTGAGTAAATTTGTGAAAGTAAATAACCAGCCATCATATACAAATATAACTGATATAGATTATTATAATGTCTGTGTAAATCAGGTGTTTGAGCAGCCCTGCTGATTATCAATAGGAAAAGAGTTTCAAGGCTCCAGTTGTGATAACTGTTGTCATTCACTTTTTTCTTCACACTTGGCATTGTGCTTTTGTGTCCTTGTGATTTGTGATGGTTCATGCTTTCTTAATTTATGGAGATACCAGTGAAGTTCACCAGACAGCTCCTCTGTCTGTTGTGTAAAAAAGAAGATGTCATTTCTTTGTTCCAAAAGGTGAAAAGATAGGAATGTAAGGATATATCTGTGTTCTACGAGGATAGTAGTATAGTTAGACCATAGTGTCTGAATATGAGGTGCATATTGCATTTGCAGCAGTAATGAAGAACAGAAGTTGAAAATTTGATATTTCTTGTGTCTTGGTTGCACTATTGTCCCAGATGCAAGATAGGTAAGATTGTGTTTGCTTTTCAGCACCTGAATTATCATACTTACTGTAAATAAACCTTTCTTCTCTTTCTTTTCTTACTGCTCCTAGCCATTTGTATTTTCTGCTCTCTCTACTTACTCTGTGTTTTCTGTTATGGGAACATCACAAAAAAAAAAAAACAGATTACATTTTCCTTTATGCATTTTAAAGGTTACAATTTATCTGTCATTCTTTGCCCAGTCTCCTAGTGTCTTTAAATTCAAATTCTCTCAGTCTGCCATGGATGTGACAGGATGTGAATTACGATGCAATAGAACACTTACGAAGTATAAGGCTAGAAGTCAAATACCATTAAATGCAGAAATGCGTGAATGGTTGTGCCATAAGTCACTTAATAAAATGTTTTGTGATTCTAAGTTGGCCCAGTGCAATTCCATAAAGAAAGCTCAGGAATAATTTATTTTAAATTATTTTAAATTTACTTTATTGAATACAAATTAAATGGGTTAAAATGATGAAATATATGTTCTCTATTATAGGTTAACACTAAGAAATCTATAAAAGGATTTAGTTGAAAAAGAGTGTAGCTGTGCATTTTCAAAGCTTAAAGGATTACTGTATTGTGCAGGATGAGGGTCACAGAATGATTTGGGTGGCAGAGGACCCTAAAGATCATCTAGTTTCAACTCCCCTGTCACAGACAGGGACACCTTCCACTAGACCAGGTTCGTCAGAACACCATCCAACCTGACCTTGAATACTTCTGGGGATGGGGCATCCACAGCCTCTCTCAGAAACCTGTCCCAGTGCCTCACCACACTCAGAGCGAAGAATTTCTTCCTCATATCTAATGCAAAACTACCCTCTTTCAGTTTGGAGCCGTTTCTCCTTGTCCTATCACTACATTCCCTTGTAAAAAGCTCCCCTCCCCTCCAACTTTCTTGAAGGCCCCCTTTAGGTCCTAAAAGGCTGCTATAAGGTCTTCCCAGAGCCTTCCTTAAATTCTTCCTAAATTGTTTCCTTTTTTCTCACTACCAGGTGTATCTGAGGATCCTGAGCATCCAGTCTGATATAAATAATAAAGACAATAGATCCTGCAGTCTTTTATTATGGTTTCTTCCTGCACTGGCTGTTTAGAAATTGATCAAAGTAACTTTGCAGTAAAGAAGTTTGTGGTAATTTTCTATTAGTAAAAACATTATTCTAAACCTCAATATTTAGAACTGTGTAAGATTTAAACCAAGGTGGTTTTTTTTCAGTTCTCAAATGCTTTATGCTTATCCTAAATAAGGGAACTTGGACCCTTTTGATGTGTGATCCACATCTATATGTAAAGCCAAAAGGTGTTGAGTTATGATGTTCTTAGGATGGGAACACTTACATTCACAGTGAATGCCTTCCAGTTGGTAACATTTGGTAGATGGTGGAAGCATGATTAAGAATCAAAGAACAGCTTCTCCATCTGAAATAGAGAAATCTTTATTTTGATCTTTTTTTCCTTTATCTTAGTTAAAAAAGTAATCAAAGTTTATTAAACTCTCTTTGGAAATGTGATACCCAAGACTCATTTTCATGAATTTTAAATATTTAAGTTCCATTTAAGTAGTGTCATTCCTTTTCTGACGTTTGGATTTAGATAAAAATGGTTCCAAACCTTATCCTACAGCTGCTTGTCAGGCGCTCAGACTGTAGAAGTAAGGGAATATTGCCACATTACATCTAGTTGTTCTGGTTTTGTCTGACAGCCTGTGACAAGGTCAAAACATAGCACAAAGGTCTGAATTACAGTTAAAATGAGACAAAATAAATTTCTCAATAAAGTTGCCTGAATTTGAAACAAATGGAGAAAAGAGACTTTTTTTCCACAGTTCTGGCAATGCAGATAGTGGTTATTGCATTATCCCCTCACTGGAGTCAAATTCTGAGAGATACCAAGGACTTAGTATTCCAGGAAAATTTAATGTGTGTTGGAAATTTTCATTTAGATGTTTTTCATGTCTGTCCTCCTATCGAAGTATTTACTGGTCAGTAGATTTTATCTGATTACTGAATTGTGAAGATGTAATTTCTTGTGGTGGGCTATTAAATTATACAGTTCCACAACTGTTGTCACTACTAACTTCTATAACCATGCCTTCAGTGTTGCAGATGTAATACAAGTCAGAATGTGTCTTCTTTTTTCTCTCTCTTTTGTTTTTTTCTTGGCTTCTGAAGACTCACTTTCATTTTGGAAAGGTATTAAGTTGGTACACCTGGTGAATTTTCACTGACTACTCCCTGTATATGTATAAATGCATTTACACTGCCAGCTCAGAGCCAAGCCTCAGAAAAAAAAAAGTGCAAAGCTGAAAGTGGACAGAAGTACTCAGAAGCCTAGTGACAGAGTGAGGTTTTAATGAAATTTTCGGAAGGGACTAAAATAGTTCAGGTCTTGGTTTCGAGATGTTTTAAGGGAGTAGGGCAATTGGCCTGTTAGAAGATTAGTTATTTATAACACCTTCAAATTACATTTTGTCATGTGTGACTATGACTATTGTCCCTTTTATCAGAGCATGGATTACATGTTGGAAAGCACTAGTGGAGGGTGTTCTTTTTCTCATAAAATTTTGGCATGAAAGCAGAATTCTGGAGTGGAACTTGCAGAATTTAAGTTAATTACAAAATAAATAGTAAAACTGCTTCAAACTCCTGAAGATATGAGGAATAGGGAAGCTACATACTTTACTTAAAATAAAACAAGACAAAACTTTAATCTTTATACTTTCTCACTTGAATAATGATCCTGAAGTTTTTATATTTTATGCAAATATGGCCATTATGATGAGGATGAATATACAAATTAATGAAGCCTATTTTGGGAATAAGCATTAGTTAATCCAACAAAAGCAGTAAATGGTATTTTTAATCTTTCAGAGGAACTACAGGTAATTCTTTTATTGCTTTCTCTGTTTTCCTGCTTTCTCACACATCTGCAAACTCTTTAGAGAACAACTTGGCTCTTAGTGTCCAGTTGAAGCACTGTAGAATAAAACAATTTGTTAAAGTCCAAGAGTAACTTACAGTCTGTATAAACCAACTAAAACTGTGATTTTAATAAATTGTGGTATATCAGTCAGCTTCAGATCTAATCTTGCATCTTTTAACAGGAGTAGCTTGTGATAAACCTTACTGTTTATGGGCTAAGCCAAATCAGAAGAATGCATCCACCCGTTTCTTCAATACAGATTCCTCAGTGTGAGCCTTCTTGTGTTCCTTGCAGGTAATAAAGGGTTCACCTGAAATGCATATAATATTTATTTAAGAGTAGAGTTAGTGAGAATATTGCTTTTAACATACATGGGAATAATGCTGAGAGCATCTTAAATTCCTTCCTGGTCTGTAGACTTCAAAGTGTTCTAGTTTTTTATTTCTTTCTATTTCAGAAGAACCTAAGATAAAAAAAAGTCTGTCTGTACCTAGCCCAGTGTTAAATTGTCAGTGATTTCTTCTGAAGGCTACTGTTTATTGGAGGCCCTTGGAAAAACAAAGTCACTTGAGAGATACATATGTATATGAGGATAGGGATGATGGTGTGCTGTAATTTTTGAGCTATCTGTTGTTACAGCTATGTGCTAGTCTACTTGTCTCTCATTTAATCCAGTTTTTCTTCGCTGCCCAGAAAGGAGGATTATGATTATTCAATACTTTTTGCTCGAATTACCAAATCAGTATTTAAATATAGATTGGTCTTGAATTAGTTACAAAGGCTGAATGATGTAGTCTAGCAATTAGTTAATTTTTTTTAATGAAGCAAACTCTTTGTGATGAACTAATTAACTGTATAACATACCATTCATATACTTTTTATGATATATTTTCAATCATATGCTGACAAGTAATTTTACTGGAACAGATTTTATTTAGGTCTTCCTTTCCTATGTAGTGAAAGTATGAATTTTTTTGAATGTTAGAATAATACTATTACAGGCTAAGAATATCCCACTTTAGCTATTCGGAATAGGGGATAACAATGACAGACACTCATGATGTTTTAGCAAATACTGGTGCTTTCAGCCCAACTTTAATGTGTGTTTCTGTTTCAGAATGATTCTAAGAGATCCCTGTATTTCTTGACAGATCGGGTTGTGCATGTATGCTTTGTGTTAAGAGATGTATCTGCTTCTTTGGTATTGCTTTTCTCTTCAGCTGTAGATGGATGTTTAAATATAATACTCTGAGTTTGAAAAATAAGTAGATATTGTAGTTGGAAATGTTGTTAAATATATTTGTTTCAGTGTCCCTTAATTTAGTGCCTATTTTTACATCTGATTCAATGTGATAAAAGATTTTTCACAGGAAAAAAATCGACAGTTTTCAGTTGAGTGGGTTCACAGTGACCTTTGTTACAGTGGTTTTGCGGAGGTCAAATTGTAACACACTAACACATCACACATTTAATTACTCAAGAATCTTGTCGTGAGGCTTATTATTGATGTCAGGTAGATGTGGTTGCTTGAATACTTCTCCTAGGTAGACCACTATGCTGCCAGAAAAGCACTTCACTTTTGTATCTAAGTGCAGCACACATGTATTTCTAGTGGAGAGTGGGAATACTTAAAACCTGATCAACCACATTGGAGAACAGTGGGTTAAAACTCACCCAGATGCTAAGCTGAGCAGGAGAAGGTAAAGGTACTGCTGCTGTGGAAAGAGGTGAGAAAAATCTGGCTTGCATCTAGTGGAACAAAGGTGGAGAAAATGTATGTTGAATTCCCTAAATTAGTGCACTAAATACCAAGGAAGAATAAATTCCTTAGGCAAAACAGAAAGCTTAGGAAACAAATGGACATGAATTAAGCATTAATACATTTTTAAGCTGAAAACTGGGAGAAACTGGTGATGAAATGAGAATAATAATTGTGGAAAAGTGTGTGTGAATTAAGTTTGAATATCTGACATGATTTCTACTAATTCATTGGAATGGGATCTGGTATCCCTCTAGCATTTTGAGCATCTGCAATTATAAGCTTTGCTGAGTAGCTCTCTGTGTCTCCAGAACTCATACAGAATATAACACAGTTGGACATTGGTCTCTCTGGAGTCTTTGAAGTCCAGCAAATTTTGGTGTGAGCAAAATCTCCATGATATATACAATTCCAGAATTGAATCACATGCATCTTATACCTTGCTTTGTAACAACTTATTTATGACATCTAGAAACAAATTTACAAAAAATGACAAATACCATGAAAAAAATCACTACAAAAGAGGAAAATGTCACAGAAAGAATATTCAACTGAATGAATGGATAAGCAAAAAAAATTGCTGGTGACTGGAAGATTTAGATTATGAAGTCACAAATAAAGTTTTCAAGGAGACCTGTTCCATTGCTTAGGCAGTAGTTAATTGGTTTTTCTCAAAGCAACAAATTTACACCCAGGATTTATCTGAGTATTGATGTGGCTTCCCACAAAGGAAGTTTGTCTTATGTGAGATAAATGGTATAGACTCAAAATCATCTCTTTCTAAATGTAATGTGGGTCTAATTTAAAAATGATTGTCTATTTTGCCATATGGGAAGAGGCATGGACTGTGGTGAAGCTTATTGATTGCTGCAGGAGTGAGTACTTCCTAAGCAATTGTACCAGTAAAAAAAGAAATCAATCAAAAATGTTGTGATTTGGAAAGAAAAATATAATTTTTTTTATTCAAAATATTAGCAAGTTCTGTCAACTTGAAAAATGGCACAAGCACACACAGGTTTTGCTTTTCGTGGTGAGCATTTGGTGTAATATGGCTCTCTCTATTATAGTGCTACATAGCAGTGATATTGACATCACATATTATTGAATAGCTAAGTATTCCTAAATACTTTCTGTCACAAGTCCTTTCATTTACCTCTTTAAAGGCATAAAAAGTCAAAAATAAAAAACTAAATCTTCTTCCATGTTTTATAGTGCTTTCACTTAAACTTTTCTTTTTAAATACCTAGTTTCAATACATTCTACCAATTGCAACCGTTTACTTTACACTGGTAGATTAGATGACTAGAAACCATGGATTAGCTGAGAACACAATTTTGTTTCATATTCAAATTATTCCCTTTTGGATTTCGTTCTCTCCTCTTACTTTAGACCTTCTTCTTTTCTTTTGGCTTTTGGCTTTGAATTTTTTTCCTACTGACTCTGAACTGGTGTATTTTACTAAGTTGTTTTTTTTTTTTTTTTTTTTTTGGTGTGTGTGTTATGCATGGCCTCTTGACTATACTATTAATACTTTTAAATTTCATCTCACTTTCTTTTGCCATCCATCTACTCTGTTCTTATTTTCATATTTCATCTTTTATAAGCTTCTTGATGCCCTCTCTTTTGCTCCTGGTATCTCGTCATAGAGTGTCTTTTTTTGGCTGATTTGTATCTTAACAAGGTTTAGTATTGTTTTCCAAGTGAATAGATTTATTCAGTGAAAAATGTAATTTTAGTCAATATGAAACCTTTGCAACTGTTGTAAAATGGGGTGAATACTTTAGGACCTTTAATTTAAAAAGTGGTTCCATGATAACACTTGTTGAAATATCTCCAAAGTATTTCTCAATCTGGATTCATTGGAGATGTAGCAGCATTTATTAAAACAGTTGGAGGAGTTATCTTCTTGAAGTCACCAAATTTATGAAGTAATCTTCCACATCTAAGAATATGGGTAAACTATGAATGAAGAGACCTTTGAATGGATTTTTTTTTTGCTCTTTCTTGCTGAATCTGTTTTGTGTTAATAATTTAATTCTTATAATTCAGGATATGACATGAGAATGGTTGTCTGTGCAGTCGGGAACATCTGGGTCCCAGACCCTATTCCGATGATTATTTAGTTAGATGCCATAAAATGAAACTGCTTGAAAGGAAATGGAGAGAAGTCTACACAAGAATATTTTAGACATTTTAAAGTTTGGGGAAAAGCTCTGAAGGTGCACAGTGCGGATTTTTATCTCGCTCTTCAGAAGAATCATCTAACCAGATGTTCGTAGAGAGAACATTATAACTTTCCTCTCTGGAAGTTTTAGATGTAGCTCTTGGGTGTGCAGGTGTGCCTCTTTGTTCACCCAGTGTTCCACTTCAGCCCAAAAACTTGAAAATGTGATGAAATAATTTTTCCTTAAATTTAGCAAAACATATGGTTTCAAATACAAAGTATCACGCCAAATCTTACTTTTGGCTGTGCCTGAAAAATATTTTCAGTACTTTGGCCATTAAATTATAAAAATTAGTCATCCTCAGAGCCATAATCTAGACCCAAAGATCAGACCAGTCATCATCTTTGTCAAATTCTTCAAGCTATTATGTCAGCAGGAGCTCTGTTGCCTTCATTAGAGCTTTAGCCATGTATTACATCAAACAGGAAAGAAAATTCATCTCCTTTAACAAAAGCAATTGACTTTTAAATCTCTACCTGCATATAATCTCTTCACTGAGAGATTCCAATGTGCATGCAGTAAATCTAACTAGATAATTTGTTTAGTGGTTAATTTCTCTTTTTTTCAGAGGGAACAACTTTGGAAAGCTTGTGGTTATTGCTGTTAAGCTATGCTATGATATTTTTCTGCCTTCTATTGTCAATATATAAAAACACTTTCTATAAAAGTGTTTACATGATTCTTAAATCTATTTTTTATCCTCACTGAAAAAGAAAAAAATTATTCACAGAACTTGGAGGAAACTGAATTTTTTAGCTAGGTTGTTGATGGCATAAGCCACGAACCAGCAAGCTGTGTTCATGGGTCAGCGATCACTTCATGACTGGAGATGTATGAAAGTCTGCTGAGAGAGCACACCATGCTCTACTCTCATTCTAACATCATTCAGTTGTGTTTGAGAGGTGAGAGATTTCTGTTCTCTGCCACATCATCCCTTTTTACTATTTTTAACACCAGCTTTCTGAACATGCTTTTTCCCCCCCACTCTGTCCTTGTTCTTTTTTATTTGCAAGAAGAGGTGACTGTGTGGGAGGAAAGATACAAAAAATATGACAGTGACAGGATGTTGATACAGACAGTAGTTTAAATAATGAGATGCTCTCACTGTCCTCTGCTCCTGTCTCCTGTGTATTTTAATAACAAAGTATTATACAAATAGCTGTACCCATGTTACTTGGGACATGGGATGGAATAAGCCTCCCTCAGTAAAGCTCAGGGCATTTCTCACTTCCAGTACTGTGATAGGGACACCTTTGTTTATGCAATCAGGTAGATTGAAATAATTGCCTGTATTCTGATATAATTAATTTGGTTACCAGAATGTCTCATCATATTTGGTCCACTTATATCTCATGGGATCCTCCTAATTTACACTCTAGATGCTTGATTTTTCTGGCCACAAACCAAGACTAATTGTGGTGTTTTCGTTTTCTATTGTAACATTTGAACAACTACATAAAATGCCTTTTCCCTCCTTCTCTGTTGTGCTTTAACATATTCCTGAACCACACAGAATTATGTTAATTACCTCTATGAAAGTAAAATTACTAGTCTTCTCAAAAGAAAAATACATAATAGTTGTCATTGTAAGTATAATGATAGACTTTTATTTAGGAATACATCAATCACAAAAGCAATCAGAAATTCACATTTAATACTCAGATGAGCAAAGTGCAAAACATTTGTCCTTTTCTTTTTTAATTGCAAAATGTTGGTGTTCTTATCGATCCTTTTAGTGAAAAAACAAAACAAGGAAGGCAGACTTTGTTGTGGGTGGATGGCTCTGAGTCAGATGTGCCTGTTTCAATACCATTAAAAACTTGCAGGTTGTGAATTTCAAAACCAGTGTGAGCCTCTTTTTTACACTGGAAAACTGTTACATTTTACCTAGTTGCTCAGTTATTGTGTTAGTCTAGTTAGGCTGACTCTGCTTTTCATGGGAAGAGTCATCATAGGGTGTCCTACTTAGAAGTTCTTATAAAGTACATTAGTAAATATTCTTCAACTGATTATACATCATCATAGACATGCACAATTATTTGATAGAATGGACTATGCTCATTGTCAGCTAGGTCCATACATGAATGGAATGATACAGAATTTTTAGCCTTAGTGTTTATTTTTAATTCTGAGTAGTTAAATATCTAAATAAAATATATCTGAAACATTTTATAGATTCTTTTTAATATTCTGAATGGCACTATCATCTTCTAATCAGTGTCTCTGCTAACATCTGATTCTACATATAATAACCTAACTTAAAACTTGCTCAAACAGTTTCTTTTTCATCATATAACTGACAGTTTCTGATGAAATATCTGTTGCCATGTTGCTAAGTTTGTCTTTTTAATTATTTTTGTTCAGATTCTGTTCACAGGGATTGTCAAATTATAGAAGCAGAGAAGTAGTATACAAAATACTTAGCAAGATGATACATTTTTATATTTTCATTTGATTATCAGTGCTTTTATCTTCTACATACAATCTTCTCTCTTCTTGTAAGTTCTATGTTCACCCTCAGCTCTTTCCAATCCTTCCCTTTTTTTTCCTCTTCAGTGAAGGTTTCATTTCAGCAAGTGGAATTTCTGTCAATTCTCTCTGCCTTAAGAGGGTTTTGGATCAAAGCTCCATGTAAGACCAAAGTGCTATTTCTTAGAAGGGATACTTGAATTGACATATTGAATTTGAGTGTCCCATTTGAAATACAGCGTAGTATAGTATATTTCAACACCTGCTGCCCTGCACACTCTATTCTATATTTTAAGTATTTTACTTTCATGTTTACAGATGATGATGATGCCATGTATTTGCATTCAGCTCATTCTGGAGAATATTTTGTGAGCTAATTTGGTTTAATTTGGTTAATCTCTAGGAAAGATCCAAGCAATAAAAGATCTTAAATGAAAGATGTCTGCTTACTTTGGTCATTTTGTCAAATCCCTGAGTGCCGCGGTCCAAAGAGGGAAGAGGACACGAGGAAGGGTGCAAGTAGAACCCCCTATTTACGCGTGCACGAGGTCTTTTATCAGCTCGGGAGGGGAAAGGGCCAGAACATAGGGCGGAGCATGAGACAGACAAGCGAGGCGACAAACCAGGATAGGGACACGGGCAAAAGGGGAAGGAGCGGGGGAAGCAGGGAGCAGGCAAACTCATGGCAAGCCTGGGCATGTCCAGGCTGTGCACTGTGTAGTGTGAATACAGTGAAGCCACATAAGAACAGTAAAGTCCCTATAATAAAATCCTGTCAATTGCTGTATATTTTTCTCCACACCTGGAACTGTTACCGTCCTGAATCTTGTTCCTTCACACCTGAGTCTTTCATGATTGCAAATTTTCTGATTCTTTGTATCTGTAGATTTTTAATGTAGCAAAAGTACTTGAAGCACTGTCAAATGTGCTGTGAAGGTAATGTTTATAATATTTATTTTTAAATTTGACAATTTTTTGAAATCCATATTTTTATCAAAGTTATCTGGCCATTTGAATTCATGATTTGAATTCAAGTAAGGTACAGAGAGCTCGTTTAAAAAGCTACAATTTACTTGGGAAAGAGAAGTAGCAGGAAGAAGCATTGCGTTCTGTGTCAATTGCTCTGAGTTGCAGGAAGAGGAAAGATTTCCTTCCTTTGGGAAAAGGGATGGGGAAAATGATAAAGAAGGCATATTTAGAGTTACTTTTGAAGCACTTAGCAAGGGAGACTAGAAGGTTATATTTTGGAGCAATTATCCAAAGTACAGAGTTCTATAGTGATGGGGGACTTCAGCTAGAGCAGTAATTGAAAAGCATACTGCCTACAGCAAATTCTTGCAAGTTGCTGGTAAGAGTTTTCTCGTACAGAAGTGGGAGAGTCTTCAGGCCCTTCTGTGATTGGCTAACTACAAATTTTAGGCTTACTCTTATAATTCAAGTAGACAATTTGAATATATTTTTAGAAAAGGTATGTGGAAGAAAATTAAATAAATATATAAACCCACAGAAAAAGAATCCCAACCCAATAGACTTAAAAAAGACAATTTTAACAAACTAAAAAAAATAAATTAATTGTCTGAGAAGCATACACAAAGATATATGGAGTTCAGAGTAGCTGACACTTCCCTAAAGTACATTATTGGTGCTAACTCTTGCACTCCAGAGTAGAGAAATGGTAGTACACAGTAAGGGAAACTTGGTCAAATTAAAAACTACATGCATAAAGTAGATACACAGAAGTAAAACCTGAAAGACTGAGGCACAAGTGTAAACCTGGCTTTGAGGAAAATGAGTTTTATAGAGCTTTGCTGCTAAATAGCAGGGGTACATTCAATTCCACAGACCTTTTATAGAACTGGTACTATTTAATATTTCAAAGATGGATATTGGAAAAGAGAGGCTCTTTATTAAATGCTAAGATTATGCTTCTCAGAATGAAGTACACTGGAAGAGAGAATTAGAATTCAAGGTGACATTGACAACTTACTGAAATGTCCTAAAAATATGGTGAAATCCATTAGAGTCAGCACAAAATTTCCTGGAAAACCCGGACTAATCAATTGTGTAAATGCAGGATAGCTAGATAGTAGCTCTGCCAAAGTGGATACAGGCAGCAGTGAATCAGACTTGAACTGTGATTAAGGTGGTGCAGATAAAGAAAGGAAAAAGCAATACTGTATTGGGAAGTGCTAATAAGACTATCGTTTTCAGATATGTGAATCCATCTGCCCACTGCTTTTGCTGTCTGTAAACCTACAGTTGCAGAAGTGCTCTCAGTTTTAGGTTTTGCTACACAAGAAAAACATCTTGGACTATTGAACTAAAGACTCATCACCACACACACACACATACATGAGCACAAAAAACCACAGAAACATGACGATAGGCAAGGGAACTCCATTAATCCATCTAGAGGCATGAGTTTCTGCCTGGCTCCTCCCAGGTTTGTCACAAAGAAACTATTAGCCCTTGTCCCAGTGTGAAACTCATCAAGATGAGTCAATGGGACAGGTTCTCCTGAGCAACTTTTGGACTGAAGGAAGTTTTTGTTTAGGAGGTATGGACCTCGTTATGAAATACAAGGGGAAGACTATCTCAGCATTGAACATATCTTACTATGGTATGTTTAAGGAAGGAAGCAAAAGTGGGGAAAAGGAAGGAATCTTCATGGTTTGGGGAGGAAGAAGCTTAGGAAAATTGAGAGATAAGAGGATAATAAAATGAGCCTGTTGTATTTAAGCAGGTTGCCGATCAGTGCTTGCCTAGCTGTACCCTGAGCCTGATCAGTGCAATCTGTACTGTCTTCCTGTTCAGTTCTATTTTGCAATATTTTTCAAGGGAAAAAAACCTATTTATTTTCAGTGGACTTCTCTCTAGGAAGGTCTAAGTGCCAGAGAGTTAAATGGGACCATGGAGGGCCTGTGTGGTTTTGATGCCAGTAGCTGAAGAAACCCAAGTGTGTCCATACTTGTGGATGTATATGTCAGTGTATAATCACTAGCAAACACCTAACTGGTCTAGTTGTTGAGTAAGATGGAAGCTTGGGTGTCACATCTTGGCTTGGCCATGAGTCTGGAGAAACGTGAGTGGTCTGTGACCTGACTACTGGAGGGACCAGTATGTCCAAGCCAGCTATTGAAGAGAGAATGGCCTCTGGGGTATAGCTTCAGGAAGAGCGACCTGGTTGCACATGTTTGTGTCTGTGAGTGAGGCAGCAGAGATGCCAAGGGATCAAGAACACAGGTATTCAAATAGACTGAATGTCTAAGGCCAGTTACTGGAGCGATACATATTTTGTATATATGTGTCTATGTATGTATAAATTTTCTGCTAATGGGCTTTCATCCATATAAGGGAACAAGATCAGGTCATTGATGTTCTTTTTTTTTTTTTTGTGAGTGCTGATGTTCATATATCTGTGTGGCCAGCCACATGTATATCTCTTTGTGCGTTGTGCGTATGCCTATTCAGAATACATACGTCACCTTGCTGCTTGCTGTGCCTGGGCTGCCTGTAGCGATCCATCAGATTCAGCAATTTGTTACAAGTGCATTTGGAGAAACCTGAGAGACAGACAATGAGAATCATGGGAATTCTGAAGAAATGAGTTTTCTGGGTAAAAAGAGAAGTAAAGGAGAAAAGGGTGTACTTTAGGATGTAAGAGGAAATACATAGGGGAGGGAAATAATCTGTAGTGCAGATTCGAGTACTTGCAGCAAAAGAGGTTTAGTTTAAATATTAGGCCAAACTACCTCATAGATGGGAAGGCCAAAGATAGTGAGCTTTGCATGGGTAAGCTGTTGAACTTCTGTCTGCAGAGGTTTTTTAAGAGGAGGTCCTACAGTCTTCAACGAGGAATTCTGTTGTTGATCCTGCTTTTAGTTGCGGAATAGTTATGGTTTCCTTTGTGCTTTCATGCTTTAATCTTTTTTCACTTATAAATTTCTATGTTTTATGATACTGGATGTGTGTCTGGCGATAGGAACTTGAAGGATTTGCCCTGTTCAAACTCTAATGTCCTGCAGCAAATGGATGAATTGCAAGTCTTTAATAAAAGTTTTTGGGGTCACAGTGGTTTCTGACCAATGTTTGGGTCTAAAGGCTTTTTGGAGAGTTAGAAGTCAGACCCTGAAGAGAGATTTTGAAGTTGACTAGTCTTTTGTGTTGACACAGCTCTTTCCAATGTAAATATATTTCTTGTTTTGCCCTTTTTCTGCATCTCTTTCCTTGGATTGCTTTGCAAGGTGCCCTTATTCTGTGTGAATTGGCTTGAAGCACTAGACAGATGCTTCTTGCTCTTTGATGACAGATATTTAGAAGGCTGAGAGCTATCAAGGCAGGATTCTTCCAACATCATTGGTACTTATCTGTCTCATCCGAGTAGCTGTGCTAGTGGTTCATGGTGTCCTGCTATATGAAGCGGTAATTATTTATTGATTTATTTCAGTGCAGAAAGCCTTCAACATTCGTTCTGTGAGATGAAAAAGGAGTCCTTAAACCACAGAGTCAGAGAAAATATCTGAATGATAACTAGGATAAGTCACAGCAAATGGGCCCTACTTCTAGACAGAGGCTGAGGCAGCAGACTGCTTTGAAATAAGTTCCCTCAGTAGACCTCTTTAGAGTGGGGGAAGAAAAGGTAGTTCTGATTCTTATGGGAGAGCAGTAGCTGCCGAGCCTTTCCAAGATGAGGACCAGGAAGTGAGGTGAGGGCAATCTGAATGAGGAAGAGTGAGCAGAGTTGATGTTAGATCATGGCAGTCCTTTTATAAGAAATGCAGTCCCAGAAGCACAGCTGGTCAGGGCTTCAGGGAGGGGATGCAGGTGTGTGGAGGAAAGTGAGGAATTGCTTAGCCTGGTATCAGTTGCTCTAGTACCTCATTAGAACGCTGCTAATGTGGGAACTGGCCTCCGGAGGGTAGTTTCTATAAAGTTTTGCTACTGCTTTGGTCATGACTGACTTTGGACTCACAGAGTTTGTTTCTTCTGTGTCTGCTGGACACCTTCACCAGGGCAGTCATCATTCCTGTTTTCCTTCTGTCAAGGACTGGAAGATGGAGTCTGGTTTGGTAATGGGGACAGTACCTAGAATCAGTGGTACATATTAATGAATGAACTCTGCTGCAGCCCATACCGGAAACAGTGACAGGAGCTGTAAGAGTCACAAAGCCTAGGTAGGGAGAGACAGTGGGAATCTAAACTCTTACGGGCTGCAAAAGAACATATGGCCTATGATTTCATTTCCAGTCTTTACTGAGCATATCTGAAGTGGAAAAAACATGGTTGCATGTAGCCTAAGGCAGTGACACTGTCTGCAAAGGGCACAGAATGAAGGCTTTATATATGTTCCCACTTTCTTGAGATATGTTTCCTTTCTACCATAATTAAAATAGTGACATCAGACAGCTTGTTTGGGAGTATCAAATCTCTGTGCTGCTTTGAGAATGTGGCCTTGCTGGAACAGTTGAAGGTGGGCCAGGAAACATGGGAGATTGAGCTCACATCATAGTCTAAAACAACTACAAGTAAGAGGCAGCATCATTTACTGAGAAGACATTATACATACATATCTTAAAAGAACTATGGATATTAGAGTATCAGTTCCAGAGGAGTAGACTGTCAGTTGATGCTCTTTCACACAACTTCTCTCTGTGAGGTTTTTATGGAAATCATTTAAGTAATCCTATTTTATGGTCTTTTAGGGAGAAAGCTGAAATGGGATGAGACTCTTCCAACAGCACCACTGTGTTGAGAAAGCAACACACTAAAGAAATCCCTGGCAGAAACATCATTGAGTGTTTCACATGAAAGTCCTCAGTGGAAGGACTGCTGTTTGATGTCAGTGAACCCACTAAGTACTTGTACCTTGTTCAGGAAGGAACAAGGAGGGGGGAATACTTTGGCAGAGGAAGAAGCTTTGGTGTTAGTGTTTACCCTTAAGTAGTCAAGATGTTATTGTGGATTACTGTAAGTGTGGATATTATTGTAGGTGCTGCAGCAGTAGAGAGCAAAAAAAAGCTCTAATACTGAATGTGGGTACTTGTCCTGCCTCTGGGAGGAGACTTTGTACTGGTGCTGCAGTATAAGGAATAGCAAAAAACCCACAACAACAGACACTATGGTGTGGAGTCAAGGATGGAGATTCAGTTGGCCAATCCTTCTTTGTTAATGTGCATTGGAAGGGATTCTTCTCCCAGCAATGCATCAGGAGGAGTTTTCTTGTCCATCAACCAGTGTGTGTTTGGAATGCAGATGGCTGTGGTCTGGCCTACAACAGCACCTATTGCCAGCCAGGGTGTATGAAAAGCATTGAATTGCAACAGACAGGAGGGAAAAAGAAGAAGAGATGCAAAGTATGAACAAGGAACAAGGTTCATGTCTCTAAAAGTCAGTAATCCAAGGTGCAGCAAGAGCTCCAGATTCCTAGTGTCTTATAACATCTGTGTTATAAGTGCTTTTTTTCTGTGTAAAATTAGCAACTGGATTTTAATATTTATCATCTTCTGTGGACAGCAGGCTGATCACCAAACACTGAATTATCTTCGGAGCTGAGCTTTTTGGTAGTTTGAGCCTGTCACTTTAGGCTCCTCCACTGACTCTGAAAGCACTCATTAGTATTTTTTGAACACAAGTCCTATGAGAAGAGGCTGAGGGAGCTGGGGTTGTTTAGCCTGGAGAAGAGGAGGCTCAGGGGAGACCTCATCACTCTCTACAACTCCCTGAAAGGAGGTTGTAGCCAGTGGGGGTTGGTCTCTTCTCCCAGGCAGCTATCAGTAAAACAAGAGGGCATGGTCTTAAGCTCTGCCAGGGGAGGTTTAGGTTAGATATTAGGAAGAAATTCTTTACAGAGAGGATAATCAAGAATTGGAATGGGGTGCCAAGGAAAGTGGTGGATTCTCCATCCCTGGAGGTTTTTAAGATGAGACTGGATGTGGCACTTAGTGCCATGGTCTAGTAACCACAGTGATGTTGGATCAAAGGTTGGACTTGATGATCTCAGAGGTCCTTTCCAACCCAGCTGATTCTATGATTCTATGATTCTATGATGTCCTATCCAGAAGTAACCTAGATGGAGCCCTTACCTCTTCTTACTCCTCAGCAATGCTTCATACATCTGTTTCCTCTGCAAAGGCACACTTAGTCACAAACTTACTTTCAGTACACCAGGACAGTATCTCTCTGGATTGAGGGTGGGAAAGTTGGTCTTGGGAGCAACTATAGCCTTGGAATAGAAAGCACAAAGGAATTCAAGACTGAAAATCCAAAGCTGGTTCCTCAGTGTCTTTACAGATGAGTCCCAAAAGTGGTGGTGTTAAGATTTTTTCCTGATGTATGATAAATATCCCTTTTTAGCATCAAATGAAACATTCTGAAATGGTTAAAATTATTTATTTTGATTCTATCCCAAATGTCTTTATATTTCCTTTGTGGAGAATGGTATGAGCTTTTCTTTCTGATTTTTAATATCTTGCATGGCTTTCCTTTAGAGTCCGTCACTTCTCCTATCCATTGTCTACTCACATTGTTGCTAATGCTAAGGGCTGAAAAGATTTTGTTTTTCTTCTCTAAAATATCTACTCTCTTTAAAATATTTGACTTCAAGAGATATCCTACTGGCACCTCAATATTTTCAGTTTCATAAGCAGAAAAATAGAAAAGAGAAATGTAATAAAACCTATTAATTGATTATCCTTAATGACTCACTTTAACAGCAGTCATGCTGGTTTTGCCCTAGTTATTGTATGTTAGTCATCTTTGGCTAAAGGAGCCACATGTGAAGGAAGAGAATTTAAGTTCTTGTGAGGACTTAAAATGGTTTGAATACTTTAATTTTTTCCCTCTGCTTTTCAAAAAGTAATTTTCAAACCATACAGTCTACCAATTACTTAGCAATGCAGCATTTTTGTTCAACACTTCATCAATTACTCCATCCTAATTAGAAATAAATTATCACTCTTATAAAGACAGGTGTGTCTTAGATTCACCATTTTGGGAATGCATGACTAGAACAGTGCTTTGAAATAGATCTCGCTCATAGCATCAGTGTTGAAAATATCTCTGTGGATACACTACTGTTATCTTATTTGACTGCTTTATGGTAGCATCACACTGGTGGGCCAATGTCACAATTGCTGAAGGACTGACAAATTTATGTCTTGATACTTGTTTATTATTTCCACTCAGTTCATTGAGTGACCAATTTGAAAACACTCTTCTAAGCTTTATACAATATTGCAGTTATTCTCCTTTCTCACTGGTGATGCCACACATCCTCAGTAGGTATCACATGTCTACTTTTTGGGCTAATTTGTCAGTGAAAATATGGAGCAAAATTTCCCCCAACACGATTCTTTTAGTACTCCACTACTGACTTTTTGTTTGTTCATTTTAATCTCCTTAATGTGGTCTAATTCAGTTTGACTTCTTCATGTTTTCATTTCATTCCTGCCTTTCCTGATCTTATTCAGAGCTTTCTTTGGTGATCTTTCTCATTTTCTATTCTATTTCCATGCTTTTACATTTGGAGTTCTGCATATTACAAATATTAGATATTCAGGTATTAAACTGGATATTCATCTGGCTGGGTTTATAGTCTAGGGGAAGTTTTCTTCCTTTTCTTTAGATTTCAGATTTGAGAACTGCAGCTTGAACTTAAAAGGGATTTCAGATCCAATTTCCACTGAAGTCCAACCTTTTAACTATCAGTCTCAATTTTATGGCATAAAAGCATGATGCTGTGTGTGAAGGTAAACAGATATTCTGAAAAATTAACCAGGTTGCAGTTGTTGACCTTTGCAGGAGACCCAGTACATTATCCTTACTCTGATCAGGAAAAGGAAGCATGTAACATGTGAGTAGTCTATTGGGAACCTAGAGAGGTTACTAAAGGAATCACTCACTATTTTTCCAACAAAAGAAACAATCAGAAATAATCTTTTCCTTTTCCAAAGAATTATGGTCTTCCTATCCTGATGTAATGCAATTTTATATATGATTTGCATGTTACTGATGACAGACAGGCACTGTGGCAGCTGTGTAATTTCTTATGTGACAGTGTTTAGATTTTGACATAGGGGAACATCTTAGTAAAGTTCTTACTGAAGAGCTCACCGGTTACTGCAATGTCTTTTGAAAAGGGAAGTCACCAGAGTTCTCCATGAATTGAATGAAAATCCAAGGCAGAATCCAATGTATGTCTGTCTAGATTTTCCTGTGATTTGAGTTGAATAACAATCTTTTAAATAAAATGTTCATAACAATAATGTGAACGCATGCAGTCTAGGCTGTTCAAGACTTATTTATAAGTTCAGGGAATGGGCACATACTGCTCAAGGAGTATATAGAAACTAATTTTTCTTTAAACAAATCTGTAAATATATTCATACATTCATATGGCATAAAAGTGGGATAGCTACTTCAATGGTCAATGCAAGTTTCCAACAGGTGAAAATCTCACACAATATATCCTTGCAGTAGCTTTATTATTGCTTATATTCAACACCTGACAATTCAGCCTTTGCTCCAAAGCTTCTGAAGGTCAGTGTCATGTGAGAAAAGGCACCTGACAGAAATGCAATGGCCTCCTTGGAAAGTGTGCATGCTTTTGTTCTGTTACCAAAGAAAACACATCTTCTCTGAGACTAGGACCATTGCTGGCAGTCTCAAGGGAAAGTGGAAGTTCTAACTTGCACTTTTTTTCTCTGAAGAAGGTCTCTGTGGCAGAACAGGATCCAAAAGCCCCTCTGCCATGACTGGCACTGTAGTTACTTTGGGGGGAGAACAGATGAGTTCAACATGCAGGTCAATTCATCTCTGTGCTAAGGAGTACATCTCCAGCCTAAGGTAACACTCCTTCTGATCTGCCTGGCAGGGTTGCTCTGCCGAGCAGTGGTGGGTTTGTTGACATGCATGTTGAAAACAATAGCAGATTTTGAGGATTTAAAAATATTTATTTGCTGCCTTGCAATGCATCAAAGTGTCAAGTTATATTCAAACCACATTAAAGACTGTCAAATAGTGTGAGAAATGACAACAACATAGCAGGATCAATAAAATTCCTCTTGACAGGACCCAAATGGATAGGTCAAAAAAGGACAGGGTTTTTTTTTTTCCTTCATTTGCTGCTAAAGCTGTTCTGATTCTAGGAAAGGGAACTACTTCTAGGTTAAAATAAAAAAAAAGAAACAAGTAGATTTGAAAGTGTGATAAATACTTTGGATTTTGATACAGATTTTTGTTTTTAATAAGTAATGTTAACTTATTTATTAAGTGAATTCTTCATGTAGTCTTGGTAAAATCTGTGTGTTTTATGTGTGCTACCAAGCTCATCTACCAAAATGAGTCCATTTCTGTTCTGAAGAAGATGGTTTGAGGTTCTCCAACATTTATTCTGCACTGAAATACCCTGGTCTTTGTGGCTTCAGAAAATAAATGCTGTTTGGTCATCTAATTCCAATGAAAATTTTGTGTGCTTTTGGTCTGTTACCATAGGAAAATGCATCTCCTCTGTGACTAACATGGTTGATAGTCCCAAGGGAAAAGGTCTGATTTACACTTTATTCCCTGGAAAATTTCTCTGGGTAACCGTTGTATCAAAGTAGAAGAGCAGGGTGCAGGAACCTCTCCCACTATGGCTTGTACTACCAGCTGATTACTTATTACACTGGAATCCCTGTAAATTTTCTATAAAATAGTATTCAATTACGCTTTATGAGAAAAAGAATAAAACAAGTTAAATAACTCTGAAAATTCTTAAAGCCTTCTGTTCATTATGTATGAAACTCTTAGTTATTTTTAATCCCAAGAATGTTGCATCATGTTGATTCATATTATTTAATACGTTATAATTCTTCTAGGGTGCTTATAATTGTCTGAGTAGTCTTTATGATTGCTTTTTATTACTTCATTTATGTGTAGAGCTCCGTGTGTTCTTACTGTCTATCATGAAATCTGAACTAGAAATTACTGAATAAAATACTAATGCAAAAGTAGAAAGAATATTGCAAATAAAACCAGATAATTAACTTTTCTTTTTTACAATCCTTTTTATCCGTGGTCATTAGAAGAGTGACATTTTTCCTTTTTCCAAGCAATATTTTTGAAAATGAAAATTTTGCCACTAGATATAAATATATTTCAGTGAACACATTAACATCAGAAGTGCTGTGGAGGCTTCTCATAAGTAGTCATGCAGTATTTTAGCATCAGCTGTATTTTGAGCAGAAATTCAGTGCTGAAAGGACCTATTCTCAGAAATTTGAAGCTAAATACAAATTTTAGTGCTTTCTTGGATTGTCATTATGGCAAGATCTAGAAATGGGAACTCCGAAGAAGTATAACAGAAATATAAAGATTATCATACTGATATTTTACTTAGTACTGGCTAGAACTAGCTGAACAGAAAAGCCATATTATTTTGTAACTGAAACGAAAGAATTAATCAGTGAAAACCTCATACATCCTATCCAAATAATTATGTTTAAAGAAACTTTTCAGAATCTGTTTCAGAACTTTTCATATGAATTTTTATTTTTCAGTGATTAGTAGATGTTTTTTATTTGGTTAGTCACTATTCTGCCAGCAAAGTTACTCATACACTGAGCAGTAGCACAGCTGTATCAGTTGGCAGGGCATTTGCACAACCCAAGCATTGAAATGACAAAGCACTGAATTTACAAATAAACACGAGATAAATGTTGCATGAAAACTCAGAAATTAGCTTCCAGAAATAAAATAAATTTCTAGCGAATTTCATGGTTATTCCCCTTGAATAACCTAGGCCTTGCTAGGCATTGTTTACATTTACCAAGTACTTTTGTTACATGAGAATGGTATTCTTTTTGCAGGAAACCGATCTATAAATCTTCCTTTTTTTTCTTTTTTTTTTTTCTTTTTTATCTTTCTCTCTCTTTTTCTCTTCTTTTTACTCTGAAGAGGGAGAAGACCTGGCTATTTTGCCAACCTCCATTTAGGTATGAGCCAAAATCCACCAAAATCAATGAGAAGCTTTCTGTTGAACTGGGCCACTTACCTAAGAGTCGGACTCAATGATCCTTGTGGGTCCCTTCCAACCCAGAATATTCTTTGATTCTGTGATCCTGTGCAGTCTGTAGGTACTGAATCATGCCTCTAATTCTAAGAGTATCGCAACAAAAGCAAAGAAATATGTATTGATACAAAAGATGTATCTCACATCTATTGAAATATTTTCAGTAAAGAATAATTGCATGTTCATCACAAAACCTATGGTTTAACCACACCATGGTTAAGTGTGACTATAGTATTATTCTATCCAGCTAAAAAGGAAGTTTATGTCTGTTTATTCAGTAGTCGAGTGTTGTGAGATAGGTGGATAGTATGAAAATAGAAGAAAATAAAAAAAATACTAGGAAAATATCTGAGAAAATAAAAAAGAAATGCTTTACTGCAGCTGCTTGTATTGTTGCATGGGCAAGACTAACTAGTATTTAAAGGCTAATATCTTTAAATAAACTCAGTTATTTTACTGAGCACTGAATGTTTCTGAAGACTTCAAAGGAGAGGTCTCCTTTGATGCATACATCATCATCACTAAAGTGGCTGTGCATGAGGCTACCAAGAGGTGACTTGGAAAAGTATAGTTTAAGCTTTTTCAGTCAGAGCCCTGTCTGAAGTTATTTGATTGTCTGTGAGAAAATAAATGGGACTCTAGACATTAATTAGTTTGATCCTGAAGAGTAATGCCTATTCAGTGGTTGAGAAATTAAGACACTGTCTAGGAAATTTATCTCGCTTACTGCCAGGTTTCCAAATACACAGAGGATTTTGGGAACAACCTGACAGAAGCCCTTGAGTGACAAGTCAAACAATGATTAAGGGATGAATTAAGACACACGAGGCCAAACTATGTTCCTGATTATTCCCAGGGGATAGGCAAAGGCATCTCTGTTGCAGAGTTTTGTGGACAGAATCAAATTTGCACTGTCTCTGTTGCCAGATGCGCTCAAGCTGATTCTGCCTTAAAAGCTGTAAGACTGTGGGTTTAAGATGAAGTCTGAAGCCTGAGGTGCAATCTATTATTTTTTGACGCCTCAGAAGTAAGTAGTGGGGTTTCGGTTTTTTTTGTTGTTGTTGTTGCTGTTTGAATTGCCTATATCTGCTTAAGGTTGAAATATTAAAAATAAAGCCTTCTGTCTCCCAGTCTTATGTCCCTGTCTAACTGCTGACTTTCACCTGGAAAGACAAAATAGAATGAAAATGGGCAAAACTGAAACCCAAATCTTCCTACATTTCAGACTAGTCTATGGCTAGCAGAAATAAGCATGCTTGTTCTTAAAAAGAAAAACAGCTACAAAACCCACCACATGTGTGTATATTTTACCGACTTTTGTTTCTAATTCTTAATTGCAGGACCTACCATAATATTACAAACACTCTACAAAATAAGAAATGCTCATATTTATTCTGAAGTTATGCTTAGAGATGTGTTCCCGGAAAAAGTCTGTGGGCAAATTACAACAATCAGTGGATTATCCCTACCTTGTTTTACTCAAATTATTGCAAATTCAGAATTACTTATTCCAGATTTACAGTGGTGTATAAAATAAAGGTAAATGAAGTAGACAAACTGTACTATTAGTGCGATCTGTCACTCTTATATGCCGGTCAAGATCTGAGAGAAGTGTATGGCCATGACAGATACTGTCCTTTGGCAACTTCTTTAACTGAGGTAGAAGATAAGTTTAGGACAGTAATTGAACAACCTCCCTAAGAGCTGAACGCTGACTTTTCTTAAGAGGTTATTTTGAAACTAAATGTTCACCTTGATATGCTGCTGTTTCTATTAACTTTAAGCAACGCAATTTCAAAATGAAAAAAACTCCTTAATCTCCAAGTGAGGGTTGAGGTGAGCACTGACCTGGCTTGAGAAGGGGTTTCCATAATACTGGCAATGAAGGAAATACAGTTCTCAATGTACCTTAGGGCCTTCCCGTCCTGCACGTCCCCAGATGAGAAGAAATAATGCAAATAATTTGCATAATCATATTTTGGTTTCCATGTAAGAGGGTGTTGGATTTTCATTCTTTGAACATGTGGAGAGATAAGATGAAAGCATAAAATGGAAGAGAAATTAAGTGGAAATAGCAGGAAAGCTATGGTTTTAGTACTCAAGGTAACTAGGACTCAAAAGAGGTAATTTTCAATGGCAGGCTCTTATAAAAGCTTCAGTAGCCACTGTTTCCCTTCAGATTCTCTGTTTCCTCTGTGCTGTCTGTTCCGTAAGGAGAGAGCAGTTCTGAGGGTCAATTATTGCAAGATCAATTATTGAATACATAGGAAGAAGGGAGAACTAGTGACAGAGGTGAGACAGGTTGCGAGGGTAAGATTAGTGAGGAGAGAAAAATATGACACAAACGTGAAAACTGGTTAATTGAGGGGCTGTGACAAAAACTTTGGAATTGAGTGAGTGTTAATGGAGGGTAAGGGTGAAAATCTAAACAATTATCACAGGAACTGAGAAAAAGTGAGAAAAAGCGGGGGAAGGAGATACTAATGAGTAGGAATATTACTTATTTTTGAAAACCAAGAGTAATGAGCAGAAAAAGAAGTAGGAAAAAGGGGAAATCAGCAAAGAAATTTGAATGAAAGTAATGAAATTTAGAATAAACCCCCACCAATTATTGTTAAATGTTCTTATTTATAACTGTCTTTTGAACAGTAAAAATAGCAACATGTGGTAACCTTTATATGAGGTACAAAATCCTTCAAAATCATTATAATGAAGACTTAAAAGCTTAAAAGCTGGATGGGATGGGAAGGATTCACACTCCATCCGTCATCATAGAAATATAAGAATTGAAAATAACTTTTCTATATTTTCTAACATACTTATGTTTTTGTGTAGGTATACTGACTTTTGGTATATGTAAAATGTAAATAAGCATAACCATCTTTTACCTTTGATCACATTATTTTCCACCTGATTAGTATCTTAGTTGTCATTTTGGAGACACGTAATTTGAGAAAATTAGTCTCAAAGAGGATGTTGTCATGGAAGCAAATCAGAAACATTCTATGTCATGATGAAATATTCAGTGCTTCTGGGAAAATGAAAACTGAAAAACTGTGCAAAATGTTAATGCCACGTCTGACATACCATTTAATAGTATGATGGTAACTACTTTGGTACGTTTGAAAATAGGGTTGTGACATTGCTGGGACCAGGGACTGCTTAGTCATGAAAAAATTTCATACCTTCAAACTATCTTCATCTAAATTCCTGTTTTATGCATCTCATGGCTCATTGTGTAACTAAAATGTGACTAATTATACAAAATATTACTTGGGACATCTCTGTGATATTCTCTTTTGATTGAAGGATTCTCTCACGCTTCACAGTGAAGATGACATTTTTCTTTAATCATTCCTCTCTGTATTTTTATCCAGTATTAAAATTGTTTTCAAATCACACCAAAAGTAATTTTTTTTTTTTCAAAGTTTCTCTGCTTCTTCACGGGTGCCTATTTATGTGACAACTTTCTGGATGCGTGTCCAAGTATTTTTCTGCTTATGCAATTTTTTTTCTGGATATGGATTTCTGTCTTAGCCCCATCATGTAACTGTTTGGAGTACAGCCAGTTCTACCTGTCAATGGACAAGGCATTTCTAGAGGCATCAGCTGCAAAGCTCTTGTATGAGGTAACACCTCTTAGAGAAAAAAACTCTGGCAAGTAAAATAAAATACAAATGAAGACTGCAAAATCTTTTCTCTCTGAGTTGACAAGAATTTACACTACACTCTCATGTCTTTTTTTAAAACAATGCTAATTCTACATTTTGGTAAACATTTCTATTTAATGATACTATTAGCATGATGACAGTGAGTCTGATTGTCTGGAAAATTAGGCAAGCAGATTTCCACAACTGTGCTTAAATCATTGTGGCTCAATCAACAAATCTTACAGTTGACTCTCAGTGTTTCTTTACGACAATTTTTGACATCTTTTCTCATGCAGTGGACATTGAGGTCCACATTCTGCATGACTAGTTACTAACATCTGTGCCTGCAAAGTATAATGTATTATAACTGAGATGAAAGAAAAAAGAAATCTGGGACAAAATCAGAACACTTAGTGAGAAATGCAGTTGTTCAGCTCATGTTCCAGAAGAAAATATTTTGGATGAAGAGCATTAATTTAATTTTCACTGATTTTTTTTTGAAATCTCATTCATTAATTGAATGTCAGTGATTACAGTGCAAAGATACAAACCATCTAGCTGCAGATTGACCATCCTTGCACACTTTTATAGTTAATTCATACGAATAGCAAATACATCTAATTGCTTCAATATCAGATTTGATATGAAACAGATGATGCATGCATGAATGCAAGACATGGCATTAGATCTCCCTTTCCTTGTGGATTAAGTATGGCAGCACAGTTATTACTAAGAAATCAATTTATCTGTAACTGCATGGAGTTGGCTTTCAGCAAAGTTTTCAAGACTAGTTTTAAGAAGTATTTCTTATTAATTAAAGAAATTAAATTAAAGAAATTAAAGAAATTAAAATTTCTTATTAAATTAAAGAAGTTTCAATATTAATTGAAAATAATGCATTTACTTCTACATTTTCTTAAGCTTCTCTCCAGGCAACTGCCTGACAATTTAATAATGATGGGATATTATTTTGTGTTCTGCATTAGTATTTTTAGCACTAACGTTTCTAATGATTGCTTTTTGTAATCACTGTGTGAAGAGTTTTCCTGAAATATCTTCCAGGTAATTATTTTTTTTATTGTTTTCTTATAAGATGGATTCGCTTTCTTTTGTGGTTCAGAGTAATTCACACAAGCTAAAAAGTTATTTTTAACTTCCAAAACAGCAGGTTCATTTCTGCAATACTATTGCATGTTAGACCATTTTTACTTACTTGAGAATCACAAGGAAAAGTTGTTTATTTTAATTTATGCTATTAATATTCTTGAAGAGTCAATTGGTGTTTTATTTTCACCTTCCAGATCAATTAATTTTATTCTTATGAATTTGAACAGACCTGAATATTTGCCGTGTTTCTTCAGGGATTACTTACATGAATCTTCAGCAAAAACAGGTGATAAATGTTGCCTGGGCTCATGCAAGTATGTATTCCCAGGCCTTGCTTAACTTTTGGAGATGGAATAGCTGATGAATTGCTAGGACCTCTGGTAAAAGGCATTGTTTTCAGATAACTAGGGATTCACACAGGGAGCATGGATGAAAGGTTAGATATCTGTTCTGTGAAACCAATCTTGTCTGAAATACTAGAAAACTCTCCCTAGCCAATATAA
Source organism: Manacus candei (assembly GCF_025592945.1). Taxonomy (NCBI): domain Eukaryota; kingdom Metazoa; phylum Chordata; class Aves; order Passeriformes; family Pipridae; genus Manacus; species Manacus candei. The sequence continues at coordinate 9,948,917 of NW_026138136.1, forward strand.
CAAACTAGAGTGAATAGAAAGTCTATTTTCAGTGTATGGCATGAGATTTAAGCAGTGAGAATCTCATTAGTATTAATGGAAGAAGTACCAGTATCAATCCGTGTGCATTTTCCTAGAGCCTTGCCCTCAGCTATCATCATGGAGAGACAGAGATGGGAAAGGACATCTGTGTATGCTTTGCAATGCTGATTGACAGCCTCCGTCTTCTGAAGTCCATTTGCCAAGGTGACACATCCCCTTACCAGCAGCAGTGTTTGGTTCTTTCAACCATACTCAGAAGAGGAGAGCTTTCAAGTGATACTGAAGATCAGTTTTGATTTGAAAATATGGTCAGATCTGGAACTCCACTGGTAAGTCAGTACAGTATTTCAGGGTTTCGGAAAGAAGAGATAACAGTGGACTGTCCACTTGAAAAGCTGCATTATGAAGTTTTTCCAGTTATTAGAAAGATGTGAGGCTTTGGGATGTTATCAAAAATATGTATTTCAAGGATAGGAACTTCAGTTGTTTGGTTTTTTTCCTAACAATAATACCTTCTAAAATACACTTGCACATCTGTGAAAAGTCACATTAAAATAATGCTAATGCTAATTTTCACTCTTTCTTTTTTTCTTTTTTTTTTTTTTTTTTTCTTCTGGGAGTCTTTGGTCCTGCTTATTTTATAATTTTTCATCCTCCATGTTTCCCAGGCATGGTTTTTATTCAAGTAAGCTTTTACTGAGAAAGAAAAGATGTGAAAGAAGGAGGCATGCCTGTTGTAGCTTCGTATTGGTGCAAGAGCACAGACAATGTTAAAGGAAGCCATGCACACCTATAGTCCTTTTGTACTCTGTTACTTGTATAGGCTTGGCTTCTCAGAAATATGTCTGTCTAATCCAACATACTCGGTTTGTGCTTAATTTGCACTTCCGCCTTGACAACTTCTGTTCCCTTCCTCTTTTTTTAATTTATTTTCTGATTGACCTCCCACTGCAAGTTCAGAAAGCTCCCATAGGTGCTGTGTCATATCGATTGGCTCCGTGTGGATATCTAGTATAGACTAGTAGAATGGTTTGAGTTGGAAGGGACCGTATAGATAATTGATATGATCACCTAGATGAAGTGGCAACACATAGTCTGAGTGCAATCAAAAAGGTATTTGAGACGTTTGGTAGAAGAATCTAGGGAATAAGTTCTATTCAACAGATTGCAGTATCTCACCACCCTCACAGTAAAGAATTTCTTCCTAATATCTAATCTAAACCTGTCCTCTCTCAGTTTAAAACCATTTCCCCTTGTCCTATCACTGCGTACCATTGTAAGAAGTGACTCTGTAAGAAGTATAATCCAGAGTTCCTTAAATGTGAGAGATCTGCGCTTTGACACTTAGCCTGTGCCTACTCTGCCCTGCTTCTGAGATTGCCATGTTTCACTTTTCCCAGCAGATGCAGATAACTACAGTCTTTTAGGCTGCTTCCCAAAACAGGAGAAATCAGTGATATTAAGGCTTGTTGATTTTTGAGTTTAGCAAGTTTTATATGTTGGAATAGCAAAGTTTACATATAGTTGGTTATTAAGCCACGTTCCAAGTGAGTACCTCTGCTAAGAATTGATTTGAATTAGACACAAGGAAAAGAGCACATTTTCCTGCTTCTGGATTAATGCTGACAAAGTGTTTCATGGCTCAGCCCTGTAAATATCTCTTAACAACATGGATCATCTTCTCATCTGAGGAAAGAAAATCTCCAAAGAGTAGCTTTTGGTGATGCTAGTCATAGTAAAAAAAAATCTTCCTCATCTCTTTTTCTAAACTGTTTTTCAGTCTTCAATTTGTTTTCATTAGTCAGGCATCTTTACCTCATTACACTTGACCTTTCTAGACTTGCTTTAAACCCTTTATATAATAACATTTCCATGTATTTATTTGACCTTTTTCTTCATGTTCTGGTAATTATGAAGATCTAAAGATTATTTTGTGGGATTTCTCTTAATCTCTCTCATTATTTTCATGTTGTCTCTTACGTAATTTTTTTCTTATACAGGCTAACCTTTTTAAAAGACCATCTTAAAATCCATTATGCATAATACTGTGACAACCGAAAAATTATCTTGTATATAAATTATTAACAGTAAAAGACTATATTAGCTGAAAAAGACTGCAATTGGACTGCTGTGCTTTCAGTCTCTCCTGTGTAATTAATTGCAGTTCCTCAGTATGATCATTGCAAAAAGTAGAGAACAAGTAAAAACTGACTGATTAAAATTAAACCTCTAAATCTATATCTAAACATCTATAAAAAAATCCTAATTTTTAAAGTTGAGGAGCCATATTAGAAGTCACTGGAGCCCAAAACTATCTCAAATTCAGGCTCATTTGGTTAAATGCCTTCCTATTATGAAGAAGTGTGCATTTTAGGATTCCAGTTTTTATCTTCCTAAAATACTGATTTGTACTTCTTCTAAAACATGTACCTATGTGGTATTAAGCAGGCGTCTCAAAAGAAAAAATGTCAAAAGAATGTTTTTGAGCAATATTTTTTCAAAGTGACAGTTTTCAACATCAATCTTCACTGACACTACACAAACAAGTATTTTGATATTACTCACTAAATAAAAATTAAACATTGGTGGCTGGCTATGTTTGTCAGGTATTGAGGTGTCTGCACCAGGGAGCAGCATAGTCACTTTTATATCTTGTGGCATGTGAGGTTCAGGCCCACAGGTGTTATCTGCCTTTTCAGCAAGTGCCACTGGGATCCCTTTAGTCCAGAACAAGGACTTTTTTTTTTTTTTTATTGCCTAGCAGTGGACACTAGGTGAGAAGCAGCTGGACCATTCCTTTGCTGTTGGTGTGTACCTGGGTCTGTCAAAAGGCTGTATAGAAACATACTTCTGATTGCTTTCCATGGCTTTCAACTTGCTCTCAGTATTTTCATCTTGATCACAGATTTATGTGAAACTGGTATAGGTGGCTCATGAGTTTAAACTCCACTGTGTAGTCAGGTCAGTATTTAACAGGCAGTGATGCGTATACTTATGCTCATATGTTCAGTGCCTATGTCATGTGACTTATCAGTGAATTATATATAGTGTACTTATTGGTCATAAAATGAAGGAAAAACAATGTGGAAATTGACTTCCCAGCTAATTTTCAAATTTTCACTCTCATGCTTGGAAGTTCATACAAAAAGATTATCTGAATGTATATGTTTTATTTTTTGAAGAAGTTACTCCTTGGGAAAATTTGATTTCTTTTTTTTTTCAAAATTTTAATAAAATTTAAGGTGAAAGTAAGATAGATAATAGAGTACGAAACAAATTCTCTGCTATAGGGAGCTCTTTATTCCCACACTGAATGCAACAATGGAATTGCAGGAAGTTTATGAACATACGAAGTAAATGAATGGTAAGTGCCAAAAATCAGAGGGTAGAAAATACTTTTCTTAATAAAAAAACTTAGCAGTGGCCAAATAAACTGACTTCTTGAAGGCAGCTTGTCTCATTATTCTGTATCTACCTGAAGATGTCTCAGACTAGACTTTACATAAGCATGTTTTACTTGCAGAAACAATTAATAAACCCAGGTGAGTTATAATTGGAACATTTGCACTATTCTCACAGCTTTTAAAATACAATTTGGATAATATTTCTTGCTTTAATTTAGCTGTAAATTAGGTGTTACTCTTCTTAGTTTTAGTTCTTATACAGCCTCCTGGGCTGGGATTTAGACTATTTTAATTCTTGTGCTGCAAGGAGTTCAAGTTAGGGTAAATGTCATACTTATTTCTGAAGCACTCACCACTGAGCTCAATGCTCAAAATGTGTTTACAAGGAATTAAAGTACTCCAATTTCAAACTGATCAAAGTCAACAATAGAGTATCAGCAGTGCTCTGTATTTTTCACCCTACAACTTCTTTCCCTGCTTGTAAGGAGTTTGGGCCTTTTTGGGTAGATCATATAAGAATTTTTCATCTGAGTTGCTTTTAAGAAAAATGTACATTATTACACAGATTCAGTAACATAGAATAACAGGTTGAAAGAGCCTAGGAGGTACTCTAGTGCACCTCATATGCTCAAAGCTAGGTTACTCAGGACTGTGGACAATTAGATTTTACATATCTCAAAGGATGGAAGCTCCACATCCCCTTTGGCAATCTGTTCCATTGTTAAATCATGCTTACAGTAAACCAAGATTTTCCTTACATTTAAATGTAATTTCTTGGGGTTTTTTTTCCCTTTTTTTTCCCGTTTATACTCAGAGGTTCTTGTCTTGCATGGGCACCACAGAGGAGTGGTTTTTTACTATCCACCATCAGGTATTTATTTATACACACTGGTAAAATGTCCTGTGAGCCTTCTCCTGCAGGTTAATCAATCCCAGCTCCCTCACTCTTCCCCATGTGTCAGATGATCTGACTACTTTAATTTTGTGGCACTTCACTTTTTTCAGTCCACTAATACCAAGCTGTTTTCCTAGAATGACATGGCATTTAGATGATCCTTCTGAAGTGGCATAATTCTCCTTTTTGCTTACCTTTTGAAGAGTAGGAAACATGAAAGGAAAAACACTAAAACCAAACTGTGCTGCTAGAGGAAAAGAAAACTTGCCAAAATAGGTTCTGTTATGCTACTTGAGGTAAATACCAGTCACTAATTATAGTAAAAACCATTGTATGAGGAGGAGCATGTTGAATATCCCTACCTTTCCTGGTCCCTGTTATATTAGTCATTTATCAAGGTTTAGATCCTGCAAAGACTTACCACATACGTGTACCTGGAGACTTTCTTTCAAAGCAGATGCACTGCTGTAAGTTTTTTCACCACAGGAGAAATCAATCAAACCTTGTCATTCCTAAGGTCAATAGCAAAAGTCATAGTGGAATGAAAGTAACCAAGATTTTTTTGTCATTTCCTCCTTTACTGAACCAGCTATTTTCAGTAATGACTGAAAACACTGTTGCTTCCTTTCACTTCCCTAAGTGTCCATTTGTATATTGCAATTTTTATTGCTGTTAACTGTTTACCATCATCAATCTTTCAGGTTACTTCTAATTTTTTCTTGGTTTCTGTCATCCCAGAGTTGTACCACTAGACAGAAAACTGGGAGGAAATTTTTGTACTTTCCCAGAATATGCCCAGATGGGAACTTGGTAGCTGGAGAGCCTATTGAGCTCAATGGCAAAGCTGCTTAGCTTTCCAGTCAAGGGGATTGTGGAATTGTAAGGCATCAGGAAATCATTTGTCTTATTTATATCAAAGCTTTTTATGGAGTCAGCATTGTGCTGTAGAGCATCCAGATACTGTAGAGTCAGCATTCCAACATAAGACTCTCCTAGTAAAAGATTTTCAGCTGAATCTACCACCTCATTGCATTAAGATAGAATTATTACAGAATTGTATTTCATGAACTGTGTAGTTCATGAGCAATGACATTTTAATCCAGATGCACAGTAATTTTGAGAACCGTGAGAATGTCATCTTAACTTGATGTTCCTGCCACCTTGAGTCCTGGCATATGCTTATGGAGAGAGAACAACTAGATTCACTATTAGTTTGCAGGGAAAGATGTGAGAATAGGAGGAATAAAGTTAGCTAATAAAGAAGTTTAGGTATTAAACTAAACCTTTCCAATGTTCTCATCCATTACTCTGTGAAAGAGAAAATGGTATATTTTGCACACAGCTTGAATACACTAATCAACAGTTTCCTGGGTGAGAATTGCACTAATGAAAATATATTTTAAGTGACACATTAGCTGGAAACATTACTGTGTGGGTCTAGGCCAGAAAAATTCGTTTGGAACTTGGGCAAGGGGAACAAACATCAGCTGTGTCTCCAGTCATGCATAAATAGCTAAATAAATAAAATGGCTTGCTAAGGGTTTCTGAGGTGTTTGCAAACATCACCTGTTTTCGTTCAAAAAGGTGGCTGTCAAGTCATCATGTTCTTCAGATGACTTACTGAGTACCAGCAGGTGCCCAAAGCACATCCTCTTTGTGTTTTCATGGGCAGAATGACCATTCTTAGCATAAAGTGCATCACATCCATTTTTAAGATGAATCTGGAAACATTCCCAGATTATATATCTCTTTGTGTGCCTTCTACCTCAAAGGGAAAATACAGGCTTTTTAAATTACTATATGGCTTTTTCTTGAGCATATGCATTTATAATAATTAATAGTGACTTTCTTCCTAACTCTCTACCTCTCCAGAAAGCCACCCTTCCACCCCCTTTATTGTGCTAACACAGGGTTCAGCTGAGGACTGGCTGACTTTACACATATGTGCACAAGTGGAAGAGCCTTAAACTGTTGATGCACTGAAAAACTGCAAGTCTACTGACCCAGCTGTAGAACCAGTTGCTTGCTGTATGTGGGTAGAGACAAAAGGGAAAGCCCAAGGTTAGCTTCTCAATTAAAATATTGCTGCTTATTCATGCAGCAATTTATGTATCTTCTTGCTTCTGTTCTCTGTGCTGTTTCAAATATATCAGATTTTTTTTGCCTCCTTTTGTCTATTTCCTCCTTTTTTTTTTTTTTTTTGACTTTTGAGTGCTGATTTCTTTAGGAGTGGTTAATGCATTTTGCCCAAGCTATTTTTCTTTCCTGTCTTGAACCTAGGAATGTTGGCAATTGCAAGTTTTTTGTTTGTGTTGTAGATATTTACACCAAAAATATAAGTTTAGGTGTATAAGTAGGTCAGCTTGTGGATACATTGGTGCTAGTTGGTTACCTCTGATGGACTGTACCATGCAGATCCTGCCTATTCTCTATCTCCATATCTGCAAAAGATGACCTTTAAAAGTGCCAATTTTTAGTCTTGCATTCCTTTCACTTCTAGATACAAATGATGCTACTTTTCAAGTTTGTGGAAAGCTTCTTGTGTAATGGAGGTAGATAGATGGGAAGAGTGGGGTTGCTGTGGTCTTATCCATAGCAACATTCATTTCAGAAGTGTTTCATTTGGATTTTTTGTGAGGAACCGAGCATTTATGTCCCAGTTTCGTATGCCTCCATAAATTTTACATGTGCAAGAACCCTCCTGTGTTTGCAGGATTATGTACATTTGCGTGTGTGTGCAAAATAACTCCCACTCAGGGCATATTTGAGCTTCTGCTCAACTGCCTAAAACTGGTCTACTGGATTAAGCCATCCTAAAGCATGGGACAGTGATTCTGTTCTTGTAACCTGCGGTGAGTTGACCCTGTCTGGATACTAGATGCCCACCAAAGCTGCTCTATCACTCCCCTCCTCAGCTGGGCAGGGGAGAAAAAATATAACAATATATATACTTTTGCAATGTATAAATCCACCTTTTTTTGCCTCTAAAAAGCAGAGTTTCTTTCATTCAATAGCCTGTGTAGTTGCAGACTAGGAAATCTGCGACATGGAAAAAGGAAAAATTTTACTTCTTTGAGACCTTCCCTATCCATTTCTCATAATCATCTTGGATTGTGGGGTGTTGTCTGAAGCACCTTATTTAAAAGTACTGATTACCTTGTCATCTGGGGATTTGTCAATTCCTTTTCAGACCTATTTTTGCCTTTGGCCTCCATACTCCACAGCAGTTACCCTTCCTTTCCATGGAAAAGAAATTCTGTTTATTTGTTTTGAACTTGCTCTGTGATGATTTCACTGATCATTCATATGTCCTTGTCTCACTAGAAATAGCAAAATTATTCTTGGTTGAGTTTCTCCACATCTTTCAAAGCTCTATTGACTTCTAACATATTCCTCTTTGTATTTTTTCAAGACTAAGCTATATGGTTTTCCACACATCTTATCATTTTTATATTTTTTGCAGTTTACCATACCTCTTCTAGTTCTTTTACACAGTTTTTGTACAGGGTGATCAGAATTAGGCACATCATGGCTTAAGCAGTAGTAGAATGACAGCGGTGATTACTATTCCTTTCAGAGCAATCGTCAATGTTTTATTTGCCCTTCTTTGGTGGAACTGTGAATTTTCAAAGGGTTCAGGATGACAAGATGTCTTTTCTAATTAATACCAGTAGAGTGGATAACTGTAGATGCAGTGCTAATGTTATTTTTCCATGTGTGTTACTATGCACTTTTATATATTGAATTTCATCTGCTACTGCTTTTATCACTATGTTATCTCTCAGCCCTATCAGCACTGCAAGACCCTTTGCAACATTTTGCATTCAGCTTATATTTTGATAATCCTGAATAATTTCTGTCTTCACTGCACAAGTCAGACCTTTTCCCAGATCATTCATAAAGATGTGGAGGTGAGTAGGTTCATATATGGTCCTCCTGGTAACTGCCCTTCTTCCTCCACAGGGAGAAGTAGTCATATAATTCTACCCTACACTCCTTTCTTCTAAAAAACTAAATTAAAATAGGCCTTTCCTTTGTCTCCAGACAGCTAACATTTTAAGGAAACATTAGTGATTGGAATTCTAAAGCTTTATGAAAAGTCAAGTAGGGAGTACTAGTTAATTGTTTGTAAATGATGCTTAGTGAAGTTTTCTTAGCACCCTGCTTCAAAAGAGTACCTAGAATATACTTGGTGAATCCTGGGCACCTGGATGTGTGTCCTCAAGAATTTGGAAACACTGCTTCTGTGGAAAAATCTCAATTTTAGAATATTGCTGAGGATTGAATCATCAGTCCCTAGCACAACTCGCTACAAATTTAGGTATATTGGTGTACCTAAATAACTATACATATGGGTATAACTGAGATTTTTGTCTGAATAATTCCTGTCTTATTCAGTTGTGTTATAAGATGTAATTTGCTCTCCCATTTATTGATAACGTCATGAGTCAAACTCCATCTTATGACTTGTAGGTGGAAAATAATAGTTGAGGGATAACAAAGTTATACCATTTATAAAGAAAAACTTTTTGGAGTAGAACTGTGCCCTAGAGTTGTAGTTAAAAAATTACCAAGGGCTTGTTATTTATGGGATGTTTTGCGTGTATGTGATATTCTTGGGAAAATAGAGAACCATATTTTTGCATATGTGACAGAGATGAATCATACTGCTTAATGCCTTATCAGATCAAGATCAGACACTGGTGAGAGCAAGCTCTTGGAACATTTTAATGCTTTCTAAGGATGATCAAGTTTTGCAACCAGAGGTTTCTGATCCATTGGCGTCAGGTTACTCAAATAGTGACAATATTTTAACTGCATTAGTAATTTCATATTTAAGACCTTTATAGTAATGCAAGCATAATATAAATTGGACACTCCTCAGGTATTCCCACCTGCTTATTTTTAGGGAAGAAACAATTTTTTTAGCTTTATAGTATGTTTTGCTGCTGATTAACATAATGAGAAGAAATGGTGTGCAACTGGTACTAGTTTTTACTTAACTGAGCTTCACAACTGTCCTGCAGTGCCAAGGTGCCAAGCATATGGCAGTCAACTGCTAATTAAACAAAGAACTTTGATTGATGTGTATCTTTTCGAATATGCTGCACAGCATACTTGATCTGTACTAACTAAAACAACAGTGTTTATTCAAACGTCTATTATTTTCACTATCAGTTTTGCTACCTTTCAGCCTATTTCATGCACTAACATTTCTTTTATGGTGGCAATCCTTCAGAGATAACTGGGCTTGAAAGGTACTACTTTTCCTTTATGTAAGTTCCTCTTAAATCTTGATTTACAACATAAAATCTCAAGGTGCTTCTGGAGAACGAATAAGGAATTCACAGAGACATATAGAACCTTCAGGATAAATGATCATCTATTAAATCGACAATAGATGCAATACAAAAAATCCAAAAAAAGCAAAACAGCAACCTACCTCTAGATTTTCCTCATCTTATTTTAGACACAACGGAAATGTCTGAGATAGAAACCTAATTACCATACACACACTGTGTAATTATTTAGTAGAGGGAGAATCACCTCACTCTTCGACAGAGTCTCAAATGTGGATGGGTGCACAATGGTATTGTTGTGGGTTTCTTGGTTGAGTCAAAATATTGTTGGAAATTAGTATGAAATGAAACTTGCAGGGTATTGCAACTTCTAATTTGTGACCTGCTGTCAGGTAACTATTCTTAAATTTACCTGCATTGTTGGTTTTAGAAGCCTGCAGTTTTAACACCTGATTAATTTAAAACCCACTGAAGTCAGTAGAAACCTCTATTCACTTTTACATGTTTTCCATTTTACTTGCTAAGTTGCAAATTCTTGTAATTTTCATTTGTAAACTTATGTCCAAAATTTTGGTGCTTCATTACTGAAAACCTGCAGTTCTTACACATCATAATTAAATTTTAGTGTTTTGTCATTTAGCAAATACTGTCCCTAAAAGAAATAAGATGTTTTAAGGAACTTTATCTTCATTTTTCTTAGAAAGAATGCAGTTGCTTTAGTGGAAACCTTTTTTGGCAGTCCACTAACAAAAAGGAATAGAGAATCAGATATCCTAAAAATTAATTCTTGCATGAAAATTGCAGTTTTATTGCTTTTTTATTTTTTATTTTTTTTTTACCTGCAGAAAAGTCCGAAGAGTATCTTGACTGCACTTATTAGCTTTATCTTCACTTAGGAAGAAATGGGGAAAAAGATGCAAACATCCCACTGAGCAAGGCTGTGAATAGTGTTAAAAAGACAATTTCAGCTGGTCAGCAGGCATGCTGACAAATGCCACACGCTCCCAAAATAAGAAGACAGACCTAACATGGTTTTGTCTTGCTTTGTTGGACTGGGGAAACAAAAGTATTACAATGCATGAAAAAAAACTACTGAAAGAAACAGAATAATATGATAGCAGATAGGCTATCAAAAATAGAGATATATAACAATAAGGAAGATTTTTAAAGATCTAGGCTTAAACTGTCATGAATGGATATGAAAGCAGATGACAATACTTAGTCTTACCGAAACTTAGGAGTCAGTAGAGATCCCATTTACTGTGGAGCCGAGTCCCTGTGCTTGTTTCTGTCATGTCCCTCATTTTGTGAATTGTAATATTTTTATTCCCAAATATTGTTAATTTTCTGCTGACTCTGGATTATTGATGCTAACAACAATTCCGTAGAAAGTCTGTACTTGTTGGGACAGCATATGAAAGCAATAATTTTAATTTGCAATGCGGAAATGGTATTCATACAGTAACCTTGGTTGGAATAATATTTTGATTTTTTTTTCTCTGCATTGCCTCATATTTGGTAGCATACTTCAGAACCATGGCCTGTTGAAAGAAATGGTCCCATATGGAACAGCCAATAGGAATGTGATATAAGAAAGTATAAAATTTGATGATTTTCGTTTATCTCTAGACAGTTATTAAAAAATAAAAGGAATACAGTGATTGCCATTTATTTTTAAATTATTTTCTTCTATTGAACCACCTGATCCTATTTACCAAGTGAGTATTGCATGTTTACAGGTTGGTGGGAGGATGTGGGTGACTATGCAATACTAGAAACACATCCCCCTGATGCCCAAAGCACTTGTGAGGAGAGAGCATATATAGAATACATAGTGTAGGTTTCACTTGAGGTTAGTATTGATATTCTGAAGGCAAGTTGAATAAATTTAGGCTTGTTCTACAGATTGTTGATGAGCAGATTGTTTTGCATGTATCTCAGAATATCTATATGGAGGTTGGAGGTGGGTGTATCCCACAATGAAAGACAATAAAGAACAGGGTACTTTTTTTCTTCTTTTACACAAGGTACATCAATCTCCATTTAATAACTTTAAACTACAATAGTATCAAAAGCGTGATTGTCAAGGTTGTAGAATTCTTCTAAATAAGCATTTCTTGATGACATCATGTAGCAGGTACCTTTTAGTTTTGTGTCCTATTAACGGCATGTGCTTTTTCCGACAATGTTTATGATTCCTTCCTGTAGGTGTAGATCAGACTAGGTTATAATAATGTCTCTTTCTATCCTTATGATATATAAATCTGTCAATCCTTTTATACTCTAGTCATACATGATCTAGGGTTTCTGGTTGAGTAGAAATCTTTAGAGCACAGCCAGATGTGTTATGGATGATTTAAAGGCAAATGAGAAATCTTATCAGAAGCTGCCAGGGGACATTTATGGCTTTGGTGCCACAGGATTGAATTGAGAGAACTTTAGTACTTCTTGTAGGTGCACTCAAAATCTTCTAATCTTTCAGGAAGCTTCTCATCATTGGGTTTCCATTTAGACCTGATATGTCAGAAATATAATCTTCTTTCTGTATTCAGTGCGGTATATGGCCATCATGAATTCCGGAGATATGTTGTCAGGCACTTTCAGTGCTAAGAACACTTCTATAAGATCTACTCATTCCACACTCAGCTTTCAGAGTCCTTCCTAGTCACTTGTCTGAGGCTGAAATTGAGATCAGTTGTGGTGTGCACGTCCAGAAATCATTGAAGGCAAATGATTTCTGAGAAAAGGTTGTCTGGCTCATGAAGATAGCCCCCAGACATGCTATTACTGTGCATGTCCTTACACCAGAACTTTTGTTTCATGTTTAACAGGAATCAGTCTTGCAGTGCTTAAAATCCATAATGCGTTGTTCACAGGCACAGAAAAAAGATTGTTCTGTTCTTGGCAGCTGCCTTTTGTATTTGAAGCTGTAATCATTGTCCCCCCTTGTCTTTTCTTTAGGCTAACCCCATTCTTTCAGGTTTTCTTTCCTAACTGCCTGTTTATACTCCTCCTGTAATTTTCACAGGCAAGCAGCCTCCTTGTACTTACTACTGAGCTTTGCACCTATCCTGTAGTAGTTTCATCAGGATTACATTTCCCTAGTTAGTTTGTGCGAATGCCAATCAAGAGCAGCAATAAAAAGTCCTTTACTAGGTCAGTCACTGTGTCTCCCTTATCCAAAAGTTATTATAGTTTGTTCTAAGGGGAGATATCTTGGTTACTCACTGTAGCTGATGCTATTTTAGCTGTAAAATGAATTGCAAAGCAGGGAAACATAAGGAATAAAGAAGAGAAACAGAGAAAGAAGGGATGGAGGACTGATTTGGTATTTTAAGGAAATGTGAAAGTATCACATTCTCCTTTGATTTCTCACTGAAGAAAGGTTTTGACACTGGGATTGATATTTAGGCAAATTTCTTTCTTTCTTTTTTTTTTTTACTGCATTCTCTAAATTATAAAACAAATGAATAAAGCATGTGAATCATTTGCTTGCCATTGGGGTTTTTCTACATTTTTGGATACATTTTTTTAGGTAATATACACATCTATCTGACTTTGGTAATTTTCTTTCAGATAACAGTAAGCAATAAACCAGTCAAGAGTTCTCTTAAGTAAACATCACACAATATAGTATATTTCAACATGTCATGAGATTTCCCAACAGACAATGTCATTGTAATCATCACCATGCTCTGCAACACTAGCTCGTTAAATCAGTATATGTATACTTTTTCTGAAGAAAATAATAAAATAAACAAGGACAGCCCTAGCTAAACAGATTGTAATTCTAGTGTTAACACACTTTTTCATATCCAAGTAATATTAATTAATTTCTGGAAGAATTAATATGAATATTTTTAATGCAATAATTGAATAGAAAATTATTTTTTTTAACAATATGATCAGTGGCATATTAGCTATCTCATTGAGAAATGGAATAGTTTGACCAGTACAGAACAACATATGCAATAGTAAGGTGATGCTTCCATAGAGTTGCTTCTTGCCTATTTACACAAGTTAAGCACAGAACATTAATTTTGATATCTACTGAATCAGATGAAAGTTAAATTAAATTTCCTCCAGCAACTTTGACTCTATGAACTCATATGCTGAGACCAGATTTGTTGTTTCAGTTGACACAACTTTTGCTACAAAATTGTACTGTGCTCCAAAACATGTTTATGCAGACAATATTTGTGTTTTGAAGCTGCACATTACTCTGGTACCCTTTGACCTCAGTGAACATTTGATTCAGGCATTTTCAGAATAGGTTTAAAAAATATTTCCCTTGCAGAGAACAGTTCAAATACTGTTTCATCTGTCTCAGATAAATCTGATGTTGCTAAATTTCTTTCTCAAGTGAAACACTAAGAGGCTTTTGATAGTCATGTAAATCACAAAATAGATATTTCAGTGACTACCACTGTGATTCAAAATAATATGAACAAAATTTTCCACAGGTTTACATGAGTACCTATCTCATTTTCCTGGACGGATGACCAAATTGTTTATACATCTTTTGATGCTGTCAGACTCCATGTGAGGGGAACATCAGCTCATTATGGCAATAGCATCAACACCAGAAAATCAGGAAGGGCAGGATTAGGCCTTTCATATATGCAATGCACATTATGCGTCACACGCTGTCTTTTCTTTACCTGCAGGGCAACAGTGGATTTAAAAATGCATTTGTTGCAATACAGGGATTTGAAATACATGGCATAATTGCTGTGATTGAAGGAAGAAAAGACTATTACAGCTATATTTCTTTGTAATTGGAAAGTGTTAATTACACTTTAATAGTTCTTTTTTCCAATGTGATATTTAACAATTTTACTAAATAACCCTCATAAAAATATTCATGTTTGTATTCTTATGCAAATCTGAAATTCTTTAGTAATGTATATGTGCAAAGCTCTTAAGATAGAGTTTAAATTTATTAGACATCTAATAGAATTTAAAATCTTTTAATGAAAAATTGAATGGCAAAAACATCCTGGAAATTCTTTGCAATAATCTAGTTAGAAGTCATGTCAGGTTTAACTAAGATGACATTCTCTAATTCCCTTGTCAGCCATCATATTTTTTTCTACTTCTTCTCAGTGGTTTGTGACAAAAGTTGCTTAAGTATGTGTTACTGCCTCTGTTAAACTGACGGGGTGGAATAGTAAATACAATATTTAGGGCATTTAAATTTCTATGTCTCCTAAGAAATGAGGCACTGTTCTGTTGCTCTGCAGTGCTGATTCCTGCTTGGCTTTTTAAAATTATACCATTCATGTATAAATTTTGTTGCACTACAGATTTCTTTCAACTTGAGAGACCAACTTTATCATTATTTGCTATTCTAATTCATCTCTAGGTGAACCTTCTTACTCTGTTTGAGCCTTTTGTAGCTAACACTAATCCCCTGAAGGTGGCAACTTTGTTTTCTTTATGTGATGTGTTAATGCCAATATAATAACACTAACAGTAGGAAGCCTAGATTCATGTTCTCATAGCAATTAACAAGGATTTAAAGTACTTTTTTCTTAAAAGAGACAATTATTACTGTTTACAATGTTCTTATAGATCATAATTGTTTACCAAAGGACCTTAGGTACCCTTGAGGCACCTCACAGTGTTTGCAGTGAGTCCTCTAAGTCAGACTTAATATCTCCAACTCTAAAGAAACAAAACAAAATGTGTTTCACCTCTAGTAACCAGCTCTTCCCATCTCTCTAGCACATTAGTGCCATGACCTGGAAGTGAGCATGATGTTTGCTATAAATTCTTGTTGGACTGAACAAAGATACCGCTCCAAGTGTCAGGAATTGTTATGATTTATTGTATAATTGTCTTAGCTCCAGCAGCTAACCCATATTTAGTCATAGAAGTGTTGGCTAGTAAGCTCTCAACTTTTACCACAAATTTTAACTAGTTCCCAGTTCTGCTCCCAACAAACCTCGGGTATGGAGTAAGGGGTGATGATTCCCACACTTGCTGAGATAAAATGAGAGAGGAGCGAAATAAAGACAGAAAAGAGAGAAAGAGAAGGAGAAAGGTCACCAGTCCTCAGATGTCATATTTTTCCTGCTGCCTTGAATGATCCAGTTCTGGAGTAAACAAAAAAGAGAGCAAGAGACTGATGCACTTCTTCTTATAGTTTCCGTGGTATACTTCTCTTACATAAAAGATTTTTCGCACCATAGTGTTTACAAGTGCACAGTCAGCCCCTTAGAGCCCTCCTGGAAAGTAGAGAGGGGAGCTGGGGGTCTGCGGTGGTCCTGGAGCCCTTTCTATCAGGTGCCTGAGACTTGTCCCTTCTCTTGACACCGTGAGTGTTGAGGCAGACTTGCCAGCCTAGCAGCTGAAAAGGAAGTTGGCTCAGCACAGTGCTGCCCCACCTTCTTGGGTCTCCCTCTTCCATTCACAGCTTTCCTGTCGCAACAGAATGTTTGAGGTAAAAATTGTTTATGCCTGATCCTCCAGAACTAGCTAGGAAGTTAGTAACCTATACAACTTCAACATTGACCAGTACAGGTAAATATCAGATCACTATTTATTTGTCCCAAACTGCATACCCTTTCCACTGTCAAACACACTTTTCATGATAGTTTTCAGTCCTGTATGTGTAAGTTCAGCCTCCTATTTTTAGGGTTCAGAGAAGGCTCCTGTGAAGGTAAATGCCTCTGTTTCAGAGGGATGTGTTAGCTCACACTTAAATCCAGCAAATACATTTTCTTCCTCTGTCATTGCTCACAGTGGAGTTGCATTCAGACAAAAGCACTTTTTCCTGCTACAAAAATGAAAATTGTTTTTCTCTTTACTGAAAGACTTCTTACACATTTGCCTACCCATTGAGGCCTTCCTCAATGGCACAAAGAGTGTGGGACCAAATGAGTGGGAAAACATCCATTTTTGCCCAGTGGAAGGCAGATGTGCACTATTGCTTCATGCTAGGACATATTTTACTTCAGCTCCTCCTGAAGCCAAAGGCTTCAGAAGAGGGAAGGCACTAGTATATTTGGCTGATTCAGGGCCTTCATGTGGGTACATGACTGCTTTGCTAACCACATCTTGTCAGTTCTACAGGTGTGTATTTGCTAACAGTGAGAAGATTCCTCCTGCCCAGACTATACTGCAGTCTCTGGAGTGACAGGCATCACAGAAATGCATGAAGAGGAAAAGTTAGTATTTCCTAAGCCTTGCTGGCTTCAGAGGTTAGATTGCAAGTCAGTATAAATAGTCTGTCTACAGAAGGAGTTATGTATTTTATTTTTCTTGTAAATTGTCACCTGTAAGTGTATAGCTGGTTGAGAACTGATTTATTTCACACATACAATTCAGTTTTGAAATACATTGAAGTATTTGTAAGGAACTTTCATTTAAGTTACTCCTCAAAACCAGGATATATGATATTGCAGCTGCCAATCCCAAGATCTCAAAAATATGAGTAAGGTTTAAACCATCCCCTTGTGCTTTGAGATTATTACAGTGACAAGAATGGTAAATCATAACTATTGAGGGTTTTCTTATTTCTGAGATTTTTCCAGGACACCTACTTCTTGCCTTAAAATGTAGGATTTTATTTTTTTTAAATTTGTTTCCTTCCGGAGCTTAAAAAAAATAGTTCTGGTTCTTGATGTTGCATGCTCTCCTGAATATTGCATTACTGTAGTATTTGATAGCAAAGTCCTTGTTCAAGTCGTGTAAAAGTTTTTTTTTAATGTAATTTGAGTGCAAAATTTGGTACCAGGTGATGTAGAGTCATGGAACATGCAAGTATCTTCACATTATGCATTCTATGGACTTGTGAAAAACAGAAAAAGCAGATCAATCAGACAAACTAACACAATTATCTATACAGCATGAATCTCACAACCCTTGTTAGATTTTTGAGAAACTTCTGAGCAAGTATTTTTTGCAGGTAGGAGTGATGGATGATACTCAAGGCAGAAAAATATGTCACTGCTTTATAATGATACAGAATATTCTGGGGATATTTTTGAGCTGAGCATTCTGTAAAACATAAGACATTTCTGAGTGTCAGCTATTTATATGCAAATATACATAAATAGGCTATCTACTGATTCTTGATATTGCCACAGGATTCTCATCTAGAGTCTAAGGAAGTTTAATCTTATTGGTGATACTGAGGTTTCTTAGAATTGCAACAGAGCAGGTGGAAAGACCTCTCAAAGGTGCAATTTCTATCCAATCAAGACCTTTGTTAATTGACTTAATGGAAATGGAATAGAACTATATCTGTGATGACTTTAATGCAGAATAAGGCATTAATCTAAAACACCAGGTGGTAAAACAATAAAGCACAAGGGTATGCTAATTTCTGAGTCTGGAGTTTGGTAGATTTTTTTAGGTTGGGAGATAAATATATACTATTTGTTGGCTTGAAGCGTTTGAAATTTTATGCTGTTCATGAGATCACCGGGGTTCAAACAATGTTCATACGCTAGGAACATTTGTGCAAATAAGTGTATATTAAAAGAATGAAAAAAGATACCACAAAATTTTTCAGAAAATAACACTATGTTTATTTGGAAGTCATTATGTTTGTGAGATTGTATCTGTTATACAAGGTCATGCTATTGAATGTCCCTTGATCATCTTTTCATGCCAGGTAAAGAGCTTTTAAGTATGAAAGGAATAGTTAACTATCACCAAGCATTTACTTTGTAAGCATATTTGTTTGATTATAGTAATAATGAATGTTAGCTTTCTCTTGTAATTTCTGCTCAGCTAAATCTATGATTAAAAAAACAAACATAAATAAGTGCTACTGTTCATAAACAAACCTAGCAAAAAGTTTAAATGCATCAAATTTAATCTCTATCGTGCCTGTGATCAGTAGGGAAACCTATGCGCACAGACTTACTTTTTTTCCCCAGTTCCTCCAGAATTTCTCCACTTCTGAGGAATACCCTGAATCCAGTTCCCCTTTCAGATTCTTCTTAAACCACCAGCCCCTCTCAAGGTTTTGCTCTGAAGTACCTCTTTCAAGCTGCAGGGGCAAATTTTGTTGTTGAGATTTGTAGTGGCATTAAATGTAGAAATACTAAAATTGGTGTGAGTGGTGAAGGAAGGGGAATGCTTGGATACGGAAACGAGAGAAGGAAGGGAAGAAAGGCTTTCAGAGTGACAGGTTGACACTAGGTTACCCATGTTATCAGGATCACAGCATATCAGCATGCAAATTCTCAGAGCACCCACTCTGGGAAAGCACAGAGAAACTAAGACAAGAGACAGCCTGCATCCAGAGCAGAACAGTCTCAAGCCATTAAGAAATAACGACAAAGAAAGAGAACATAGTTGGAGACCTAACATATGCCTTTCAGGACACTAAAGGAAATTAACAGAAGTTGAAGAAGACAGTAACCATTATCAGATCAAAACAAGCGCACAGTCTCCTCCCTAAATAAAAAACAAGTTGTAATGAAGACTTGATAACCAGAGCCCCTTGCTTTCCTATGTCTTTACAAGAATTTATGGCCAGATCCCTGGCTATATTTATCTGCCTGTATACTGAATAGCCTGCTTGGACATTCAGTGTATATGAGGGTTTGGCTGTATGAGCTAAACTTGTTTCTTTTTAAAATAAAATACTTTCCTCCTCCCACAACTGATTACACTGAGTATTGCTATAAGGTTGCATTAACGTTGCAGAATGTTTTTCTTTGCTGTGAAAGTGACTTTAATCTCATTTAATGCTTTTCAATAACATTACTTGAAATAGAAAATCAGTAGGATAGAAACAGGAGGACTGGCTGGTGCTATATAACTGCATGGATTGTTTTTTCTACTTCACCACACGGCGTGGGTTCCACAAGACACCTGTGCAAGGTGCTGGTCATGGTGAGGAGAGGGTGAATCATTGGAAATGCATCTAAAGAAGTAAGTAAAGGAATTAACACTTACACATACCAACCTGGTAAGAAAAGTATGTAGATAAAACCAACTATTCAGGGAATGAAGGAATATAATGAATAATAAAATCTGAGTGTTTTGAGGGAGAATGTGGGCTATAGATTTGGGGATAAGTTTAGAAAATACTCATGTTCCATCATTCCTTTAGCCAAACAGGTATAACATGAATCTCTACCTTAAGCTGATTGTGGAGGTTTTCATCACTAAATAAAACCCAGTTGTGAAGCCTAGAGCATGGTTTCTTTATGGGTTTTTGAAGAGAAACTTGAATAAAACAAGAAATAATGTTTTTGTTACAAGAAAACATGAATAAGAGAACTATAACTCTGTTGTAGCAGGAGAGGAAAAAATGCATTTGTTCCTCATATGAAAATAGTTTGGTCTTCCTGACCTTATAGCCCCTATAAGGCCCCACTCTGCATAAAGAAAATATAAATTTCTGTTACAGTGCATCAACCTGAGAGAATACAGAGAAACTTTGTTCAGTGTCTGTCATTAGAAGATGAGAGATGAAATGGGGCCTTAAAAAGGCAAGTTATTTATGTGAAAAGCGTCTTTATCCTTCCATCACAAACATCTACAATAAAGAGCTCCTAGATCATCTTAGAAGTCAAGGATTAGCGAAATTACCTAACATTGTCTTTTCAATTTATTTATATTTCACCTTTTTACCTACATAACTTTAATGGGAAGACACTTATGCAAACTTTTACAGATAGCTATTCATATGACACAGCTGTCAGGGCTGTGTATGGTGGATATTTTTAAAATTCATGTAGGCTTTCCAAAATATTTAAACTTACTAGATTTTATAAAACTGAGATTCTCTCTTCTATAAACACCTAGGTGTGCTCATGTTAAAACATATTTTTCCATTTCAGGAAAAATGCATACGCACAAATTTATGTTTAAAGATTTAAAGTAATTTATGTTTAAAATGAAGAGGTATGTTGAAGTGGGTTTTTTTGGATCTGACACACACTCTAGTCAACCCAGGTACTACAGGTATTGCAGTAATGACAAGGAGAGTGAAGGTGTGTTAAAATTGGTACTAAACAACAGTCCTGTGAGCACCAAGACTGACAGCCTGACTGACAGCAGTTTAATATGTTGTGAGCATGCAGAAATCCTACACTGGGAATAAGCACCAATGCCAGATCATTGTCTCCCTTGTTACATCTGCTGTTTACTATATACATCTCATGATTCAGTTTTCCTCTCAACGTGTGTTCTTAGAAAAACAACTGACAAGTAAATTGAATTTCTGTATTGTAAGCAATACATTCATCCCTACCCTATGAATGGGATTTTCCTGTATCTCTCTAGATGCTGCTCTGTATATGGATAGAGGAAATAAAGAGCACACCATAAATTGTTTCTGCACAAGTAAGGGCAAGCAAATGGTAATTGCTGTGTCCTTTGTCTCTCTGTCTCTCTCTGTCTCTCTCTCTCTCTCCGTCTATCTGTGAGGGACCAAAACCACACTGTAGGTATACAGGCAGACAGTGCAACTAGTGTAAGCCTAGCTAGATAATTCAGAGGAGTTTTTAAGATCTAGGCTGAAAATACTTCAGGACAAGTTACTAACTAAAGTCAGGTCTTTTAGTTCAAGGTAACTTATTCTTAAAACAGTTGAGGAGAATATTCCTGATAGGGAGAGAATGTAAGACTATCACTAGAATAAGTTATATCATCCAAGCCTTTTAAGATACTGAAAAAAATATAGGTAAAATGTGTTTATTTAACAACTCCTGTGGAAGCCTTTGCCTCTTGGCTCACCTGGCTTAAAGCTTTGAACATTAAACTTCTGTGCTTTTACAACCCAGGCACAGTCTTCCAGAAATACAGGCAAAGTGACCCCATGTACCAGTACAGGCTGGGGGCTTTCATGCTGGAAACCAGCTCTGAAGAGAAGGACCTGGGGGTCCTGGTGGAAAACAAGTTGTCCATGATCCAGCAATGTGTCCTTGTGGCCAAGATGGCAAATGGTCTCCTGGGGTGCATTAGGAAGAGCATTGCCAGAAGGTCAAGGGAAGTGATTCTGCCCCTCTATTCAGCCCTGGTGAGGCCACATCTGGAGTGCTGTGTCCAGTTCTGGGCTCCTCAGGACAAGAGAGACATGGAGCTCCTGGAGCAGGTCCAGCAGAGGGCTACAAAGGTGATTAAGGGATTGAAACATCTCTAATATGAGGAAAGGCTGAGGGAACTGGGCCTGTTCAGCCTTGAGAAGAGACAACTGAGAGGGGACCTCATCAATGTCTGTAAGTAACTGAAGAGAGGAGGTCAAGAGGATGCAACCAGGCTCTTCTCAGTGGTGCTGAGCAAGGAGAGGAGGCAATGGGCAGAAACTGGTGCACCGGAAGTTCCACCTGATTTTTTTCTCTGTACACCTGCTCTGAATACTCTTGTCTGTGCTCTGTGCAACAATTTTAGAGCAGTACTTCACAGTCTGGCTAGATTACCTCAGGCAAAGAAGACACTATCCTTGAGCAGCAAATTAAGAAAGTAGTATAATGAATCTCCTCTCCTATGTAGTGGGGGATAAAATGAGAGGTAGTTATGAGGATTTAATTCCCTTTTATATGTAAAGAGCTTTGAACTCTTCAGCAGGGAGCCCCAGGGCTGTGCAATTTTCTATACTGATGGCAAATGAATAGAAAGAAAAAATTATATGTCCCTAAAGTCTGTCTCCTGTGCTTTATTCCCTGAGTGATTAGGTTGTAGTGATGGTTGGTATACTAGGCAGCTTCACTCAGAATTAGCGGCAAAAAGGCTCTTACAGCTTGGTTTGTAGGATTGTGAATTTCATTCAAGGGAGAGGGAGAAGGAAAGAGGAGGGGTATGTGTTATGTAAGATGCTATGTAATGAGATGGTATATGATTTTTTAGTTCCTTCTTTTCTGAGTCTAGGGTAAGTACCTGATACATGAACTAGCAGCCTAGCCTGAGGGCTTTAGTTAACTCCGCTTCCTTTGATTTCGCTTCAGCTGTGACTGCTCATTGGCCTTCCCTTGAAAGATGTCCCTCCCGGGACCTGCAGAGTGTGAAAAGTGCCTGTGTAAGATTACCGGAGGCAAAAATCAGTCAACCTTTGTACATCAGAATGTCTAACTACCCAGGCCTGGACAAAGCCTGGAAAGATTTCATTGCATAGAGAAAAGATGACAGAAAACACATTCTCTAGAGCAGCTCAGCTTATTGAGATACAAGTATCTCTGTCCTTCTTCATTCAGACCATTTTCCTCTGACACCAGGGTATAGATTGTTCATAATTTTCTTCCCCTGTCAAGAAGTGGTTGCTTTCACAGTCATGTGAGCCAGTGCCAAAAATCCCTGTGTCTCATTATGCCCAAAATGGCTGCGAGGTGGGTTTTGGTACCCACCATCGTTACTGTGATGGTAGTCAAGTGATTACTTTATTGTGTTTCACAGAGATAGCTGTTACATTTTGCTGTTTCTTGATGTTGAATTTCATTATACAGCGGTAAATTGGAAATCACTCCTAAGTATTCAGGTTTGCTAGGATGCCTATAAACATAGGAGGGGCAGCTGATCTGTTTCTATTTCTTACTTGAATCTCACCAAATGGTTCTTTACATTTTTATTTTTTCCAGGATCTCACAGGTTTTAATTTTAAACTGTGGACTGTGCATCACATATGAGACCTTTCTATTTACATATTTTTATCCTGTCCATTCTGGGGAACACACACTTCTTGACTGAAAAGGAATAACTGATTTGTTAGGACTTGTGAGTACTACTGGAATACATATAAAGGGTTTTTTGCATTATTTCAGCAAACAAGAATTTGAATTTCTGTGAGGTACTTAGTATTTTATTTCACACTATGACAAATATGAAAGACCCTAGTCTCTGATGTGTTTCACAGCAAACAATTACTTTACATTTCCTGTGTATTTCCATATGTACCCTTATGTAAAGATATGTCCATATATTTTCACTGTCTCCAAATGCTGCTGGTTTTCTGTATTGTTCGTTCAGAAAAGTTACATCTTAGCTAGAAGTGTTTTTATTGAAGAAATTTGCTCATTGCTTTTTTTCAAAACTCACTGAGTTTTTTAACAAATGGCAGGGTGATGCTACACTGGAGACAACTCGAGGCTGTTGGTTCAAATCCAAATCTGCTGCAGATTTATCCATAGATCATCTTGAGTTGAACTGGAATATTTTTTCCCTGAAATTCTTAACCTTCTTTTGTTTAAACCTGTTGAGGTTTTTTTTTTTTTTTTTTCTTTTTTTTTCTCCTTTTTTTGGTTGGTTTTGGGTATTTTTATCGTACTGTTTCTTAATTTTATTACTAGAGGTAAAAGGAGAGTCAAAGATGATTACTCTCAAGAAAATCATTAATCTAGTTGAGATATCAAATTCAGAGGAGTGCATTAAGTAGGTAAAAATGGTCTGTTGAACTAAATCCATTTTTTTCATTGAGAGCATCACATAAACTTTGACTTCCTTGTCCTTTATCTCCTCTGTTATTCTACCTAAGCTTGACTCCTCAGGCTTTGGAGTGGGGAATTTTTCCTGCCATGGTCAAAGACTATTTTTCCATAATTTCCTATATGTTTGAAAATTCATTCTGTTCCCTGTGTGAAATGTTTCCTATCTCTTAATTCAAATCCTTTTGGAAGGCATGTCTTTTTCCTGTGGGTCAGAAATGGTTAATCTTTGTAAGTAGGTCATTACCACTGTGTGAACTAAAAAAGTAAAACATAGTAAGGTGAGATGAATCGGTAAAATCTGGAAAAGCTTCAGGGTTTGTCTCTTAAAAATGTAGTTTTTTAGTTTAAAGTTTATTTCCCTTTGAAGAACCTGTGCAATAAATAGGATGCATTGCAGAATATTCTTCCATTCACATTCCTGTGAAAAAGTGAGTGTGGATGTCTGTACTGATTTTGGAAAATGCTTTCACTTGCTTACTTCCTATTAGAGGAATTTTGTGTAGTTGGAAGAATTCAGCTTTGCTTTTCCAGTGCAGGAAGAAGGTAATTAATCTTGTTTGATATACAGTTTGATTCTGATCATGAATTCTGGTTTAAGGTTGACTTGTTGATGCCTTGTTCTAATTTGAACGAGTATGTTTGTAGAACATGGTAAGAGTTCAGTGCCGTGTAAGTCCTGTGAGGAGTTCTTGGTTACTTGAGCACTTTGAGTCAAACATTTTGTTTAGTTGCCTCCCTATCAAGTTAGGAGCTGATTTTAAGTGCTGAAGTCAGAAAACCTAACTCTAAATTGTGACTAAATTAGGAATAGGGAAGGAGCAGTCTTAGGAAAATCTGATATGATTTAAAAAATCTTTGCCCTAAAACTAAGGAGACAAAAGGACATAGAAAATTCCTTTGGTCTATTTCCCTCCCTAAGACATATTTTTTTATACTCACATTATTTCTGATGAACGTGTCTTTTTTGAAAGACCTCCAAGATAAGGTCAGCAAATTTTTCTATCAATATTCCAGTATTTTAAATAAAGACTTAATCTTTAGCAATTAGAAGTCTTATCTGGTCCCAAACCTGAATCTTTGACAATTGCAGTATGGATCATCTTGGACTGTCTGCAACATGCACTAGAAAGAAGCTATTTCAACCTGTATCAAATTTTGAATTATAATTTGTCATGCATGTAGTTATTAATACAAAACACAGGTATATTTTTCTTTTAATTTGAAAGCCATTGTTATTTTCCTGTAGTCTTTCCTCCTGTAAGCTAACCCCATTTCTTTTGTTTTCTCCTCTTTTTATACTCTTCCAGTCATTTGCTTTGTTCTTCACTAGAACTCCTCCAGCTCTTGCTCCTCTGTCTGATGGTGCTCCTCAGGCATTTCTGAGGCTGAGTAGAAGGATCAAGCACTTTATTGGTCTGGTTCCTTCTTTTCCTTGCTACATGTGTCAATGGAAAATGTTAATAAGAACTGAATGAAACTGAACTGTACTGTAATATTGGTTCTTGTTAACACCTTATTCATTTCAGTTATCAATAAAATTTTGAGATTGGAAAATAATACTTCACACTGATACAATGTAAGAAAAATTGTGCAGTATGTGATTTCTTATAATAACTTTCAGTTATGTTATCAATTTTTGTCAAGTGAATTATGACAAATGTGGTGTTATGTAGGAGGTTTCCATGTTTAAGCAGCTTCATAATACAGCATCTGATCAATAGTAGTTACTAATGGCCTCTAATTCTCCACTGGTGACAAGCAGGGCTGGTCATGGTTGGAAGGCATGTGTTAGATATTAACATTTAAGATGGAGTTTTAGCACTTTAGATTGCAAATACAGAGCAATTACTATCCCCTTTAATATGTCAGGATAGTAAATTCAGGAAAATATAAGGTCAGCTTTTAAGTGTCAAACATTTCTTTAGAGTCTGTAAATATCAAGTAATTAGGGAAATAAATCTAGCAGCAATATGTTTACAAAAAATATTATATCCTTACAAGGGTTTAGGAAATCTTTTATTATAGCAAGTAATTTTGAAAATTTTAGATGAATGTCAACCTGCAAATGGAGCCAACTTTGCCCTTGTCAAAACTGTTTTACATTTTTTTCATTATTTTCTTTGGCAGGACACCTGAAACATTAGTTTTTATCATATAATTAGTCTTTGCTTAAAATCAAATATTTTTGAACTTGAGCTGAGCTGAATTACCTGTTTTTCTTTAAAAGGATATTGGAAAAAGAAGAAAATAAATGCAACTTTGAAGACTGTCATTGAACATCTGGAACATCTCTGTGCAGAACCAATATGTAGAATTGTCCCATGATCTTAAGTCAATCCCATACATGTCACTGATAATGTGATGGGTTTTTATTTGAATGGTCATGTGTATGGTATAGCCATTATAATTAGAAGTTTAGAAAGTTGCTTTCAGGAGAGGGCATATGTGCCACAATATTTTGAGAGATTTCAGCTCTTATAGGGAGGATTTTTGCTGATTATCAAGCAAGAAGAATGTAATTTCCTTGGTCCTTGCTCAGGGGACCTTCTGCAGTTCTGCTCTAAGTTACCTTTGGATCTTGAGTTTTATCAGGTAGAAAGTATGTGGTATATGAAAATTTCCTGGTTTCACTAAGTGGAGTTGTGAAAAGGTATAGAAAGATGAGAGTATACCGGTTTTGGCCAGGAAATGAAATGTGCACTGGAAGGAACTTGTATTTAAAACAATTACCTGGATATGTTTGAGGCCAGATTGGATGGGGCTCTGAGCAAGATACTACTTTTATAGGAATTTCTATGAGTTAGCAACAGAAACATCTCTTATTCTAAAAGAAGAATATGCATGTATTTTGAATGTAAAGTGCCCCAGACAAAACATAAATCATTCTTTACCTTGAATATTAGCCAGCCCATAAATAAGATTCTTAAAGAAACTTGGTTTTTGTTGTTGTTGTTGTTGCAGTGTAATAAAGGAGCTCAAGTGACACTGAGCTGGCAGTCTTGGAATATTTTGCTCCTATTTTTACAGAGTTGAAGGAAACAGTATTTCTGATTATCATTTTAAATTTTCAGAAATTTCTCTTTTTTATATGCAAGTTTGTGACACTGTAGAAATTCACCATCACTGACTAGTACCTCTCGGACTTTCAATAATTTTGGAAATGAACTCTTGATAGGCTACTCTTTTATTTCACGATTCCTTTTTAAATATTCTTTACATCAGTGTTCACATCTCGCAATTGTTACCCTTTGAAATGCCCTTCTCAGAAGCTTCAAATCATCCCTATCCCACTGTTTATGGCCAGAAAGACATCCTCCTACTATAAAATAATGCTTGTGTTGCCTAAAAGATTCAGGGAGAAAAAAACTCCAGGGCAATTTAAGTAGGAGGCAAGATAAAGGAAGGTTTTAATGAAGCCTCTCAGGCTCTGAGAATACAAACCATGCATGCCCCCTGACCCAGATGTTACAATTTTTATAATGATGTCCATCCAATCCCTGTTCATCTACCCTCCAGCCTTTGCCCTGTTCTGCCCCCCAACCCACCCCTTGGGAATTGAGTCTAGGGGAGTTTTGGGACCCCCTCTTCCTCATATTCATCTTCCTTGGCCTTGGAGGCTTTCCAAAGTTCTGGATTTGAAGGTTGCTTTGCCTGGGTTATATTTTGTTGTCCAGGCCAGGGTGCAGATGTTCTTAAACAGAATGAAGGCCTACCTTGAAAAAGAGACTAAATATGCTACTATATGAATTGATATAGAATGGGGTAATAGGGTTGAGTATGTGTAACTAGTGTGCTAAAGGGTGAGGGATATAATACAACTATTTCTAAAATCTGCAAAAATTAAAAAAATCAAAAAACTCCAAGGCAACACTTGTTAGGAAGATGTTAAGAATTATATTAGAATCAGCTAATTTAGAATTATTGTAATAAATGAGTTCAATTAAAGTTTCACATAAATATCCCTCTTTATTTTTATGCCCCACTGATGTTTTTAACTCTGTGGGTACTGGTTTTTGAATGATCTGATGAGTCAAATGTTTAAAAAATATTATTTTGATTGCATTTGTTGTCCTTTTTATACTGAAGTTCATACTAACCAGTCATAGAAGTTCCACTGGATTTAACATTTACAGCACCATAATTGATAGTTTCATCATTGGCTCTCTCTCTTTTTACTAACAACTGGTATTTCTCATTCTTGATTTTTTGTTAATTAATTCAAAGCTTAAAAAAGCTAGCCTTGCCTGAGAATAAATCTTATTGGGAATTAAATGTTTAAACACAGACCAATTTTTTAAAAATATCAACTATTTACCTGTCCTCTTTTTCTTCTCCCATTCCTTTTAAAAAAGATTGGCTAAAAAAATGGTTTCCTAAAGTAGTTTATACCTCTTGTCAAAAAGGTAAATATTCAATTATGATTCAGGACAATACCCAATCATCTTAATGTATTTCATAGAAAGAGTCAGCATAATTCCCGCCAATAGATGGTAATTAATGTGCTCATGAACATCCATTCACGTACATTATAGCTTCTTTTACTGCTCCCTGTTCCTAGCTTCCAGCTATCTAATTAATTTGGTAATGTAAGACTTGACAGGTGGTTTTAATTTTCTGGACCACTGAGAGGGAGACGAGATTGCAGTCAGGGAATACAAATATCACCACCATATTTATTTTAATACGATTGTTTTGCTTGGTTTTCTTGCAAATATGTAAAGATATTTTACTGCCTTGGAACAAATAGGGATGAGGGATTTAGGTTGTTCATAGTCAGGTTGTCTGATTAGTAGGACAAGAATGTGATTTCCAAAAAATAATTTTCCTGTGCACTTTACCTGTCCTAACATTTCTGATGTAAAAATATTTTTAATGGACAAGTATCATGCTATAGCACTTTTTGATAAAATAGCAAGAGTTTTGCAAGCCAGAGACCTTTTTGTAGTAGACATTTCTCTGAAAAGGGGGCTTAAGGACTTTAAAAATGATGTGTAAATAGTATAACAGTAACATAAATGCTACCATCTGGTTAAAAGAAATGCCATTCTCTTTGCTATCCATGGTAGTGTCATAATTTTTGCCTAAATGTCTTTAAATGTGTTACAGTGCTGGAATGAGTAATTGGATAGTTCTGCCTGTTTTGCTCTCACTACTGCAATAGTTGATTATCTTGCAATTCTGGATGAATTGTAACTAAAATGTGTGTGAGAGGCAAGGAGGATTTCCTACTTGCTTATAGAAAATTGAGACATGGCATAGATCAAATTACATTCTTACAAAATGTAAATGCTTGGGGTAATAGAGGCAGTTTTAGGTGAAAAGGTCCTAAAATAAGATCTCTTGACTGCTGATGTATTTCACTATTCACCAAACCCTCTTTCTTTCTTCAGTATACCCCTTTTTTAAGGCAGAACTAGATAACAATAGATTTTATTCTATTTTATATTACTCACAGAACCTAGGTGCAGAATTAATTGATAAGCAAATGTTTCTGAATCAGTCTTATCCATATTCCAGTCTTCTGTAAGGCTCATGTGTGGTAAACTATGTAGCTTCTGAATAAAGTAAAAAGATTTAGGAGAGATACACTACTTGCACAAAGCAGAGGAGTATTAAAAAGGAAAAGAATGACAGAAACATTCATATAACGTTCGAATTTATCAGTATTGTCCCTTGGTTTGTGACCTAGTTACTTACCCACTTCATACAGTCATTTGAGTATCCCAGCCTCAGATAACCTCAATTACTCTTGGCTAGTGCTACACTTACAAGAGAGGGAAGCAACAGTCCTGGACCAAATAATTTCTTATGAACACAGAAGAACTCAGTCAGGTGGAGGAGTGCAGCCTTACTAAGCACTGTCTCGAAAAATTCAGTGGAAGTTCATTCTTAAAATTTCAGTTTCTGTATAGAGAAATAGGTTGGAAATGTAAAAGATTATTTAGGGAATGTAAAATCAACTTTTTTCTGAAATGTTCCTTAAAAGGAAGTTCCAGATCCTGTATCTGACTTAATGAAAAGATGATCATGCAGTGGTGAACCCCTGCAGTCCATAGATGATTGCATTGGGATTAAGACACTACCATTCACAAATGGCTGCAACATCTGATCAAGGAAATTATGTTTAAAGTGATCATAAAATCCTCTAGAATCATAGTATCTTTTAGATTGAAAAAGACGCCTAAGATCATCAAATACATACATTAACTTAACATTACCAAGTCCATCATTAAAACATGCACCTCAGTGTCACAACTGCATGTCTCTTAAATACCTCCAGGAGTGGTGATTCAACCACTTCCCTGCCCTGAGTAGCCTTTTCCAATGCCTAACTACTCTTTCCATGAATAAATCTTTCCTACTATCCAATCTAAATGTTCCCTTATGCAACTTGAGGTTGTTTCCTTTTGTCCTGTTGCTGTTGCTTGTTTCTTGGGAAAAGAGACCAACCCCCACCTTGCTACAACGTCCTTTCAGGAGGCTGTAGACAGTGACAAGGTTGCCCCTCAGCCCCTTTTTCTCAAACTAAAGAGCCCCAGTTCCCTCAACCACTCAGACCTTTTCTGTAGATCTTCATCAGCTTTGTTGCTCTTCTTTGGACACACTTCAGCACCCCAATGTCTTTCTTGTAGTGAGGGGCCCAAAATTGAACACAGGATTTGAGGCATGACTTCCCATTATGTCTATTGTTGTTTGGCTAAAGAAATGCTCACCTACATTCAATACTATTGATGGTAAAATACTACTCCTGTGCTTCCACTCTTATCTGATAGCATATTAAATCTGGTATGACCATACTTAAGCTGTTTTCCCAAATTAAAAATTCCTTGCTGCTTCCTTGTATGTTGGCTTTGGTTATGGAGTAGCTCTACTAGTACAATGTTTGAGAGCAGTACAGTGAGGGTGTCACCTAGGAAAAGGTTAAGGTGAACACTTAAAGAGAATGACTGAGAAACAAAGAGGATATGACAACGGAAAAAAACTACACCAAGAAATCAGGCAAAAACTTCTTCCAGTAAGTCCTATGAATATTCTATCAGTTTGATCTTGTTACTTGGGCTACTCACAGCCTTTGAATGCCTCATCCTTTTCTTACCAAATAACTCTTAATTGTCTTGTTTATGTCTCTTTGGATGTAATATCCTAGGAATTATCTTCTTGTACTATTCAAAATGGAGATCAGACAGGTTTTAACCCACAAAAGGTAGAGTTTTCTTGGAAATAGTTTTTTGCACAGTGAAACTTAATTGGATATAAGATGCTAGAATTCCTATATAGAGTAAAATAGCTAGAATAATATCTAACATTATTTTTGCAAATGAAAGAAAAATCTACATTTTCACAAATTAATGGAGATAACAAAGTGGGATATAGATAAATGAGGAATTTTTCCAAGGTATGAAAAACAAGTATATTGAAAAGGCATTTGTTTTGCTTTCAGGGAAAAAAAGTTTTCATAATGAAATACCAATTCATTGAAGCCAAACCTTTGTTTGGGTAACTTTGATTTAAACAATTATTTCAGTTTAGAACATACCTATTCTGATAATTTTAGAGCTGTTTCCAAGTCATTATTGAATTGAAATTCTCTTTTCACTTCACAATAGGCAAAAGAATCTAGAAATCAAAACAAAACACTTTAAAATGTCTACGAGTAAATACTTGTAGTACCCTGAGTAATTCCCCACTTGTAATTTTGGTTCATGGTAATTTTTGATATTTCATTTTTTCCTCACCTTCTTTGGTAGGGAAAAAGAAAACTTAAACTCAGTGAGCTTGTGAAAAAAAAAAGTGTTTTTCAATTCTTTGAATATATCTGTCTTTATATATTAAAAATATTTATTTCAATATATAAGTGGGAGGGGGCTCAGTTAGGTTTTTGCCTCAATATTGTGAAATTATTTCTTGAAACTAAAGCTGTGAAGCTTTTGTATCTTCGAAAGTTACATTCTATTTGAAATGTCTAATGTGAATTGAAGTCTAGGCTGTCAGATTTGAAAATTGCGTGCATACTGAATAAATGGATAACCTTTTCTGCTATGAGATGCAAAAAAGCAAATAGAATATAAAGGAACTAAGTGTAGTAGATATTTAATAAAATCTTATGGCATTCCAATTGTACATGTACTCTGTTCATGAGTTTGTCATAGACTAAGGAAAAACCCCCAAAGCTTTGTCAAAAGTGTCACCAACACATAAGGCCATAATTAACTTTTTACTGTGCTCGGACAGGACAGAAGCGTTATTTATTATTTGTGATTTTACTCCGTATTTGAATTGCAACCACACACATTAAATGGAGACTTAGGAACTCATCTCTAAGACAAGAGAAAGAGTCCTGTTTCCATGATACAATTTTTTTAATCATCACAGTTCTGTTTGTCATGGTACCTACCGCCATAGGTGTTTTTCTTGAATATTAATCTATTATTAAATATTAATCCAGGGCAAAACTGCACACTGAATCACGCATTTGATCAGTGACTCTGCATATACTGCTACTTAATCATGTTTGAATGCATGTTCAGCTTTTAACAGTTCAACTGTCAGCTTGGTCTCCATTCTCACCTCCTTTCATTTCCCCACGTTTTGTAAAGAAGCAGCTTTGTGAAATGACTTGATGACAGTATTCCTTTTCAAAGGTCCTGCCTGACCTTGATGTACAAATTTAGGTATTTTGACTTTCTGTTTTGAAAACTTGGACAAGATTCCAGTCACTGTTTATCTATGACATAACTGTAATGTCATATCTGAATTAGTCCATTTAATAATGTATTCTTCAGGAGCAGTTGAATGGCTGTCCTTATAAACTGAAGGCTGTCTGTCTTTCTAACCTTAAAAATCCCAGAATAACTCTATTTCCTGAAAGACCAAGAGACAAGTTTTTCCATAAAGGAGATGTCCATGAATGACTGTCCATGAATGAATGGCCTCAGGAATTTCAAGAGGATAAGGGGATCTAGTTACAAAATCATCATCATCATGGCTGGGCTTCGCGAAGGAAGATTTAGGAAGGCTCTATCCACGTTTGTTACAAGCACGCTGGTGGCTGATGAGGCCAATACGAGACGGACATATGCAATTGCAAAAGGCAGTTACAAAATAAAAAGCTAAGGAAAAACAGTATTTCTTGAATCTCTTCCTTTCTGAGCTCTAGTGAGTACCAGTTAGAAAGAATACTGCAAGACATGCAAGATTAGGTAGCTGCCTGTGAAAAGGGCTGTGTGCAAAAAACACAGCAGATATTTCTATGCTGGCACAAGGTTGGATAGAAATAAGAGTCTCCTTTCTCCTGTTGAGAGAGGCAGCAGTGAAAATACATGGACAATGAAGCTAGTAAAGAGCTCTGAAATTTGCTAGATATACACCTGGCACAAGAAGGCAATGCAGTAATATTTTTGGGGCCATTTACTCTTGGACAAATAAAAATAGTTCATTAGAAACCAGCACTGGATAATTGTTTGCAAATGCCATCTCAAGTAAGATTCTAACTTCACTAAGTTTTCTAAAAGAAGAGACTCTTAAGGAAAATTATGTCATACACCTTTCCAGGGTAAAAGTCTAGTGCTTCTTTTGTCTTCAGAGTGTCTAGACTGTTACAGTCTGGGAATTTTAATGGCAAAAACCCAGTACTGGTTTAGACAGTACCAACTATTACTTGACCATTCTGCTAAACAGTAGGTTTGGTAAGTAAAAAAAAATGTGGTTAATCAATATTATTTCTTGACATGAATATGGATTTTCATATCACACAAATCTTACTAGTAGACTGGCAAAGGATCTCTTTCAATAAGGGGCTACCTTAAATGAAAAAATAACACCAAGAGTGCAGAGTTAGGAGAGCGCATGGGGCACTACTGAGTAATGAAAAATTACAATGTCTCCCATTTAGAGATCAAAATGTTTGATATGTTAATATAAGTAAAGGATGTTTGGTAATATAAGCTATGGATAGCTGGAAAAAATGCTGTTATTGCAACCCGAGTATTGAAATAAATCAGTAAGTTTCTGGTTTTAATGTAGCTCACAATGGATGTATTCTCTCCTTGGGAGAGATTCCTTTACTTCCATCCACAGAGCGATGATGAGGAAGGAACCTCTGTGGGGCTCTACTTGTCTATCCAAAAGTGAAAAGAGAACAAATTAGAGCAGAGGATTGCATACTTATCACCATTCCCTGTCTTTCCCTCAAATGACCAGGCAGTATAGTTGCATGGTTTAGAGGAAAGTAATCTGTGAGAAGCTTTCTTTTGGAGATGTTGGGTTCCTCCACTGCAGTTTACCACTGTGTCTGTTCTCCATAGGTATTAACACCTTCTCCACTACCTTAAAACAATTAGCTAACAGAACCATATCCGAGCAGTGCTAAGATTCCTGCTTTTGAAAATGGGGAATATGGTAAAGTGGTTGACATGTCTGATGGTCACAAAGTTCAATGGAGGCAGTAGGGCATCCAAAGAGTCCTGCAGTGATTGTGGAAAGAGTACAGAGGGGACACCCCTACCATTGCTTAGCTTTATAGTAGAACTTCTTGAATGGCTTTTTATGTTTTCTTTTGAAAGTTTTAAATTTTCTTCCTTTTTACTCCTTAAGGGATTTAGTTTTTTTATGCCTAGTTTTCTTGTTTGAATAAATCTTCTTTCACTCAATCTACATTGTATGTTTCCCAGTAATAACTTCTCCTATGAAAAGAATGAAAGTTTTTTTATGCTGTATTATCTCATGTTGCAAGAAACACAGAGGTAATTATGTCCCACGTTTTCCTTCTTTTTGTTCTGCCTCCTCCCAAGACCTCCAGTTGCAGCAGGAGTAGACCTCTAATCATTCCACCCCTATGGTCAAATCAATAAGTGGTTCACTAAGGATATATTTGCAGTTTGAATTATCTCTACCTCTGCGATGAGTCATGTCCTCATTTCTCAGGGGCAAGGAGGCAAACGCACTGTTTTCTCTACGTGGACATATTAATTTTGCGGTTTTCTAATTGGGATGATCTTCTTGGTAATGTTGGGTGTTGTTTGTTTTTTACCATATCAATAATGTCCCCCTTGAAAATTTTAAAATGTCAGTGAACCGTTACATTGAGATTGAGAAAGAATATCATTCTCTTTGCAGCATGATTAAAGGCTGTATAAGGTATCTTTCTCCAGTTTTCCAAGTATCACTCCGTAAATCTGCAAATTCAGATCTGATACTCCTGGGTGGATCATGCAATACATTGCAGCATGTGCACTTTCTCAGAATAGTGTAGCAGGTACTGATATTAGTCTTGTACAAGGTGCTTGTTGTGGGTTCTTATTTCACTGTTGCCATTCCTAATAAGCTGGAAGAATTCTGAAAGTAAATCAAATGTCTGTTTTCCTGTGGTGATGCATGAGAAACTGGCTCATGGCACTCTTTGTCCAGACACGACTTAGTGTTTCTGGAAAACAAAAAGATCATAATGTAGAAAGGTCAAATATGCTGGGGGAACAGAATAGCTGTGCTTCAAAAGCAGCCTTGAGGAGATGTGAGATACTCATATCCATATTAGTATGTCTCCAAGGATCACTATATGATGTTCTAACGCATGAGATATGACTGACCCAGTTAATCTCCTTCTAGTCATTGATTCCTCCTACGCACTTTTTTCTTATCATCTTTGACTCTCACTGCCTATTCTGTGGTTAAAGGTAAATCAGCACCTTTGTTTTGTAGTGCTGTATATATATAAAAGCTTAAAATGGTATGGAAGACAGATTCTAATTCTCAATTTTAATTCTCAATTTAATTCTCAATTTCTCTAATTCTCTAAGTTTAAAGTTAGAAGTAAATGAACACCAGGAGAAAAAAGATAAGGAGGACTGGAAAAAAGGAAAAAAGAAATTACAGAGAATTCATATGTTAAAATTTCCAGGCTGTCTTGTAAGTATCATCTGATGTGCCATTTCTGTTGGTAAACAGATATAGGAGAGGGAAAAAATGCAAGAGTTTAAGAGGTGAATGGCACATATATTTGATGACTATGTAAATACTATTGCATGAGGAATCTGATTAATTAGCACTAATTATAAAAATAGATCTCTGATTTTTATTAATTAACAAGTATATAAATAATATTTCTATTTTGAGACAATATTGACATGCTAACCTCTCTCTCTACAAACTTAAGTTGTAAAATTGATACATAATACAGAAACATGATTTTCACCAAACTCTTACTTTATTTCATCTTTTAATGGAATAGTATTTAACTAAGCAATCCCCTTTAAGTCTACAAATATTGAAAAACGAGTATTTTATACATTTATAAAGATAAATAGTAGTAGATGATACCTTCCACTGAGTTCTAAAAAAAACCCCAAACTCTATCTAAAATACATCTTTGTTTCATAGATATTTCTAAACTGGATGACATCCAATTAAAGGGAGCTGAATTACAAAGAAACAGAACAAAACTATAAAAGAACATTCTAATTGGGTTATAAATTTACTTAAAGGCTGGTTGGTCTTTCCTTGCCCTATCCCCAACAATAAATTGGAAGGTGTGTTTTAAGAAAAACCACTTATATTCATAGTGATGTGTATATACAAAGAATCATCAAAGCTAAAACTTCAATTTCATCTGTTTCTTTATATGGATGTTAATAGATGCATTATCTTAATGGTTCACCCAATCAAAATAATGTGAATTTCTGATTTTGCCCGATGACAACCCATTCACGTCTTTTGTGAGACAATTATACTGAAGATGCCAGGGCAAAAACATCTTTAATTTGAATTGTGTGTATGTGGCTTAAGAGTATAAAGCAAAATTGCAGTGATTTATAGTGAAAGCTGTAAAATGCAACAATCTTATTAAAGCAGCCTCCTATCTTGAAGTAAACAGCCCCAAAGTGAAACAAGAGTACTCCTTTATCTTCATAGAAAATGTACGTCTTTTTTTGTATTTGCAACAGGAAGGTTTGGAGAGTTGTTTGTTCTCCTTCTGCCTTTCTTTTGCTGCGGCCTCAAAAAGTCTGAAGGTTTGGTTCAGGACATATTTTCTGCTCTCTGGATTTCTGTAAAAATGTCACAAATTGAGGTTTTTCTATAGAATCAGGAAAGTCATGGCAGGTGGCTTTCATCAATACCTCTGGTAGTGTTGTATAAAGGATATCAGGGTTGTTTATCACAAAGTGAAGCGCAGAGAGCAGGGGGTTACCAGGGAGGCCAGAGGCAGAAACAACATTGAATTGAGGGTCCTGGTTCCTTGTACTGCTTTTTGGTCTCTTGAAAATTCATAAACAGATAAGACCCTGCACTTGGCTTTCTACTTGCTCTCTACCTGCATTGACTGTCCACAGTAACAGGCTTTACAAACTGCCTGTGTTGTAGAGTTGGCTCTTTTGCCACCTGGAATGGCAGATATTTTATGTTGCAGGTGTGGTGAGGCAGCTCTGTGAGAATAGGAATAAGAGATATTGGAGTAGAAATATTAACTTCTGCTAGACAAGTGCGTATCAATGGAACAACAAACCAGATGCCATGCAGTGGCTTCTTCGTATTTGAAACAGAAGAAGCCAACGTGAAGTGAAATCCAGCTTTTCTGTCTCTACCCAGATTTGTTGGCTTGTAGAATAGCTCCAAGATACAATCCTCAGTGGGTAATTTTAGCTGGATTTAGATCGAGCAGTTAGCAAACATAACTACCTTTCCTGCTATCTTAATTCCCTAGTCGAACCTAACCTCCTGCAATAAGCTGCAGCTCTCCTGTGGGAATGGAGGCAGGCAGTGAAGGACAGCCATGGTCAGGCCTCCCGCCACAGGGAGTTGTAGTGCCTCTGGAAAGCATGGCTGGCAGCAGGCACTTGGAAGCACGCCAAAGCCCTGGAGTGTCTTGAGTCTTATTTCATAATTATCCTTTGCGGGAGGAGACAAATCCACCTGCAGGGTAGGGTGCATCTGCTAGATGCTGTGTTGGCACACACTCCTTGTGAGTTCAGAGAGAAGCTGTAGTAGGCCAGGAAGCAGAAACTAGAGTTTCTGTATTGTGCCTCTGTGTTTACAGCTTCTTATTTCTGCAGCGTGCACATGGCATACTTCAGCAGGCGGCATTCTTCTCTCCCTAAAATAGCATATCAAAGTGCATTTTTGGATGCCTTGATACAGGCTTCCAGCACTACTTCAAATGGCCTGACATATCGGTTCTGACCTACAGATGTTTTTCCTAAAGGGTACAGGTCTCTTGTATAGGTACATCATCTCTGTATGATGAGTGCAAGCCCCGTGTGGATGTCTTGAAGGCTTTAGGATGTCTTTGCTGCCATACAACATCCATACTTAGATACCAGAATTGTTCTAAGTCTGTATTGCTAAGGGACAAGTTGCTTATTTGGATTTTATCTTCCTGTACCAACTATTTTCCAGTAAAGTCAAACAATTCAGCTCAAATGTGAACCCACTTATGTGAAACTTGTTATAAAAGCATTAAACCAGGCTTCTTAAGGAAGGACACTCACACAGAGCACCACCCAGGGAAGAACTAAATGGTTTTGTGGGTGATTATGCAAGTCCATCCCGACTGAACTAAGAGGCAGTTTCTGTTTTTACAGACAGCAGTTATGAAGTTTAGAGGCTAATCAAATTCTTTGTTTGTAAAGCAGTGTATCTAAGAAGGTCAGTCTGTTTCCTTTATATTGGTTTCTTATTTTTGTAGATGTGAATACTGAAAAAATTGAGACAAATTTGATTCTACAGCTTACCTGTGGATTGAGTTATGCAGGTTGTTTGCTCTTTCTTAACTGGGCTTTGTGCTTGGTTACCTAATTTACATGTCAATAAATTTATTGACAGCAGAAGCCTCTCCAATAGCAGACTAATCACTTGCAAGTGTTGCCTGGCTCACAGTGGATTCTAAATAATGTATACACCTGACTGTGCATAAGTAGCCTTGTTACATGTAAATCAGAATTGTGGTAGGAGAAATGATCACTCTCCAAATGTTTGTGTAAACAAAAAGGAATCTCCAATTTGGAAATGGAAGACACATCACTTCTGCTATGCCTGCCTGACATTGGCCAGTTAATACGTTTTCCGCTTGTTCTGGATAGCTGCTGCTTTTCATTAATTTGGGCTGCCTATGTATTTTTGGCTGTGTTTTTCTTTTTCACTGGTTATATGGAAATAGTTTTATTGCATTTTTGGCTTATGCTTCTCACTGGTCGGTTGTATTCCAGCTACCTTAGTTCAACTTTGAAAGTACCCTTGTACTATTTGATGGGTATAAAAGAAGCGTTATATATAAGAATCACTACAGTGATGTCTTTGCATGTAACCATTCATTTTGCCTTACATGATAACCCAGTATAAATAATATTTCAGTTGACTTACTCCTGATTTATACTAGTGTAAACAAGAAAAGAAAGTGCAATTGCAATATGTGAGGGTGCAAACCCTCCAAACAAATACCTGCTCAGGGGAAAAAAGGTATTTTTGAGGGAGTTTGGATTTGTTTGCTTATTTCCTATCTGAGGTTCAGTAGGATTGGTGAATCATTCAGAGCTACACCGTGTCCTCTGAAAATTCATATACAAACATCCAAGGTAGATTTCTGACCCTCTGGAGCAGATGGCTTTAGCATTAACCAGAAATTCACTGTGAGAGCAACCAACACACAATAAGAATGTATACACTTTATTATTATTAGTTATCCTTTCAGACTAGATTGTTAACCCTGACTAGCAGATTGTTCTAAGAAATTTTCAAGCCTTTGCTGGTGCCCATTTCTCTATATATTTCTGATCATGACTGGAGGAAAAGGTTACAGAAGAGAGACTTATTTGGGAGCATTAGCTCTCTATAGCAAACTTGTGTGGAGGAAGATAGAGGAAACATCAGTGTGATTTTGATACCTCTCAGATGCAACTTATGCTTGTCTGGGAAAGCAGCTCTTGTCCACATGTCCAGTACACAAAAAGACGAGTCAGCTTAAGTCCCTGGTGGTCTGACTAGCTTGAAGCTGAAAAAAAGTGTATCAGTAATCTCAGCTAGAAGGTCACAAACACTTCACTTTGGTGGAACAAAGTGCCCATAGGTGGACAAAGGAATGTGAGTATTCATTCCCTAAGAGAATGTGTGAAAGTCAACTCCTCTGTTTTTCTGCAAACTGGAGCAGTAAAGTAGTTTTCACATAGTCCAGGCTGCTGTCAGGCAAACAATTGCAGCTGCCTCAGCAAGCCATTGGGCTGTAATACCTCAATTTTAGTGCACTTTCTAATTTGTATAAAGCAAATCATTGTCTGAGCCAGCTCTGGGCTTGGGACCAATTCAGATGTACAAACATACCCAGAAAATTGAACTATAAATGCATAGATTTGTTCGACAGATCTGTGTGTCAAAAAATGAAGAGTAATCCTTAACAGATACTCTCAAAACTAATTGCTTTTTTCCCCAAAATGATATGATTTCAGTAAGATTACCAGAGTGAAAAGTTTCTACTGAACTTTGAAAGATCAGTATTGCAATATTTGTTGTTGATTTGACATACTCCTTTTTGATTTGTTTCCCTCCAGCTGTAATATATAAAAAAATTTGTCAGAAATAATGTTTCCTGTGCTATTCCTTTGCACTGCAATTTTTTCACCGTCTTGAAGTATTAAAAATGCATTACATCTAAAATCAATACCAACTTTCAAATGAGTTGAAGCCTAAGAAAAGGCTTCAAGTTATCTCTGGACTTTCCTCTCTCCACGAAAAATAAAGGTGATGTTTTGGAATGACATTAGGGATTAGGATAATGAGTACTAGCATCACAGACTGTAAAAATGTGTTAGTGTTTACTAGAGAAACAGCATGGAAAACCAGATTAATCAGCAAAGGTAATAATTGCTGAAGTCATGCACTGGAAATTCCTGCTACTGAAATATGTTTGATTTTTCTTTTCCTAATTCACTATAATAAACTAGCAAGGTCTTCATTTAAATACATAATAATAATAATAATTTAAAAAATATTATTTTGTGACTCTACCTAGTTTGTACTCAGATGAGTCCAAAGACAGGATTTGGACTACAGCTGAAAGGTTCCTCCATCTACCTCTGCTGTCTTCTAATGGGTGTAAATAATCTAAGTGGAAGCTATTCAAGCTGAGGTCCTCTAAACATCATGATTAAATTGGCAGACAAGCTGACGGAGGTACTATCACTGCTGGAACCATATCCTTTCCCTCTGATTGCTGCACCTACTTTATGCTGAGATGAGACCAAGGGCTTCATTGCTTCCTGGAGATAAGAGTGGATCTTTCAGGAGACTCAGGGGGTGATGAGTGTCAGTTTTATTTTGGTTGTGGATTGACACACTTAACCAAGTGTACTCCTAAGTAATTTCTGAAATGGAAAGGTGTTTTATTTTTCTTTCTGTGTTTTTTTTTAATCTGTTCTAAACAAAATCCTGTTCACAGGGCTTCCAGAGTCGTTGCTTGACCTGAGTTCAGCTGCGTAAGAAGTCATTAGATCTCTGTGCTCCTCTCTGCTGAAAGCCTTCACCACTTGACAGCTTCTCGATAGGCAATCACCCGCGGGGCTCAGTCATGGAGAAGTACCAAGAGCAAATGAGCAGATGAGTAGCACAAAGAAATGAAATAAACGAGCTTTGACTACAGAAAGTACTTAGCTGAGCAGTATTTCTGTGAATATTAAGCTTTAGTATAGATTAAAAATCACTATTTCCAGTAGAATTATTATTTCTGTATTATTTAGGAACTTTAACTATTTTTTTTAATAGAAAATAACCCAAATGTTTTCACAGAATCATAGAATGGTTTGTCTTAGAAGAGACCTTTATGATTATCTAGTTCCAATCCCCCTGCTATGGGCACTGACACCTTGTTGCTCAGGGCCCCCTCCAATGTGGCCTTAAACACTTCTATGGATGTGGCAT
Organism: Manacus candei; assembly: GCF_025592945.1. NCBI lineage: Eukaryota > Metazoa > Chordata > Aves > Passeriformes > Pipridae > Manacus > Manacus candei. Next base: position 9,990,822 of record NW_026138136.1, read on the forward strand.
CCACAGTTTCTCTGGACAACCAGTTCCAGTGTCTCATCATCCTCACAGTATTTCTTCCTAATATCTAATCTAAACCTGTCCTCTTTCAGTTTAAAGCCATTCCTCTTTGTCCTATCACTACATGCCCCTGTAAAAAGTCCCTCTCTAGCTCTCTTGCAGGTACCTTCTAAGTATTGGAAGCTGCTATAAGGTCTCCCCTGGAGCCTTCTCTTCTCTGTGCTGAACAACTCCAGCTCTTTCAGCCTGTCTTCATAGGAGAGGTGTTCCAACCCTCTTATCATCTTTGTGGTTATCCTCTGGTCTCATTCCAACAAGTCCTCATCTTTCCTGTGCTGGAGGCCTCAGAGCTGAATGCAGTACTCCAGGTGGGGTCTCACAAAGGCAGAGTAGAGGGACAGAATCAACTTCCTTGACCTTCTGGCCATGCTGCTTTTGATGCAGCCCAGGACATGGTTAGCTTTCTAGGCTGCAAGTGCTCATTGCTGGCTCATGTTGAGCTTTTTGTCCATCCACATTCCCAAGCCTTTCTTCCCAAGGTTTCTCTAAATCCATTCTCTGCCCAGCCTATATTTGTGCTTGAGATTGCCCAGACCCAGGTGCAGGAGCTTCTGTTTGGCCTTGTTGAACTTGATGAGCTTTGCACAGCTTCACCTCTTGAGCCTGTCACAATCCCTCTGGATGGCATCCCTTCCCTCCAGTATGTCAGCTGCACCACTCAGAAAACTTGCTGATGGTGCACTCAGTCCTACTGTCCATGTCATAAACAAAGATGTTAAACAGAAACAGTCTCAATACCAGTCGCTGAGGAACACCACTCATCACTGCTCTCTGCTTGGACACTGAGCCAAGTTGTTCCCATCAAGGGCAGCCCTCTGAGTGTGACCATCCAGCCATTCCTTATCCACTGAGTAGCCCATCCATCAAATCCATGTATCTCCAGTTTTGAGAGAAGGATGTTATGTGGGATGGTGTCAAATGCTTTGCACAAGTCCAGATAGACAGGTGTCAACAGAAAAGCAATGACATTTTCTGTCACACTCTCATAAAGTGTCTAAGGTTCAAACACACATTAGTAACAATTAATAACCAGTAGGCTTTTCCTTACATAAGAAAATTTTTCTGGATATCAGTCAGAATAGCTGAGCTGCTTTGCAGAAGTGAGAAATGAAGAGGAGGCTTAACACTGCGTGTTCTGCTATTGTTATTATCTTCCTGAAAGAAATGGAATAGAAAAGATCTTGACATAAATAACTCTATCACATTTTTCCTGAACTACAGTAAATACAGGCTGTGTCAGAGCCCACATAATGGTTCTGCCCTCAAAGCATTGGAGTTGAGGAATCAAATGCAGACACAGGGATGGTTATGATACAAGAGAGTTTTCATCCGTCTGTCCTTTTCCAGTCTATAACTGATGGAGAACAAGAGCAACTTTGTTAGCCTTGTGTCTCCTACATCACACTATAACGGTTCCTCTTACATCTGGTAGGGCTGTAGTATTAGTAGGAAAGGAGTAGATTTTTTTCTAATGATTGGCAACTCTCCTAAGCAAATTCGTGTCGAACATGGAGAGAGGCTAAAGGTAGCCGGGAAACTGGCAAGATGCTAGTGCTGTAAAGAGGGTTTTTAATTTTCATTATGATATCTTAGCAAAAACCAGAAGAAATAAGACATTGCCAAAGCAGCAGAAGTCAGGAAAGGGAGGGAAAAGGCAAATGAGAAAAAACGAAACATGCAAGGCAAGTCTGTGTGTGCTCCTTAATGCCATTAACTTTCATCAAACTCCATCATCGCCCTGGGTGAGGCTGTATCTCCTAATGTTTACAGTAAGCCCAGAATAATTTTGAGAAATAGAGAGCAGCGTGACCAGCTCAGGGCACCTTGGGTACTAAGAAGATCCATAGTCTAATGCTTTATTATTTATAAAAGCAGGTACCACATCTGTTTTCCCCGAATTGTGTGTATTTGCTATGGGTGCAAAAATGTTATACTGAGTTCTAGCATAGAACGTAAAGGCAAGGAGAAAACATGCTACAAATTTTGTCTCATTCATCATCTACCTTTGCACATAACTTTTGTCAACAGCAGAATATGAATAAATCATCCTCTAATTATGGTCTTTATCTCAGAAAAGCTTGATAGTTAAGGATTTATTTGAAAATCAGCTTATCAAAATCATGTTTATTTTTTAGTTGTCTTTAGGTCAGTATCACTCACTCAGAGGTTATAGGAAAAGCAATGAGGAAAGCTAAGAAACCTAGAGGAGCTCTTGGGGATCTCAAAGTGAGAATGAGAGACTCTAAAAGTAGATGGAAAAGTATGAACTTTGCCTCCTTCAGACACATCTTGCCCTTCCTACACCTGCTTCAAGTCCCTTTGTTTCCATTAGTGGAGCACCTATGAGAACTGTCCTTTAGGAGAGACAGATAATTTTGTCTGATTTTCTCCAGTACAACAGTGAAGGGCATTGACCTATTGTTTCCTTACATAGTTATTAACTTTCTTGCAGTCTAATGGGAAATTTTCAAGAAAGATTTGAAACATGGTAAAAGAGGTACTCTTTTTCTTTCCATTGAAATTGAGTAAGAAGGTGAGGGGTAGCAAGAATGCACTTAATGATGTAGGCTCTTTGAAATGCATTTCTGGTGTGACATTGGCATGAAAATTAAGTCTTGTACATTTATTTGACTGATCAGATAACTTTAAAATCAAGTATGTTTAATATATACATATAAAAATATAGCTAGAATTAAAAATTGTAGAGAAGAGATTTTTTTTCCTAAAAGTTGTAAAATCAGTAAGGATTTTGGTCTTCTCCAGATTGAGCTATTATGAAGACTACTGTATGACTATTTTTATGTGGAAATTATTTTACACTGTTAATAATGATTCAACTCCAGTTACATATGTGGCTCCCAATGTACATATATTTTAAGATGATTCATCATTTACTTTGAAAATCTGGAAAAGCAATTGCAATTGTTTGTTTGTGAACTTTTTTTTTTTTTTTTGAGAGAGAATGTTCTGTTTACTCATCTAAAACTGGAAGTTTTAAAGCTAGGCGTTATCTGAGTATAACTTTATCATTTTCAAATTCTTTATATAGTTGAGTTCAGGCCTGAACTTTAGCTTGTTACAGGTTTAATTTCTTAGATATCTTATTCAAAAAATAATGTCTTTTGGCATATGAATCAACATTTTTGTCACCTGGATGCTATGGGGAGATAAAAAGCAACCCAGCCTACAATGAGGAGGTTTCAACAAAAGCCATGTGCAACATTCAAAAGGTCTCTAGTTCTGACCACAGTCTGGACCTCTTTCTGTGTGATCAGTTTATCTCTGGGAGCCAGAATTCACAACATTGTAAAGTAAAACATTTTCAAAGAATTGGAAGTGGTTGAGTATCAGTAACTTTACTTGATTTAGAAAACTGTTCGCATTCTACCGTTCAATATCTCAAAAATTCATTAACTGTTAATTAATTCAAGCTTTCTACATTTGATAACCTGCAGTGCTTGATATAAAAGAAAGAAAATGCTGTTAATCATTTAAATGTCCTATAAATTGATACTGTTACATATTAAACGTAGCAACTACAGTTGACTCAGAAGAGCTACTTTGTGAATGTCTGCTATGGCATTTGGTTACTGAAATCATAGACTCCTTAAGTGTTTGCATGAACTATTGATTTTGGAGTTATAGAAAACTTCCATATACTTACCATTTGTGCAAATATTTTTCTCACAACCCCCAAAAATCACTGGCTAAGACAGGAGAATTCAATCATGTAACATAATATTTAGCTAAATAAAACAACACATGAGCTAGAAGGTTCAGGCAAGTATATGACTCTTGTTTTACTAGGTTCAGCAGAGGGTTCTCTTCATTGAAAGGGCTTGCCTAGATGAGTGTCTCCCTTTTTCCACTGCTGTGGTTCCATTACACTGACAGGGGAGTTTTGTGGAGAGGCTTTGGCCTTTATAGAACTGAGCATTGATGGACAACATGGTCTGTACATCAGCTACTTCGCTTTCATAGAAATATTCATGCTTACAGGACACGCTCCTTACAAAACGTTGTTTGGTCAAAATGATTTATCTCTAGATGTCTTCTCTTGAAAGATTTTGTGTGCAGCCTGTAAGAACTACCTAAGTTCATGAAAAAACTCTCTTATTTTGGCTAAATGTACTTTTAATCAAACAACCTCAGTGATATTACAGCCTTAGAGTTTTTATCTTTTGAAAAAAACCCAAACAAACAAACAAAAAAACCCCAAACCAAACAAAAGCAAAACTCAAACCAACTTTCATGGATGTTTTTAAAAGTATTTCCATCCGCAATACCTTTTTATAGTTGTCCTTCTCAGATGTCAAAACATTCCACACTGAGATGTAATTCCTTCTGTCTCTTCAAAAGCCTCACACGCTTTAATTACTGTGTTTGGATGCTCTCCAGTGTTGTCTCAAGATAAAGATGAGTTTTCTGTGTGTTTATTAGTATACTTACAGTCTACTGTGAAATTGTAATAAATAAAAAAAATAAATGGCAGTCTGGCTGTTTCTCCCATTTGCCATATGCAGAATGCCATACAGTCCCAGCTCATACTGCTATTTAATGAGAGCTGAAGGTAGCTACTACCTTGAGGGAAGTTCTGCTCCAGGGCAAAACTAAAGCATTGCTGTAAATCCACACTGAGAGCTCTGTTTAGTGATTTTCCAATTCTAATAAGGAAGTAAACCCAATTAAGTGGAAAAAGCCAAACAATTATGCTGTGGAAGATTTTAAACTGAATATTTTAGAAGGGGCTTGGGGAGTTAGGTCCCCAAGCTCCCTTACCAGAACTACTATGGTTCTCACGATATTGTATGCACCACCACGTGTGAAGCAGAGAGCACCCTATCTGTTTGACACAACTGTAGGTTCACTATTGAAATATAGAAATGTAGGATCCATTTCCAAGGACCCACTAGCTATATACCTTCAGATACACCAAAGCAGAGGACAGCAGAGGACAGTAAAGTCATGTAACAATTGTGGAAAAAACCTAAGTAGTGATGTTGTTTGCTGCTGTAGTTATTAAGGCTGGATGAGTCCAATTTCCAAAGCAGCTGCAGTTAGCTGCAAGTAAGTGCAATTCTTAGCTTGAGCAGGACTGTAGGAGACCGTTCACTGCTCTGACCTTAACTGTTGTGGCTGTTTGTGCTTTGTTTTGTTTTTGTTTTTTTTTTTAATGATAGGGTTATTTTTATGCATTATAACTCTGTTACTGGATAATTTATTTGGCAATGAAGTTCACATGAAACTACAATTCTGTCTTTACAAAGTTTTCATGAGAACATGCACATATTTACAGATTACGTTTCATGAGATCTCCTAAAAAATACTGTGAACGAATGTACAAGACACATGTATTTTTCTTTGCAATTTGTCTACAGAAGATGTCTATTAACCAAGGAGATTGTATTAAAGAAAGAACTCAATTTACTTGACATTTTTGACTTAGTTGAAACAAACAAACAAACAAATAAAGCCCTAAGCAAAAAAGGAAGAAAACCTTTGTATTGCTAACATTTCCTTAAAGAACTACTAATCAACAAAACCCCCCCAAAACTTAAAATACTTGTAATCTTTGCTTTGTCTCAATAAAAAAAATAGATACAAGAGAAAAAAAGAGTGGAAACAGAAATGAGAAATTTCTTTTTAGTTTGGAGAAGATGCAAATGATAGCTGCAAGTGAATTTTTAAACATTGGAAGCACTAGTTCTATGCCTAATTAAATAGTCAATATTTAGTATTGGGATTTTAATGAAAAAATCCAAATGAAAATTTTCCATACACTAGTATTTAAAACATTTGTTGTTTTGGGTAAGTGTAGTGCTAAAGAGAAATTGTGACTCCAGAAGTCAAAATACAATGTATATGTAACCTGTCGCACAATATTTTAGTTAAAAGCCACATTTCTTTTGTGGCATAATACAGTTTAAAATTGGTAAATACTTGTATCTATCTTGAGGGTTTAATTCCTACTTTCATTGACATATTCCTTTTAATTATGTGAAGCTTTAAATTACAACTCAAATGGTGTTTGAAGCTAAACAAAATATTCTAGTTTTGCCAACAAATGAGTATGCCATCTTTCCAGGGATTTGTATTATTGGTGATTAATGCCAAGTTAGTTCATTGATAATGAGAATACATTTCAGATGTAGATCTAATTTTATTTCAGGCAATATATGTTAGCACAGATAGTTTTCTGTTACAACACTCATTCTCAGAGCGCATCAAATCCTGTGTATCTCCATATATCTTGACTCTTGCTTAGAAATAGTCAAGAATTTCAATAGTCTACTTGCAATGCCATTCAAATCACAATTTCCAGACACCTGCGGTCAGAGTAATTACTTACCTCTGCTAAATAGAGCGATGTATTTTCCAATGTGTAGATACAATACCATCAGGGATATTTAATTCAGTAGTCCTACCTTTTTCATTCAGGAGTCTGTAGTTTTAAAAGTCAACTTGGTACACTGAGTCAGTGTGCAGGAAGTGCTATATTTCTGTTATTAATGTTTCATGAAAAATTAGACTTATATTCTCTTCTTGTGTTAGGATGGGATTCCTCTAGTTGAGGTAGAAGTTTTGTGACTTCTGTCTTTAACTATGATACATTTGAATACATTTCTAAAGCTATATCTAGATATGGAAGTCTAGTTAGGCACATTATGTTTTTCACTTGGACTTTGTTTTGGTTTTATTCCTCTCCTTTTTTTCTTCTTGACAGCAAGGTAACTAAAACAAGACACTGCATAGTCTCTTTTCATGGCCAGATCATACTCTATATAATTCAGGCTGCTAAAAAACTTTAGTAAAACTTATTGGAGAGTTTGTAGGAATTTGACATATGCCTCTAGGGAAAAGCAGGAATAGTGCTTTATTCAGACCTTTGCACATTCTTCCATCGCTTGTACTTCCCTTGGCTTCATTTTGGGACCCTGTGGGGAGCTATAGGATAACATGGGGAAATCAACGTTGCTTTGAATAGCTTTAGTGGGGGCTATTGCAGAATTTATTTGGGATGATAAAAACTGGCATATATGCCTCACGCACTGTTTCCCAGCTATGTAGAACTGAAAGATTTTCTAACCTTTCTAGAAAGGAAAGACATAAAAAGCCTGAGGACTAGCTAACACAATACAGAGACTGGTAAATTTAAATATTTGTTTCCTAGATTTTTTTATTTTTCTTTGTAATGTGTAGTTGTTTCACAGATTATCACTTGATGTCCAGCAAATAATCAATGTTTCATAGGCTAAGGATAATGTTGTACTTGTATAAGTTATATAGTACTGACAAAAAATGTCAGTCAGTTCATGGTAATGTTTTAACTGTGCCTTTGTGGAAGAAAAAGTAAAAACCAAGTAGCTGTTTCTGGGGATAAAGAATTACTGAAGTAATTAGTCTAAGCTGTAAATATCCATGTGGCATCTGTGGTTTAGCTTCTCTCTTGGAACAAATCCAGCTTCATGTGACTGAGTGGCAAAGACCCAAGACAGTCAAAATGAACTGCTGATATTTTTTCTTTCTTTTTTTCTTTCTTTTTTTTCCCCCTAAGCATATGAAAAAAGAACAACTCAACAACAATGGACAAAATGCCAAACTAAAAGTAAACTCAAAGGAATCTCTAAGAAATTCTGAAAAGTTTAGTTAAATCCAGTCCTATAATACTGAGCTAGATTCTATGGGTTTTTTCACAGTACTTTACTCTCCTTGTGTACAGGGAGAATTTGTTAGGTGCCTGACAGGGTCAGTGTTCCCTTTCTCAATTACCATTATATGTAAGGTGGAAGCTGTCACTGCCCATGGCAGTGTGGTGGAACCAGCTGACCTTTAAGGTCCCTCCCAACCTAAACCATTCTGTGACTCTATGATTCTATGAAGGTTGAAAGACTGGAAAACTGGATAGGCCAGGGTGTGTGTCACCTGTGACATCTGTTTTGCTACCAAGGACAGTAAAATGGCTCTGAAACAAAACGTTTTTCTGTCTGCTTGTGTGTGGCCAGGAAAGAGTACAAATCCAAACAGATAAGAACTAGGTAGAAAACTAATGTACTGTACTCAGTTGGGTGTCATTACATTTCACAGGGTCCTTTGAGGCTGTATTAAAGCAATTAGTGTCAGACATGTTAATTCAAACAACTTTGTAGTCCAGCGTCCCAAGGGTTAGGGGAGATGGGGATGGAACTGCTGAAGGAAATGTCAGACCTTTTCTTCACTAATGGTTGGGCTGAAATGTTTGTGTCAAACACTTGCAGGAATTTGTTTCACTGCACCATTTACTTTGTTGCAAGGCACTGGGGATAGATATACTTCAGTCCTGACAAGATTCATGCTATTATCAATACTTACAGTTATTCCTTTCCCCTAAATTCTCCAGCAAACATAACTTGTTATAGAAAATATAGATTATTCTTGAAGAAGTCATTTGTCCCTTTTTGTTTGTTTGTTTGTTTTCTATTTCTGTCCCAAAGGGTATTTTTGCTTTTGTTGTTGTTTTGTTTTATGGACTTTTTTGCACCTTTTTTATTTTCTGTGTTTAGGACAGTGCTCATAGTAGTATCATCAAACCAAAATCTAAATGTAAAACTGTCTAAAATAGTATTAAAAATAGTTCGATATCCACAAACATTTCTACTATATTTGTGACCTTTCTTATATATTCATATCCAAGCAGCAAATTCAGAAAAATGCTACTTATTCATGCTGAGTGCAAAAAGGGGGCAAAAATGAGTGAAATTACTGGTAAAGAAAAAGGAGGTAAAACACTGAATCAATCATCTGGTCAAGAAACATATCACAAAGCAAGACTGAGGGTTTAGATACTAAGAAGGTGCTTGCTAATTGATATTAACCTCTGCAGTGTCATGCAAGTCTGGAAGCATGTTTATTTTCAATTACATAGATACCAAAGGAATTATGCAAATCTGTTTCTTAGAATTTGCATAATCAATTTTGTAATCAAAGTGTTTTTATAGAATATCTAAAGAGTTGTAAAGGTGAAATTTTTCATGTGTTGTCTTCTTAATTTTTTGTATAAAATTTTATTCACATGTAGTCGAAAATGTAACAAGATATTTTGGTGCCTGTTTTCTTCCTTGCAACCTAACTGTTTCTCTGGCTGCTGCTTTTGCCTTCTGCTTTGAACTGCCTTTGCAAACAAACCTACAGTGGTTCTCTCTGGCCCACTGCAAAACAGACAGTTGCAGCCACAATTAACCACAATTAACTGCCTTCCTCAGAAACCCTTGGGCTGTGTTAGTCTTTTGAAAAGCTATGGATTTTTCATTTAAAAGTAGATTCTTTTAATAATGTAAAAGAAATTCTGCTATATATATTGGGAAATTATTCTTTTTGAATGAGACCTAAGCTCCAACACAAATAGAGCAGTCTGGACACTATTTGTGACAAGATAAATCTATGAATCTATATAAATGAAAAAAACCTCATATACAGAATATATAAAGACATAAATTCAACTTTCATGCTTTCAAAGGCTTTGCAGGTATTACCTAAGATTAAGAAAATTTTTAAAAAAACAAACTAGTGACAATAAAATGTTGGAGTTTCTTTTATAACTGATAATAATAGTATTGATCTTATATCCCACACATCTCTCAAAATTGCGTCTTTTTATTTTCTAAGAAGCAGAATGATTATAGCTGTGTCTTCTATGCAGGCTATTGTGAAACTTAACCAGATATATATACTTTCCCCTGTGCCTTACTTACAATTTTTTGCCTCTTTGATTTGAAATTAACACTGGATTTCTGATTGAGCCTTCTCATGCTAAACATCCGGAGGTCAACAGATGTTCTGAAACGATCTTTTGGAACAATATCTACAATAAAAAACCACTGATAATATTTGATGTCTGCATTTGTTTCATGTTTCTTGTTCCTTTCTTGAGATTCAGATTTACCTCTACATTGATTTTTTTCTTGATTTGTTCCTCTGATTGGCTGGACACGAGGCAAGACTCCTCTGTAAAGCACCAGAGCAGAAAAGTGTTGGAAAAAGTCCAGCAATTTTGTTGGGTAGCACCTTCAATCAGGCACTGAGACTTCGGAGCAAGTCTCAACCTTCTTGATCATGTCTCCATTTTCTTCCATTGCTTTGATTTTTCCCTTGAATGACAGGCACATTTCCTTATTTTTCTCTCCCTTCTTCATATATCCTCAGGGACAACCTGTGAAGAGAATCAGATGTTTCCTTTCGTCTCTGGAGGCCTCTCAAAATCACTTGGAGGAAAGATTTTTTTCCTGTGGATGAGTGAATATATTTATCATGATTAAATATATTCTCTAGTAGAATCCTGCTTGGTACAGTGTGTTCAGTAAGGGCAAAGGAAGTACAAGAATAAACAGTAAAAAATAACCATGTTGGATGGGAACTGTAGCCACTTTCTCACAGTTCTGAGCTAGATGTCTCAGTGGCTGATTCACTACATTCTGAAGCACGTAATTACTTTTCCCAAAAGTGATGCTCTGCTAGGAGTACTACTGGCTGCTTCTCTGAAAAAGGTTCAGAAAGGCAAACGTCATAAGAGGAATAAGAAAAGAAGACCTGCCTTCCTTCTAGCAAAATTCTGAATTCATCTCATGAATTTTTACTTGGTTGATATTAAGAGTTTCTTTGACCTGTGTGTTCTTCAGTTCTTTTATTCCTCATTGCTCACACCATGACATGCAACTCTTCCCTTTCTTCTCTCTTACTCAATCTCAATGGACAGTTAAATGCTTTGTGTAGCTTTGGGGAAAAATTCTTGTCTGGAAGCAAGAATCCTCATAATTTATGACAACTGTCAAAACTTCAGGCACAGTGGTTTCAAAAGTCTCTGCTGATAAAAACTCCAACTTACAACTGTACAACTTACCTGTGTGAGTGGTACAGTGCATTTTTTGAACTTGGCTTCCATGCCTGAAGGGTACTGCAAATCAGAGGCCTCTGAGTATTGAAAGAAATGATGACTTTTGCCAAGGGACTCAGCTTGTGCTGTTTTTGGATAATATTCAGCTTTTTGTAAAATGTCAAAACTCATAAAGTGCCAGACATAAAATATTTTGATGCAGTCAATTGACATGCTAAGAAACCAAATGCTTTTTTGAAGAGAGTTTTTTCTTTCTCGATAAAAACTTACTTTTTTGAAATGACTTGTGACTGTCATAAGATGTTTGGTAGGGCAGATACTGAGGTATCTGTGGTCAAAGTTAGGTGCGTTCATGTCATATTGATGGGACGATGGGAAGAGGCTGGTGGCAATACCTCATTGCTTTATTCTCCTTGTAATTTCTTTCTTACCTGAGCCAGAGACCACTGCAGTGGAACAACTGGACTGCTGCAGCCATTGGTATTTAGGACTGTGAGGCGGAGAAGAATTCTTCATAATTCATATGAAGAAGCACTTCCTCATAATAAATAAAGCATAATGGGTAAAAAAAAAAAACTTGCCGTACTTCCAGTAGGGGTGTGTTGCTAGTTTAATAATGGACTGTGCTTCAAGTTACCTATCAGTGGCCCAAACAGACATACAGGGAGTTTACTACACCCTTTTTGTTCAAACTGAAAAATTATATTTTTTTGCATTCATGTATTTCACAACTGCAGTCGGCAACCCCTAGGATCTCTGAATTAGGAGTGGATATTTTCACACCTGTGGTGTAGTTTTAGCTACTCTTTCCCTAATTAATCTGTAAGCAATTTCTACTATTTTAGTGTAATATATTTTTCTGCCAGGGCCTTCAGATCTAATCTTAAAAAGTTCCTTTTAATATTGATATTGGAAAGATGCTATTGTAGTGGTAATCCTGATACAGTTGGCTATGAATTCTCTGGTCCTGTTTATGGTCTAATACATGGATACATTCCAGAGTTTTCAAATGTGATTCAGTATTTTTTTCTCAATTCCAGAAGCCATTAAAAGTGAAAGATATATGTGACGAATTAGATATCACATCTCGAAACATAAACTTCAAAAGCTGCCTGATCTCTTGGTGCGTCTATGTAAATGTTAAAGCTATAAAAACCCCCAGGAAAGCAGTATTGTTACTCAAGTATGACTCAGGACTTTCCCTGAGAGTCATGAGATGGCTATATATTTCCCCACATATTATATCTATCAGGCCTGAAGCAAAGGAGAGCAGGCACGTCCTTGATTCATTCTTCCAAGAACCACATGCCTATAGGAGTCACCTGGAAAACAGGAGACAAATCATGAAATCCCACATTGCCTGAGTGGACTTGAGTGCTGGGTCAAGTTTTTCACTATAGTGTCCTTAATTCCAAGTAATGGAATGACCTTTGCAGGTCACATGAAAAAATTTGCTTATTTATTTTTAGAGTGAAAATAGCATGGGTGCTTGGGTAGTAAGGGTATGTGGGATGGTTATTCAACAATGAAGGAGACCTTGGTTTCTGATCTCTGTTTCAGTTAATTTTAAATCTTTTTATAGAAAACATAGAGAAGGTAGCTGATGAGATGGAGGAATGCATCTTGATCTCCGGAAAAATCTACAGCCATATGACCGGACTTAAATGTCAGAGAAATAACCCATCATGAAAGAGAAAGATCTGAAAGTGATTCAGAACTGTGGAAATTGCTTTAGCCACTAGGGCATTATCCCAAAGAAGAATCCACACCAATCAAATTAATCTGTATATCTTGAGTGATGACACTTGTCTTAACTGGTATCTTTGATGTTAAAAATACTCTTTGCATACATAAAATATTTTGTTAATAAGCATAGCTGATAGCCATAAGGAAACATAGTTCTTTAACTAATTTTGGTTTAGTGCAAAATTATTAATCCAAGCTAGGAAATAGGGATGGAACTATGGTCCTGTTCCTTCTCCCTCCATTTTATTGAAAATAGTTTGGACTGGACAAACAGCTTCACTGAGACACTAATGGCTGAATGTAGAGAGCAGACTCATCCAGACACAGCAGTCAGCAGGTAGGATCAGTTCCAGACACTGAAGCTCTTAAAATGTCAGACTCTTGACAAGTGATTTCAGTGCCTGATCCTGCTGCATGTGAAGTGATGCTTTAATTTGCAATTGAATGACAAAGTCCTCAAATCATCCTTATCTCCTGAGTAATTGAAGAAAGACTCTGCAGTGTGAAAACTCATTATGATTCTTCTGTGTCATTTTACACCTTTGGAAAGGAATTTGTTATCATTACATCGCTCTCTGGCATATTTTTATTAGCACTGAGCTGCAAAATATGAGATGCACACCTAGATTATGTGCTTTTATTTACAGATGAAATGGAAGATTAAAAAGAGAATTCATATTGCATCTGTGCTAATTCTGCAGACCCTCTCTGCCATTGATCTTTACACTTCATAATAGTTTCTTTCAAGCTCTGATGAGAAAATAAAATATGATCATTCTTTGTGTTATTTGTTATTGTCCATATCAGAGGAAGAGATTAGTTTATAGTCATTTTACAAGTGGGGATTAATCTAATGAAGTAATTAGAGCAAGTTAAGATAAAATCTAAGATTAGAATCTTTGAAATGTGAGACAGAATATTTTCTACTGTCTGACATGCATCTCTGTGTTTCATGGAGCTGGATAATACTAATTTTTGGAGCCGTTTCTGCTGTGTTAGAACTTGAAAACAGAACTGGAAGTCTTTCTAGAGAAGGATTTCTTTCTTTTGGGAATTTGGAGAAAGGACACTTACCACTGACTCTTTCAATTATAAAAAGTAGATTAGGAATTAGATGGCTGCTCTTACAGAATTATCTGCACGTGCAGTGGGCTAGATCCACTGATAGGCTGTAAGTACTTTGTGCCATTTTGGCTAAGACAAGGAGGATTCATGATTGCTTTGTGTTTTTCCCAAAGTGTGTGAGAGAAAGTAAGACATACCAGCATGTTCTTTGCATTATTTGTGATATAGTTTTCCAAGTTACCATAAGGATATAGCAAACACAGAAATGAAATTCACAAGGAATAAGGAAAAAGGTGAGAAAACATCAGGACCTGGAGGGTTATGAGGCCCTTCTTTTGTGATGGAGTTATAATGGTGAAGTTCCACGACCTGATGCACCTCAAGTCTCAACCTGTGGTTGGATGCATCAATGGATAACTTTAAAGGTGAATGTAGCAGTTAAAGCACATGAGTCCCTTTGTGAATGTCTGGATCATGAGCAGCAGAACAAGCGGAACAGATCCCAGGCTGAGCTGTGTAGCTTTGGGGCAGAAGAAAAGCATAAATTGACTCTAAAGTGTTTTATTCTCTTATTTTTATCTCTTTCTAGAACTGCCTCTTGCCCTTTCTCTGCACAAAGTGTTTGCACTGACCTCAGGCCTTAGATTGCTGGACTCCAAATATGTTCCAGATGAATCCTCTTTTCCTTTCCTGGTATTCTTCCTTGGGGATAAAACAATAGATTTTTACTTTAGTTTATAATGATAAATTATGTATAGAAGTGAGTATCCCCACTATTTTTGCTGCTTTTAACAACTGTGATAAATTTACAGCATGTTGTGTTGCTTTGTGACCAGAGGGCTGTTATGAAGTGGCTTCTCTACAGTCCTTAGGGAATTTGGTCTACAAGTTCTGGAAGCCGACATGTAGGAGTTGTTTTGGTTGCCTTGAGACTGGGGTTTTCTCCTTCATGGGAACTTCTTCCTGGGAGAGACCATCGTTTTCATGACTGTGCCGCATTGGTCTATTTTGCACTGGAACATAAAAAGAGTGAACCGAAAGTTAAAAATGTTTCAAAATAGTTATTGTTTGGGTCTGATGTATCTTCAGGGGTTTATTTTTTTTGTTTTAAATCCATGACTGCCAAGAACCAGACTGTGAGCATGCAGCATCTCCAAAACATTGCTCACCACAGAGGAAAAGCATTGCAAAGGAACAGGAACCACTTTGTGATCCCAATGATGTTTATACCTTCTGTATTCCAGATGCTGCAAGGCATGGGAATAAGGTTTCCCTGTCAGTGAGTGAGACCTTAGTTCCCCTGGGCCTAGAATTTCTGCTTGGAAACACCCTGAGGTTTGGCCAGTTCCGGACCCTGGCTATGGAAACATATGCTTATATTTGTAAAATGTCTTGTCTCTGCACTGTCTGTAGCTGGGGGTTTTGTTTTACCTTATTTATTGCTAGAAAATTGTTGGCATTTGGGGATTTGATAATCCAGTTGAAAACTGCACCTTTTGACTTGCTGTCTGAATTTCTGTTAATTTTCTTTCCATGCTGGACAATCAGTTTTATTGGGTGGTGGTGGCGGAGTTAGCTGTACCTTAAATCTGCAAATCATGCAGACTAAATCAAGTCAAATTAATTTCTCAATTCTTTTTTGTTTGTCTGAGAGTAAGCAGTATAATATTACCTCATGGGAGTGATAGCTCTGTGTACAGCTGCCACAGCACACATCCTTTTTGGTAAACATGGATGGTTGAAAAGTGTGAAGTAAACTTTGGTATATTGTTAACCATGGACAAATAATCCTTTAGAAATAATAGTTTCTGAAACTTGAATGGTGAGGACTTTGGAAAACTTTTGTTGTTTAACCCCAACCAGCAACTCAGCCCAACACAGCCACCCACTCACTTCCTCCCTGTTTGTTGAGGGAGAGAATTCAGAACAAGAAAACTTGTGGGTAGAGGTAAAGACAGTTTAATAGGTAAAGAAAAAGCAAAGCAGAACAAGAAATTCATCCACCAATTCCCATGGGCAGGTGGGTGTTCAGTCATACCCAGGAAAGGCAAGGCTTCATTATGTGTAATGGTGACAAGACAAACGCCATCACTTCAAATGTCTCTCCTTCCTTCTTCTTTCCCCAGCTATTTATGCCGAGCACGATGCCATGTAGTATGGGATGTTCCTTTGGTCAGCTGGCGTCAACAGTCCCTACTGTGTCCCCTCCCAGCCTCTTTTACTCTCCCAGCCTCTTCACTGGTTGAGTGTGGTAAGAGAGAGAAAAGGTCTTGACTCTGTGTAAGCCCTCCTCAGCAGTAAGGAAAACATCTTTGAATTATCAACTCTGTTTCCAGAACAAATACAAAAGTTGTTCCCATACCAGCTACTGGGAAGAAAATTGTTCCCAAGATAAACGGGACAGGAGACAGAGTCTCTCTTCTGCCACAGTGACAATGTTAGAAGGATGATAATTGGTCCTCAGATCAGCTCTCCTGGGGCAAGATCACATTCCCCATGACTATCCTGTGTTGTGCTTTCCATCCCACTTCAGGGCAATGTGAAGAAATGGTCGTTCTGACCTGGGTTCACCCATTGCTGGCAAAATTAATAAAGAAGTTGAGGTTTATTTCTTGTTATTACTTTGGCTTTGAACAGTCTTTAACTCTTAGATACACTGTGATTTGGGTTGAATTTAAAAAAGATGGGTCAAGTTAATGAATAAAATTCAAGAATTACAAACCTGTCCTCAATCTGGGTCCTCTGCCAAAATGCTCTTGCAAGTGATTCCCTGGGTGACTGTATCTCTGTGCAAGGCACTCATGTTACATGCTTTAGATTGCATGATCTGCAAATGTGCTAGAAGGACAGCTGAGCATAACTGGAGATAGATATACCTTACATGGGTTAAAATTAAATTTATATTTATTTTTTTGATGTCCTAATCCATTTTTTCACAGTTCTCCGAGACTGTGAGCTGCCTAATGCCTAATAGTTGCTATGGTACTATAAATAGCAAGGAAATGTTGCCAAAAGATTACAAAATTGTTATCATTACTCCTGAAAAGTTGTGGTTTTGAAAACTCAAAGGTCAATGGAGGTGTAATACATAGATATTGATCTTTTATTCATTTTTATGAACTTTGTTTCAGTCAGGGACAGTGATCTGAAAGCTGCAAAATTGGTGAAATAGCGGTGTCTTGTTGTGTTTCCAGATCTGTGTTTATATATGAGAAGCATTGATTTATAGCGAGAATTTCAACCAGCTTCAGTCATGTTGTAGACTCTTTTTGTCACTCAGTAATAACTTTCTTATCACAGAGAACCAGAAGAGCCCTTGTCAGTATTTTCAGATTTCAATAGCCTCTGGTATGGTAGGTCAGCAGCCAGCACTGCCTCTTCCGGGTGTTCTGCTGTCAGCTTGGATCTTCTGGAGTGTTTCTCATCAGAGGAGGTTGGAGCTGCCTAAATCCATCAGGGGACTCTCCTGGGACCCTGCTACAGTTATGGGCAGAGATCATTAGGGTCACTGATAGCCTCAATCCACTTGATTTTTATCTCACTGTTACCATTTAAAGATGTCTTGCTAAAATTTGGTCCGTGATGTGGCTGATAATAGTCAGTGATGTTCCTCTCATTCTCTTTGCAACAGCAGCAGGAGTGACATGTTACAGATCAGTTCACTTCTGTTGTCAAAACTTAAGTCACTCAGAGGTGGCATGCCTGGCCAGTGGAAAGGCTGGTAATGCGGAGGTAATGTGAAGGAATTAATTTTCTGTATAATGCTCAGTATAGGGCAGTAATATTGATAAAGATATATAATTAAGATACAATGCAAAAAGAAATTATTTTGCTTTGTGTGACAGTGTATTCAGAAGCCCATCTCTAATGCATCAACATTTATTGTACTTGGTTATATTTTAAGGGACTTTTACAGGAGTTGTTCAGCAATCTGTGCTGTTGCACACCTGCCTGGCTTGGCAATGAAACTGGGCACCTCCCTGAATGACTGCTCATCTCCAAGTGATTTCTGCACAGCAGAACATCTACTATCCAACCTACAGGAGAAATCCAGGCTATTTCTTGAGTAGGAGATGATGTTATGAATAACACAGAGGAAAAAAAATACTGGTGATTTCAAAAGGGTCAGGATTTATTCTCAGTGAGCTTAATGTCCATATCTGGGCTTTCCCCTCTTAGGAAGACTGATTTGTCATCACTTGCCATGTTGTATGTTCATTGGATGCTCACCAACTTGAGCTTAAGGCCAGAGTATAACAATACAGTTTTGTTGAACTACTTGAATATTTGGCCAGCTTGTCCAAAATTCAGTAATTATTATTACTATAGAATAGATAAAATTGTAAGTAGGCTGCCTGAGAAAGGAATATGAGACTCTACTCCGGACTCATTGTTGGATTCACTGTTTTCACTACAAGTACAATTATTCATCATATTAGATCTTCCATGTGGGTCAAGAAGTTTAGTAGCAGCTTGGTTCTCAGGTTGTGCTCTCATATCTGCAGCCATCATGGCTCTTGTCAAGTACAAGGAACAAAGATTTAGGCTTAAACATGGTAGATCTCAGTTCTATTTCTGCCTTTGGCACTGCCTTGGAGACCGAAATTATGAAACTAACCTTCTGTCTCTCTGGTTTTCCTTACCTCCCATCTCTGTATGCTTTGCAAGTTACCTGTAACATGGCTTTTTACTGTTTGCAGTGGCCATTTCTGACTGGGACAGAAGGTTCCCTATTAATAAAGGAAAGGACTTCTGGATGTGATAGTGTGAGATGCCACTACAGGTGAAAGGCTTATGGGGTGTGGCAGGAATGGCTCCTCCCCCAGCACGGGGTTTGTGCTGTGGCTCTCACGAGGTGTTACACGTGTGTAAGGGAGATCTGATCCTGGTGGCTCTCACCTTCTAGGTACTAAGGTAAATAACAATCACAGGGTCTTTTCCTCTGAGATCTTAAAAGTGTATTGCTTTAACAAGAGTGTCGGTATCTTTGTTCCTGTGGCTTTGGTGTGTTGGATGAGATTTTCACTTGGAACAGAAAAGATGCTTGAAAAAGGCTCTTTTAGGGAGTTAGCTTTATAAGATTATTTTAATCATAGTGCAGCTTTTAAGGCACACTGGTTGTGTTTAGTATTTTGAATTATGTTTAATGGTTTCTGTTTTCTTCTTTGCATGCTTACTTTTATTGTGAGGTTTGTGTTGTATTTAAATTGCCTGGGATTCTTTCACAGACAGGTGCTACATAAATAAAATACGTTATTATTATTTTAATGAGCTGCAGCAGTGCAGAAATTAGAAAAGTCTGTATGTTCGTATTATCTTTTTAATCTCATTGCCAGGATTTACTGTTAAGGGAGAAAGGTAGAGTGGAAAGGAACTTCCAAGTGGGAGAGAGAAACTACCACCCTCTTCCATATGCACACAGAAGAAATTTTTCCCTGAAGGCACTAAAATGGGCGCAGTAGGTGCTATTTTGGAATTACATCCAATCTTTCTCTTCCTGTCTCTTGCAATATTGTGGAAAGGGTAAAGAGCAACAGCTAAATGTTTAGCTGATAGGGGAAGTTTCAGGATTCTGGTGAGACCAGTTTAATGATGGCAATACAGCCATGCAGGAAAACATTTTGAGCCTTGCTCAGAATGTTTATCATGTATGTACAAGCAGGAGCGTTTCCACTGTGCCTTGCATCAAACACCTGAATCAAACAATTCTGCAGGGTCAGAAATGTTCTGTTAGATGATATTCGCCTGGTTATTTGTTATTGCTGCAAACCTTTGTACTTCCAACAGCAAGCTGGTCTTGAAAGAAAAAATATCAAAATGGAGGAGACTGGAACTAGGTTATCTCTATGTCCCTTCCAACCTGAACCATTCGATGATCTGGTGATTCTGTGAATACTTAAAGATGAGAAGAAAAGGTCATGATGTCATACTTCCAGCTGGAATGACAGAAATCTCTCAAGAAGTACTGTTTTTCTGTGATTTCCAGCTCTAGGTAGAAAATTATAGTGGTACAAAGCTGCAGGTAGCAGACTGCAGCAGCAGCAGGTACTTTGGCCAGAACCTAGGCTGTCCTGGGGTTGTCCCTTAGCTCTGCAGTGTCTGGCAGTGCTGGCACACCTTCAGCCAGCCAATTCACCACTGCTTTCTCTTTTTGTTTTTGAACCAGCAACTGATTCTGCGTGTGTATTTTTATCAGTGTGTGATAGAAAGTAGCCAAGGTCTAAACTGATGTCTGAGCTCAACCAGAATTCAAATAATCACTCTGTTGTTTAACTATTGTAAACTACAACCATGGAGATTCTTATTTCTGGAGACAATATTTGATTCCTGTTTTGAGTTTCTGACTTGGTCTAGGATCCTTTTTGATTTACAGTGCCATAATCAGACCAGATCATGATACTGTGGGCACAGTACTTCTATTTTGCACAATGTAAAAGTGAAAAACTAGACAGGGCTACTTAAATCTTATCAAAATCTATGTCACTGGACATCGTATTTTGAAAACTAGTCAAATTTTTACATGTAGTTTCTTGTGTAGTAAAACAGGCATATAAGCACACGTTCACAGCAATTCTGTACTACAGGAGAATGTGTTCTATTTACTCTGGAACTCTTTCCTTGCAGCTTTAGTTGTAGACTTTCTTCTCTTTTTTTCTTTAGTCATCAGAACTTTTACATCAATTCAGTAATATTTACCATGTATAAGGTGCCTAAGGCATTTTGTTGTTGTTGAAAACTGATATATATATTTTCACCAGAGAACAAGTTTTCTTTTCCTTGCTGGAAAATAGACTCCTGCTTGGAGATGTTAGTCTCTTGCAGAAGGAGGTCAGCCTGCCTGCCTGTTGGGGGTGGTCTGGCTGACCACAAGGGAGTAAAATGCCTTGGTCTGGTAATGCTGGGACTAGCAGTGATGTATCATAGCTGTGTCCCAGCACTGAGGTCTGGTTTCCTTAATGTAGTTCACCTTAATATCTCAGGAACATGGGAAAAAGTTAAGAAATACCGGGTCCCATAGGAGTATGTCATATGGCTGCTGCCTGGGCCAGTTTTGGGTAAAATTTACTAGTAGCCTGAATGAACGGTAGAATTCAGCAT
The DNA here is from genome assembly GCF_025592945.1 of Manacus candei. Taxonomy (NCBI): domain Eukaryota; kingdom Metazoa; phylum Chordata; class Aves; order Passeriformes; family Pipridae; genus Manacus; species Manacus candei. The sequence continues at coordinate 10,011,655 of NW_026138136.1, forward strand.
TTGAGTAACACTGTCTTATACTACAAAGTTTGGTTTGTGAAATACAGGATTTTTGTAGTTGGTTAAAACACTGGGTTTAATCATGTTGTTTGTTTTGTTTTTCTTAAGTTTAGAAAACATGGGAAGACTGAATATTTCTTATCACTGTTATAAAACATTCTTTAGAGATACAAAATATCTTTTAGCTCTACATCTTTGGAACTAATTGCTTGCATTATATTTCTGCCTACATGCATTTAAAATGAATAATAATTTAACTCTAACTCTTCTTGTTGTCCTAACAAGCTGGATATGATATACCTCACATAGCAAAATATTTGTATGTCTGCAACGTCCTGTTGTTGGGTAGAGAAGTTGTCCAAATGCAGAATAAAAAATGGTCATCACTCTGAGATTGCATTGAGGTGTAATTTACAACTGGCAGCTGCAGGCAGATGGGAAATTCAAGTGATCCTATTAGTTAAGATGATAGTCAGGATCCTCAGCACAGCAGAAGTGCATTGTTGTGTTATATAGGCATCAAGAAAGGCAATGCTCTAAGGAGATTTGGAAAACAGTAATAAACCAGGTTGCAGATGTTTCTGAGATGCTAGAAAGGGGAATGGGATGGAGCACAGAGGTGATTATTTTAAAATCGAACGAGAGTTCAGTGGGAACTGGCAGGAGTTCAGTACTGCCCAGCCATCCTATTCATTTTTGATGGTGCAAAATGGGAGAAACTTGTTATCCAAAGGACCAGCTGCTATTCCCTCTCCTTCTGCAGCCTCCAGATGTTGTCTAAGTTGTACTACTTTATTACAAACATCTGTAGGCCATATAAATGGTCTTTCTACCCATAGAAGAGGTAGAAATGTAGAGAAGACTTTAAAAAATAGGTTAGCAAAAGAAACACACTATCATCTTCAAAATATTGGAGGGGACAGAGGTGGAGAACGTACTGGTGAACCAGCAGAAATGAAAAGGAAAGTTGTTGTTACACACTTATGATGTATCTAAGTAACCTTAATACATGTAATTTGTTTCCTGCAGTTTCTAGGGCTCCCTTGACTGTGTTTTATGGAAAACAGTTATTTTATAGCAGCACAGCATCTTATGGATCATCCCTGTGCTGTCCTCTCTGGTAGAAAGGTTTAGCTTTGGCCCATCTTTATATTTTTTAATCTTTTTTCTCTTAATCAAAATTAAAAGTCATTCACTTTGAAAGGATGGGCTTGTTCCTGCAAGTGGAAAAACAATGTTGTATGTTATATCTTCCCTTAGGCACTTGTGCACATAAGGCTTATCTGGCATTGGTGCCTTATTCAGCATGTCACAGGGATGAACAGTTACCTCCAGATGACAACGTGCTGTGTTCTTATGACAAATGGTATTGTGTCATGGAAGCTTCAGAGGCCAAATTTAGCAGTATTCCAGACAATGTTTTATGAAATGTAACTATAGCAACTAAACCTTCATCTCCAAATAATAACACAATCTTTGCTTTAAGAAAGACCAAAAACCCCATAAACCATCTTCCCTCCTTGGTCCCAGACTTAAACATGCTACACAGTATATCAGCTGCTAGTTGACTGACTGCACTATTAGATATTTAATTTTTTTTTAAACAGTACAAGACAAATAGGTGCAGTTTCCTTAAAAGCAAGTTTTATGCCTTTTCACAATAACTTTACCTCCCCAGCCTTATCTGTGTCACTGCAGTTGCTGTTCAGGTTGCAGCCACTTTTTGTTCTGTATTTCCCATGTGCCACACGGTGGTGCTCCTGGCTCCGCATTGCTCAGAAGCCTGAGCTGACTGAGAGCAATTAGAGATGCTGTGTGTGTACCAAAGCTGATTTGGGAGGGAGGGCTAGCACACAGCTCTGCAATGAGGTGAACCATGCCATGAGATGGGGGATGTACTTTTCTCACAGGACTCAGCTACCAAATCAAATATGGGAACACCAAGCTGAATAACATCAGCCAATAAAAATCTTCAGTATTCTGCATGTATACACATATATACATATATTCAATCTCTTTTACTCTTGATTGCTATATGAATTTTGCATGCTGACTTTGTTTTGGTAGCTACCACACCTTCCCATTTTCTGTTTGCTCAGTAGAATACTCCTGCAGGTTTACAGCTCAGTGGCAGCAAGGATGGCATCGCTTTCTCTAGGTCTATGATAAAAATGCAGAGAAGCAAGGCAGAGGGAGGGGAGATGGGGCTCCTTCTCGATCTAAGGAGGGGCCATTACAGAATCAGGAGCTGCCTCAGTGGTCCCGGGCAGTATTCCCAGACTGGAAGGAGGCTGGCGGTGGTACTGGCCGGGTGTCAATTGAAAGTTCCTTTTTCCTCATAAGAAAAGCTCTGTGTCTAAGTGGACATCCTCACCTGTATCAAGCCTACAGCTCAGTGAAATCGACAGGAATGATTTCATTGACTTGCGTGCACTTTGAATCTGGTCCTGTGAACTGTAGCGGTCTGTCAGTTAAAGTTTAGCTCTGTGCAATTAGGAGTTCACCTCCCACTGAGAGTTTCTGGTAGCTTTACTAAAACTTGGATCAGACATTTAGATATTTATGTGAGTCTAGCTTTTAAATTGTGTGAAGCCATCTTTTTAATTAATCCTTATAAGAACAATTGAATGCATGACCTACAGGGATAATTACTTGTGTTCTGCTTTTGATTATTTTGTAAAAGTTTCATTAGGTTTGTGTAGTGTACTGCATTGATAGGTGATCAAAAAAAGGAGCTCCAATAAGGTCCTTATGCATACCACCATATAAAATTTTGGGACTGGCAGTCATGTTATCTATATAAACACTACATTTTGTAATGTCATATTATTAGCATAAATCTTTGAATGTTTTTTCTGTCTTTGCATGTCTTTGGATTATTTATATATGTAATTCTTCCATAAAGCCAAAACTTGACTGTTGGAAAAAATACCTTAAGTTAGTCTTCAATTTTTGGTCAAATTCAATAGCCTTATGTGATGGGCTCCCCTGAATCTGAGGAAGCTTGATTAGTTTCTGATATTATTATTTCTATATTTATCCTCTGTGTGTAGTCTCTATGAAAAGCTAATGCTAAACAGAATTCTTTACTGCAATTAAATATTATTGTAAGTGATTCTCCAATGAGTAAGTGAAGGTTGCAAACGGAAGGTAGTCTTTGGTAAAACCTTAGACACAACGACCATCACCAGGAGGCACCTCTCTGCATTGCATGAATGGACTGAGGGACCAAGACAGGCAGCATTAACCCTGCCCATGTCCACCACTGCAAATTTTTCACTTCAAGTGCAGCATTATATATCAAAGACAAATGCTGAAAACAATAAAATTTCATTAATATGGAAACTACAGTTTGATATTTTGAGCGAGTTCATTACGAGAAGGAAGAAGTAACCCGGGGTGTATTTGCAATGAATAGTGTCTCTGAGGAGTAGTGGGTATGGACAAGAACTAAATCTAGTAGTGCAGAGATAGTGCCTATAGGAGAAGGCAGGCTTGAAAATTATCCTGTCAGTTAGCCTTCTTTCTTACTTCTATTAACTGAACAACCCACACAGAAACAGATGGTGTTAAAGTAGTGATAAAAATGGGAGATATTACAATATTTATTCAATTATTTCATTACATCATTTTCCAAAGGCCAAGCTGATTGTGTCAAAGCAGAACCAGCTACTTACATCATCACAGACTGACATTTTGCTATTGATGATATTTTGTGAAGTGCTGAATTGAATTTTTGCTCACTGACAAGAAATCTGAGTTAAATTTTCTCATTGAGATGGAATGAAAAGTTCAACCAAGAGATATCTCTGTTGTCTTTATTCAAAAATCATGTAAACTTTACAACAAAGTCAGATCCCTGCCCACCCAAATCCTAATCAATACATGAAAGCATATAAGCTTGGTGCCAAGGAAAGACATAAAATGTACATAGGTTTTTCTACATGTAGACTGGTAGAGATTTAGAGTTTATTCATCCTGATTCTCTCCTTAGAATGAATTAAAAGATGAGCATTATACTGGTCCCAAATAAGAAAATAGAGTAGAATATCAAATTAAAATACAAATATTGAACTAGTCCCCAAAATATGAATTCCAAAAGTCATTAAGAATGTGTATAGGCGTAAATAAAGTGCAAGTTTCCAAAAAAAAAAACCATAAAACCACTCCTGCCAGCATGTCCTGATGCAACCATGACTGGTTTTTTGCACTGGCTCACAGCTCACTTTCAATGCCATTTTAAGATCTTAGTGCAAATTCTTACCCAGAGTTTTCCTGTTTTCCCCTCTCAGGCAAGAACTACATATACATGCCTGAGAGGACTCCTAAGAAACAAAAGGACCAACACTTCCTCTTTCTAGCCTGGCAAGGTGCACCTTTAGGTCATCCGGGAGCACAGCTCCATTCTGTTTGCCCATATCACTTTATGCTCATCACCTACTGCCAAGGGGACAGCACATCCTAAAGTTTGCTGATTTCACCACATCCTTTGGCAAGAGACAGCTTGAACAATAAAACATATAAATTGTTTTACTTACATGAAGATAAAGGGTTGAAAACAAAAAGTTACAAATAAAACAATTTTAGTGCTTTTTTTTTCCTGTATGCTCTCAGTTTTTCTGACATATTTCACTGGGAATGCAGTTCTTGGGGTTGGCAGTTGGAGGTCTGGCCATCCAGGTCTCTCGCATATATTCTGTTCTCTGGGTCCTGAAAAACATTTCTCTCTTTTCTTGCCTAGATATACTACACTCAGTTTCTCCTTGATTCACTGAGAATGGACTATTGAAGGCTGAGAAAGAGGGGAGGCAAAAGGGTAATGGTCAGAATGAGATACGTTGTCTTGGTTGTTTTCAGCTTTTCACTCTGCTCTCTTGATGTACCTGCCTTGCTGGATGTCTTTGTCCTTTAACTTATGATTTTTTTCATGCCTAGATGGTCTTGTGTAAGATAGTTTCTTCCACTCTTTCTTTCTTTTCCCTTTTTTTTTTTTTTAAAGTTTATGATATTGAAATAGAAATGTGGAAACTATCTATTCTTCACAACATCTGTCAAATTGATGGCCTCCCATGCCATACTAGCTTTCTAAAGAGATCACACAAATGTATTTTAATGAACCTACTTATAACAGATGGAGGACATTGAATTAATTTGGTAAATCCATGTTAGAAAAGCCACATATGCTCTACGTATTCTTGGTGTTTGTGGCCTAAATCAGTGTTTCTTCCTTAGTTCCCTTGCTCTTATTTTCCAGACAGGGAATATAATATAATTGGATGATATTTGCAAACTATTGAGAAGGTGTTTGTGTGTGTGAAAACAGCTTTAAAAATGTGACAATACAAGAAGAAAGGGAAGTGCTTCTTCATGGAATGAGGTATTGTCACATAGTTCACAGATGACATTTAATTAAATTATGGCATAGCTAAAGCTTGCTTATCCCATCCTGTCTCCCTGCATTTCTGAGAAAACATTAAGTAAATTCTTATAAAGTAGTTAAAATAGGAGCACACATAAAAGATAACTGTAAATCCTCTGGTCACTTTGAGCATTCAGTTTTCTCTGTTCTGTTGTCTAATGGAGATGTTTTCTGAATTCTTTATATGACTCAGAGGATCATATACAGACAGCAGGCAGGAAACTTCAATTAAACTGTGGATCTTAACTTAGAAGTTGATTCACTTCAATGAATCAACCAAAAATTGCAAACAAGGAGAGGTATGAGTTCTGTGGGTAGAGGTTCCTGCTCTAGAGGCATCTATGTGAGTGAAGAAGTCACCGTTAGGTGAATCATTAAGCATTGGATGTATGTTATGAGATGTATATTTTAAGATATAGAAAGTATGAATTACTCCTCTTTTTTGTTATAGCAGTAGTAGTGTTAACAACTTAGGAAGTCTTTTTTCCACAAAAATATGGTTTGAAAGGGACATGCACACCTAACCTCTGGGAAAAGTGTGGAAGCTGAATGACTAAACTGGGGCTTTGAATGCACACAAATGTACTTAACTATCTCATTTGGGATCCCAGGATTTTAATGTTTAGCTTATGTGACTACTGTATGAACCAGATAAGTACAGCATCAAGGGAAGTAGATAATGCAATCTGTCCCCAAACCACAAAACTAAGCAACTTGCTACAAGAACACGTTTATTGTTTTCAGTGATAGAATTAGTGTACGTGCTCCTTGCAAAGCAGTTACGTATTGACAAAGACTTTAAAATCTGGTGATTCTGCAGCAAGCTGAACATATTTTTAAATGTTTCATCCTCATATATGCAGAAGTGTATGTGCATTATCAACATGTCTTTCTATATTACAAATTGAAAAAAATCTGCATGTGTATGTTTGTAACTATACACATAGGTGCACAAATCCAGATGAACATTTAAATGTTTTGGTCAATGAAATGCATTTTTTAGTCCTTCTTGATGAACTATTAGTCTGGGAACTAATAATTATGTTTTAGGTTACAATTGCCTTAAATGTATTCTTTTCAGATGGAAGAGTGTATTACTCCATAAGAAGGCTGTGCCTCCAGCTCTCAAGTATCTTGATAGCTTCAATTTTCAACGGGGTGTCATTCATAATCATATTGTCTTTTCTGATTTGAAGTTTAACATTACTGCTTGGTCATGTGTAAACAAAGCTTCAAGTTTTATCTTCCATTAATGAAGTTGAAATGAGTTAATATAAAGCAAAGTGAGAAAGCCAGAACCTGCCAAAGTTAATTCCTTTTTTATTACTTCTCAAGTTGGAAAGAATGAAAATGTCCATTATCATCAGTTTGTTTTGGTTCCCTTACTTTCCCTGGGACAGTTAATTTTAATCCAATAATTTGTTTAACATTGAAAATGTGTATAGTTAGTACAAAAATACATGAGGTGGTCAGGTTTAGGAGGTTATAAGCATACTGTGTTATTTTATTTCCAAAGAAAATGAAAATTCACCTAGTCATCAGAAGATAGGTCAAGAAGACTACATTAGTATGGTGGTGGACAACATTCCTGGTTTTAAAATAAACACTAGTTTCTACAGGTTTAATGCTGTGTTTGCTACCATTTAATATTAATGGCAGTTTATAAGAATGTTTGAAATATATTGAGCCCATTAATGATAAAACATAAGTTAATCTGGTTTCTGCTGTGAGGATTTTGTTAAAAAGATTGTACTGAGTTCCTTATTTATCCCCATAGCAACCTTAAACCAAGCACAGCTCCTTTTTCTCTCCAAGTTCAACAATGGCCTCACGTACCCCTCAAGAGAACCTTCATTTGGACACTGTGTCAGGCTGATCTGACCCTGCCTTCTGGGAGGAATTCAAGTGTTGTCGTGCTGCTGTTTCTGCAAAATGGCTTCAGTGTAGTGTCCTGCTCCTTTAGCAACAGGGCACCTATCCCATCATACACAGGCTTAATTAATGTGTATGTAAAGGCTCATTTCAATCCAGATGCTTACAAATAACTGAGCTGTGAAACTTTTTCACGCCACCCACTTAAACTGAAGTGAAATTACTGCAGTTCAATGTAGGAGGCTATGTTTGTACTTTGTAAAGCCCTATCAGTTTAGGTAAGGTTTAGCAAAAACAAAATGAGAGATGAATAGGATCTTGTCTTCATTTTATTCAAGCACAGAAGTTCAGAGAGGAATAAAAGGAGGAAGGAAAATCAAATAAAGGTATTCAGCTTTTGACTTAGTCTGAGTTATAGCTTTTATGAAATTGAAAAATAAAGATGAAAAGTAATATTATTCTGTGAGAATTTCAGGGAAAATGCATATTTTAGAAAAGTTGTTTAATCTCCTTATATCTCTCCCTCCCCAATAATACCATAATCCTTAAGCTTTTTCACTGGCATCCACACTTTACAAATAAATGTTTTTGGTCATTCTTATTCTTATGATGGTCAGTCTTTGAAGTCCCCAGTACGAATCCTGACCAGATTCTAGCCTATCTTTTAATTCTGCTGTTTCTGGGATCACAGAAGCATAATTATATTTTAGGATTTTTTGATCAATAAGTTATTGTTTCATGCTGCACCACCTTCCATGCAGATTGGGCACCCTTGCAAAAAAACCCAGAGAAGCAGTGAGTGGAGAATTAAAAAAACTTTGAAGTGAATGTCTCTGAAATGAATACCTTGCCTAATGGCAGAATGATACATTTGGGACAGAGTAGCTGGTTTTATATGAATGCAGGAGAATAAATGACCTGCTTATACTAGTGATATCTCTCTGGCAGAAACATATGTCATACCTAGTTTATAGAAACACACCTCCAATATATTTCACACAAAGCTTGTTTATGTCAGATAGCAGTAGTCAGAAAGCCAGGCTTTGGAAGAGTATGTGAAGAGCTACCTGCAAGGCTGAGAGTTTTTAGAGATATAAAAGCTGATGGATACAGCACAAGTATATGCAATTGAAAATAAACCAGTTATGCCTCATATGGAGACCCAAGCAGTGTAAATTCTTAGTATCACTGCTATATCTCACTTTTGTGAATAACTGTATAAGATGGTGGAATTGGTAATGCATGAAAAGGGACGGGATGTTCTGAAGTACATTCAGTGACCTTCAAGCGAAGGAAGCGAAGACACTGCACCTTTGAAAGTTAGGGACATGAACAGCCCATTGAGGCAAAAGTCTGCAGAAGGTTGTTTTACGTTTACGTTTGTTCCTTTTTACTGTCTGTAATGGAAGATTTTTCCTAAGATCCTTCAGTGTGGGTATTGGTGGAGTAGAGTTTGGGGGTTTCAGAGTCAGATACTTAAGGCTGAGAGACAAGAGCAAGAAAATAATATTAATATTAATAATTCTAATAATCATCATCACAAACAAAAAACCAAACTACCACAAAATTTGTGAAATTTCTGAAATTACTTCCTTTTCTTTGTTAACATCTGATGTTTAATGGAGCAGCTATTGAGAGCTCCCAGTGAACCTCCATACTCCAGTGAACCTCCAGACTCTCCTTAGCACTACTCCAAATACCAGCTCTCATTTCTGAACTCTTCCTGTGCTGCTAAACAAACACAAGAAAACAAAAGAATTTTCTTCATGATGTTCTTTATGACGCTCACCCCTATTGAATTTTTAGCATATTTTCAATATTAGGGACTACAATCCCTAACCAGTTGTTCCACTGGTGGAAACAACCTTTTGGATTTTTTTGCATCTATCTTACCTTTATGGAAAGCTTTTAACTTCGATAAAAAATCATTATGTTATTGTGCCAATACTCAGACTACATTTAGTTAAAAAGCTCTAGTATGGTATTCCTGTAAACATGATTTCTCCAACTTCTTTTTTTTTTCATTTAAAATATATTTTTGATGCGATAATCAAAAGCAGTTATTGTTGATTATTGCTTTTGCTAGCTATAATTTGAGTGTCAGAGTTGCATTCAAGAAATTCTTTTAGAAGAGCATTAAAGAGGTTCTTCCAAAACAAGCGTGAGAAACAAAACTAGTTCTTACTGAAATATTGTCAGTCTCTTTCTTTTGAGCTAAGATGGACTACTACTCCATTACTTTGTTTAAACTGTTCTCCTACTATAAAAATGCCAATAGCAGCTACCTTAAACTTACAACCTTAGGAAAAGTGGAAAGATATACTAGAATATGTAAGTTCACAAAAAAAAAAGAAAAAAAAGAAAAAAAGAAATTAATAAAGAACAATCTGCCATTTGTCCCCTATTGCTTAAAGCAGTCCCTATGGTTCTTTTAGTAAATGTAGACATAGGCAAGATGACTTCTGCCTAAAAGTGACAGTGTCAGATACAGATTATTTTTAGGTTGTTTATATGCATACCTGAGTTGTAGAACTATTTGAAAAACTAATTTATAGAAATGCTTTGCTTTTTATTTGGTGACAAGAAAATGAAGTATAAATAAAGAATGGACCATGCAGTAAGGTAAGAACCTGTTTTCTTGTTTGCTTTGGGGGTCTTTTTGTGCTAATTACACTAAATTATTCCATATTGCTTCCAAAATTAAGACAGTTAAAATCCCCCAAAATAATGTCGTTTAGACAGCTGATCAAATCTGGGACATATGGTAAATAAAATTTTACAAGCGGCTGTAGAGAGAATATGCATAGAGAAACTTTCTTAATAGAATAAATAATTCAAAATTTACCATTACTCAAATGTTTTTTAAAAAAAAAATATAAGAGAAAGAACATCAACTTCACCTACTGCAAAGCACAAATAAAGAAATTATATAAGATTGGAAGTTAAGAAGAATATTTGCTTGAATATGTATTGGTATAAATCAAACATATTTCTTTATTTGGGATAGGATTTCTCAAATGGCTGGTTTTGCTCTAGATCTGGATATTAAGTAGACCTTGACTGAGAATCTCAAAGGACCTGCACATGTTTTGTCTTTGTAGCCTAGTGAGGAATTCTGATCAAACTGGGTTTTCCATGTGCCTTTCCCACATACATGCAGTCTCCTGCTCAGTGGAACCTGATAAAATTAATCATCAGATTCCTAATTTAAAAAAAAACCAACTTAGAATAAAACAAAAAAACAAATGCAAAACAAACCAAAACAAACCAACAAAACACCCCAACAAATAAAAAACCCCTGGGGTTTATAATCAAAACAATTATTACAATTATTATTGTAATCAAAATTGGTCCATTTTGCACAACTAATCAGAATATTTGAAATTCTATTGATTATATCTTTTTGGACTAGACACTAGGGTGTTGTAATTTACCACTAAATATTTGCACAGCTACAGATCTACTCTGTCACTGCTGGGAAAGAAATTGTCAAAAGTTACAAGGAAAGTGAATCAAGAAAGGGAGAAGAAATGAAGAGGAAAATTATAGACCTACAGCACAGTAAATTATATCCTCCCCAGTGCAAATGATCTGAAACCAAAATGAAAATGAAAATTGACCTTGTCTCAGATCTATACATGTGGCTATACATCACATGCAGAGACTCACCTAAGCTTTACAAACCAGCAGTTCTTTGCATTTCAGCTACATTCCAGAGATGCTGATATTCCTTCCCCTTCCATTCACAAAGTACATGGAAAGATGATAGATAGCACTTGGCCAGCTGATACTGTAAAAGAGCTTAGAAGCTTTCTTAATGGAATTCATAATTCTTACACAATTCAAAAGACAAGAATAACAAAGATAGACAAACACAAAAAGTAAGTTTCTATTAAATAACATAGATGGAGAGAGTAAAATATTGAGAGCAATCAGTAGGTTCTCAACTAGAGATAGTGAGCCCACTAAAAAAAATCCATCATTCATCCACCATCCAGATGATAACAGCTTCAAGACCTCAGCATAAACTCCTTATACTTTTAGGTCAAAAGTTTTCAACTATACTCTTTGTACTCTGTTGGATAAGGAGAGACCTGATGTGGCTATAATTTCAGTGTGATCTATGAGATAGTATTTATGACCAAATTGTTTGGCAGCATTAAAAAAAAAAAGGAATCAGGCAAGAAGTCCCACCCCACTTCACCCTATCTGGGAGAGTCAGTGAATCTGAACATATACGTAGACAGGTAGGATGTTTGTCAGTTTGGTTTGAATGGTACTGGAAAGTAATTCTGCTTAAAAATGTCTGTCAGATTTCAGAATAAGATGAATTTTTGGTGAAGATATTCTGGCAAAATTGATCAGCATAAATAAATTCCGGATTTATAAAGTTATAAATTTCAGCTGGTTTTATATGCTCTGTATTTGTCTATAAATTTCAACATCGAATAAATCTCTTCGTTTTTATCTACAAAACAACACAGGCACATAACACTCAAGAAAGAAAATAGGGATTAACAGCTGCATTCAGGTGCTGTGGTATGAGTGACTTGCCAGCAATAGCTGCTTGCCTGTCAGCCCCAGGGAGTGGGGAGAGCACCAGGAGCTCTGCAGGAGAGCCTGACAGTACTTGGTACTGATTTTAAAATATGGCATGTTCTCAAACTTTTTGATGTTTCCTGAAGGTTTAAGTTGCTACCTTAAATCTTTACTAAGTAGTATGCTTCTGTGAAGAATGTATGTAAAATAATAGAGGTACTTAGTGAGGACTAACTGCTTTCTGGGGAAGCCTGGAAAACAACATTATGTGACAAGAGAATTTTTCAGAACCCTGGCAGACACCTGCTTCATGTAGTATTGGTTTTCTGTGCAGAACAGTCCTCTTTCTAACATAAGGTGTGACATATAATTAAGTTGGTTTATGCCAGAGTTGCTCAAATGTGAAATTCTTTACATATTTCTTTTCCATCCAATTATATCAATGACAGAAAATAAACATAATTACATTTAAATTATTCATAGCCAACCTATTAGTTGTACTAAGTAGTCTTTATTTCCTGTAGCTTTTACTATAGGCTAAGTTAAGTTTAATCATCTTACAATGTTAGGAGCATACACAGCCACATTTATCACAATAACTTGATTGAGTTTTAAATTAAATTTAAACATCTCTCCATCTTATGAGAGCTATATTATTACAATATATATGATAAAGGAAATAAAAGTATAACAATAAAATATACTTCTCTTTGAAGCTACTTGTAACCTTTCTTATTAAGGCTCCCTTTTTCCACACTGCCTTCAAGAATTTGACTGATAACGCTGATTTCTCCTCTAGGAGAGGAGCTACTGCAGTAGCTTAGGACATGGGTATAGCAGCAGCTCGGAAAGGTCTCTGCTTTTAGTTAGATGTGACTGGAAATCATCACAGATATGTGTTTACTATGAGAGTGAGAAAAATAATCTCTGAACAAAAGCAGTTTGGGGTTGTTTTCAGCTTTGTCAGCGCCACACCAACACACGGACACTTACGGGCATTCGTGTAATATTCCTCATTCACTTTTTTCCCATTTCAAAGCTCTCTTTTAACAATAAGATATATATAGAATATTTCAGGAGCTTCAGCTATGGGAAATCAACTATTCCAACCATAAACGTATATATTATCCTCCCAGAGTGAACAAAGAGATTTGAATGCAAACCCAGTACATTTTGTGTGTACATAAACATTTTGATACACAACTGATCACATTAGTGTAACCATATTCCTCTTTTAAATTCATGAAGTAGGGATCTCAGTATAGCATTGTTGTAATTAAGTCCCTGCTGGTTTAATTGTCAACCGGTTTTCTGTGGGGCACATTGGAGTTGCTTAGAGCTGCTAAGTCTGTGTTAGAACATGGAAAAAAATGGTATGGGTTTGCAGAAGGCACCTCCTAGGAGTACAGTTCATTGCAAAATATCAATACAGCAAAAGAGTCCTAACATACCCTGAAGTCATGTAGCAAAACTCTCTGCAGTGCATAGATTCAAGTTAAACCTGACTAAGGCACACTTAGATTTATGAATTCTTTAAAGGTTCAGTAAGTTTGAACTCATTTGCAATTTAAATAAAGTGTTATTTGAAAGTCATTCTCTAAAAAAGGGGAAAAAATTAAGAAAGAAGAGCTTTTCTGCTGAAGATAGTCAGACAATTAATTAAACCTCTTCAGGAAATAGCATAAGGGCTTACAAATAAACAGTGGTTATTATTAGAAGCAAGAGCAACAGTGATAGGACAGCCACATCACTTCCCAGTGACAAATTAATTGATTTTTAAAAATTTGATCAAAGCACAATAATATAAGAGAGCTAGATTAATAAGAGAGAAACACAAATTGTTTCATTACCAGAGTGTGGTTGCTACTGTTCGTTTACTCTTGTTCTTTTTATCTTCTTGAGTGTAAAGGCCACCTCTTGCTCTAATAGAAAGTAGAATTTTTCAAGGTTTCATTTTAAATGACTTTACAAGGAATTATTCAAAAAAATGTATGGACAACCTGTTCAACCTGCTTACTTGGAGAGTTTAGGATGTACTACAGATGGGAATATTCCTACCTTTTTCTGATTTAAAAATGTTGGAGGGACAAGCTATAAGTAGCAGAGTTGTTACATATTACATGGACTCTCAGTGGTGAGAGCACTGGAGAAGGAACACTGAACTGATAGATTCTGTCACTGACTTTCAGTCCACTGTTGAAGAAAGTATTTAATCAGTGTTTTCTTAGTTTATCCACTTTCCAAAAACAATAGCACTATGTAATTAAAAAAAGCACCTTCTAAAGTGACTGTGGATTATTTTTGTATTGCTCAATGCATGTCCTTTCAGTGTTTTAAATCAAATTTGTCAAAAGTTCTGTGTCACTGCAACCAGCTCACAGAAGGATTCATTGCACTTTATCTATCTAATAAGTTAGATGTCTAATCTAATTTATTTATCCCTCTGGTAAAAAGGAAATCTCTATTAATTCCACACTGCCAATATTTATTTGTGAGAATGCACTGCAGTGGTATGGAGAATGGACACCTGAAATGTAAAAAAGAAAAAGGTTTTCCATAGGACAAGACCTATTTAGCTTATGAGTTTCCAGAGGCTGAGAGTGTTGTTAACTCCAGGTCCATAGCTAATCAGTAAAAATTGGTTTTATCTGTGGGGTAAAACTTAGCAGCTTTTTCAGAACATCTGTATGCTCTGTCAGGATTTACGTAGAAACTTTATATCTTTTACTTTCCTATAATATAGCTCTTACCACCATAATTTCTGAGAAGTCCAACCTGTCTTTTAGATTTAGTCTTTATTAAGGTGTTGGCCCCTGTTTTCATTATCTTATATTAATTTTTAGTACGCTTCTTTCATTTTATTGTATTTAAACCTTAAATCAATATAAAGCATAAAAGCTGTGTCGTTTGAGATTGGAGGAGCTTTCCAATTTTAGTAGCCTCTTTGATGATGTGATCTAAAACATAAGTTATTACCAACATTATAGCTATAAGAAAATTTTATTTTTTGTTTTTTATGGTGTGGTATGTTTCTTTATTTGAGAATGACTATTAAAAATTCAATAAGGCAATGTGGATTGACAAGCTTCATTTTGCAGTATTAAATTTAATTATATAAAACTAAATTTGTCCCATTAGAAGTCTAGGGATAACATAAAGTTCTTTTAACTTTGATGTCTGCTGTAACTCTTGATGAAACATAAAAGTTAAGAGTTTTAGTAGCCTGTTATTTCTTTAAAGAAATATTGCAGCTCAGAAGAGTTTGTGTTAACATTGCAGAAAAGAACTAATTTTTTTAATAAGAAAAGTGTCAGTGAGATGTATGCTTTAACAAATAGACTAAGTATCCTTTTTTTTTTTTTTTGTTAAAGTCAATCAATTGTTACTGCAAAAAAGAAAGAAAGAAAAAGGAAAGATCGTGAGGCAGTTTATCAAACAAAATTCCTGATATCACTTGACATTCTTTCCCTATTTTGCTGTTCAGGTATATTTGAAAATTGGGAAATATTAATGAGAAATTCAGTCAGGAAACAGAAACAGCTATTCAGCAAATTTTTCACAATCCCATAGCACAGAAAATACCCCTTACAATATCTAATGTTTCTGAGGAAATTTGCAGACAATTCTTTGGCGAAAAATAGAGGAGGAATGGGTAAGTAGCAAGCAGTTTATCATCTCTAGTGTACTGTGTTTGGTTTGTCCTCTTAAACCACTTCATTAAATAACTTTTGAGAGTGCAGAGCTGGATTATGAATGCAAAACTCAAATCTGAACTTGAAGTAGAACATCAGAGAAGCTATGCAGTATTTCAAGCATGGATTTGGGTCCAGTTAACGTTAGGAAGCAAAGTGAATAGGTCTGAATACCATTTAAATATTCCTCAGTTTGGGTTTTTTGATGCCTGACTTTTATTTAAGGTCTCTCTAATTGGATAGGTACTAAGATAAATGTTTTCCAAGCAGAACAGGTAGAGCCAAATCACAGAGTGCACTTCTAAAGCTGAAAAGCCTATGCATTCTGCTAATTTTGCCATGGAGACTACTATAAAGATATAGCTGTCTTCACTCAAAATAGCGAAGTACTGTCTTTAACTATTTTTGCTATAAAAGTGTTCAAGATATTTAATAACTTGAGAGTGGTTTCTAAAAAGCACAAAAAATTATTATATTTTACATACCTTCAGGTGATTTTTGGGCCCCTTCTCTAAATAATTAAATTCTAAAGGGCCTTTGATGACCAGCAGTTAACAAAATCTGACAGACAGGAGTACAGTAGTGGAAAGCTTCTTAAGATCTGCTTGCTCTGTTCATTGTCTTCAGCTTTGCCACTTAACCATTACCATCATGAGCAATGCATTGATTTACATATGTAGGAAAAAAAATATTTTTAGGGCAGAATATTCTTCTTGTTTTCAATCTACTATGAGTAATAATCCCTGAAAATAGCTGCATGCATGTGAAACTTCACCATGATAAGCAACTATATCACTCCAAGCTTTGCTTGGATTACTAGTTATTTTTCATTTTACTCATGAAGCACCAAAATATTTATTTTATTCCGGGTGCTTTCAGTATCTTTATGCTAAAGTTTTACTTACAGGAAATTCAATTTATGTTTAATCCATTCTTGTAGAGAACAAGAGAGAACTGTCTATCTACGTCCTCTACACAGTGCAGGATAAAATATTTCTTTAAAAATTTGATTAAAGAAAAAGAAAAAAATTGAACTCGGAAGGGGGGAAATGCTTTCTAACCAGGTCTAACCACATCTATATCTATATCGTTTGTTCTTGTTACTTAGTGATCCATAGGGAAAGGGAAAAATCAATTTTGCATTCCCTGTGAAAAATGCATGGGGATGTATGCAATGTAAAGAGAAGTTTTCAGATCTGTGACCAGCTTCCTTTGTTTTCTTCCCAACCTAAGTGGATTCACTGGCTAGTGTACACTTGCTGTTGCTTTTTTGGAATATTGTCATGCTGGTGGCTGTTTCATCTGCATTTGGTGACAAAATTTAAGCTTTCATGCAAGCCATACAAGCTAGATAACATGGTTGTTTGTCAGCTCCACATCTTCATAAACTGCTCATAAGTTCCTGTCTATTCCCAGCTGTGACTATTAGCCCAGTGCTATTGAGAGTGTGAGCACACCAGCACACTGACATGACAAACATCAGCAGGAGCTGCTTGAGTGGCCTTTTGCTCTATATTGTGATTGGAATCCAGCCTTGAGCAAGACAGCTCAGTAGGAAAGCTTTCTTGAAAGGGTCTCGGCACTCATCTGAAGGAACTAAGTGTGTTGAAGGTCTGACTTATTAACATCTGTCATTCTGTTTGATTTTTGCTTTGTTTATAATTAAGAAAATTGTAGTCAGATTTCAACAGTGCCACAGAGACAGTATTAGTGGTTGTATATAAATGCCTGAGGTTTATTTGGTTGGCAGGTATGATTCTGTATGTTGTCCTTTCATAGATGATCCTACTCTCCAATCACAAAATACACCAAGAGCATGACATACAGGAATCCTCAGCCATGAGTCTTACTACATCATCAGTTATAAACACCTTTCTTTCCCACATGAGAAATTAATATTTTTGTAGTAAAATACTGATCCCAGTAAGTGGTGAATATAATCTCCATCATAATACTTCATTAATACTTCCAGAAAGGAAAAATACTTCCAGAAAGGAAAAAGAAGGGTCATAGATTATCAAATCAATTCTTACAGTTTAATTCTTGTTGATCAGATTGTATTCTTATTAGGTAATGAGATAATGATTGCTGATTACTATCTTAACTCTTTTTTGAGATGGTAAGACTAAATGAGAAGAGATTTGCATACTCCTAAAATAAATATTTCAGGTTGCCCTGGATTAATAAAAAGAACGGATAACTCCTTCTTTTGCCCTATCCATATAACATATAAAAAAAAATAGTTCTGCACTAAGGTTGATGCCTTTTAGAGATGGGCTGTAGTTCGCTGTAAGAAATCAAGGTTGCCTTGAGACATTGAAAGTGAATCCCCAACTGCACTGAGGTCTGATTTTTATACCAAGTTGTGGTCAGCCATTTGAATGCCTGTGGAATTGAGTCAGTTCTTTCATAGTAAATTGTATCTTTTCATAATGGATGGAAGACAACATTTCTGAATCAGTAAAGGTACAAAGAAACTTCAGTGAAGGTGTCCTCATTCTGTCCCCACAATTCAGCCTTGCTAGTCCTCTGCCTCCAGTCCCCCAAGGGTTGTCACCTTGTCACAGACAGTTCTGTTTTTCCACTGCAGTTCCTCAGAGGAAAAGCCCTGGAGATAAATACCCTGCACCTTTGCAGACATCTGAAGAGGTGACCTGCTCATTATCTTCCTCTCCCATATGCAGCTGCTTTGCTGTACTAAAGGAGATTTTGTAAACTTTGCGTTCCAGGAACCTCTGGAAAAAAAGGGTTTACCCGTCAACTTGAGGTGCTTGCTGCACCTGAAGCCTGCAAAAATGTAGCCAAGCTAGGTTTAAATTATCATAGTATTTAGTTTTAATTTATGTGTGTTATCTGAGATGGGGGTTTGTGCATGGAGCAAAGGTACATTTATTCGGGCTCTCATGTGGTGATCATCACGATGTGATGACAATGTGGCCCAAGGAAAGCAGTGTGTGGCCTACCAGTAAAACACTGTTAGTTGTATGTGTGTGGAGCAGGAAAAGGTGTAAAGCATGGAACCATCACCTGGGAAAAGTCCTGGTCCCACAGGAAGGACCTGAGGCAGATACTGCCTCTTTGCTTCAGAGTTCGGTAATGTGGTTTCACTGGGAGCCACACACTGGTGACCTGTAACTTTCTCCTCATGGCATCTGCTATATATGATTTCATTGTTATTCATCTTGTTGTTTGATTAGAGTGGAGGAGTCCAGAGAACTTGTGTGGAAGGAGAGGTCAATTTTTTTTCTTAGGGGACAGAGAGAGAGACTGTAAAAGTCTCAGCAGAGAGACCTACAGGTCAAGTGCTGAGCTTGGGAGTGCAAGGAAGTTCTGGTGGCAGAAATGGCCTGAGGACTGGGGGGATAGAGCAGAGCTTGTTACAGCTCAGAAAATGTTTGAAGTGACTAAAATGAAAAGTGGGAGCAATGCCTTGAAGGACAGTGAAAAAAGGAACAGTGTAGCTTTCATTTACATCTATTCAGTCTTACCATTACTTTGAACTTTCTCTGCTTAAGAATTTAACTATTCTAGTTCATATTCACATAAAACCTCGGGATTTTTTAAGTTTCAAAGTTTTCTGATCTTTGAGGATCTCACTGATGTGAGCTCCTGTCATTCTACTCTGTGACATGAACATAAGATTTCAGGTGTGGTATTTGCAGCTAAGAATATTATTACCATTGGTAACTGTAGCTGTATAACAGCAGAAAGTAGTTGTCATAAGATGTGGCAAATTAGAGGTAGAAATATGTTTACTGTGCTGCTAATCCTTACTGTATATTAGAAGTACACAGATGAGCGGGACAGACTTGAAATTCTGTTTTGTAAATCTCCAGCACAGGGAGTAAATAAAAAAAAAAATAAGAACATATGGTTAAACTGCTAATCAGATTAAAGGATTTGAAAATATTGACAAATTTTATTCATTTACTTCTGGATATTACACTCAAGTGAGATATCATTGATAGGCAGTGGGGGAAAAAGGTCACATGATAAGCTGAAGGGCTGGCAAAGAGAACATACCCTACCTTTCTGGGTTCTTGATGGTAGGAGAGCCATATAATCATTACTAACTGTATTGCCAGCCTGAATCAAATATGAGGTTGGAGATGGAATATGAGGATCAAAACAGCACAGTTTCTCTGATCTCACCTAGAAGAATAGTGTTCAGGTGGGAAGCTGAAAGACCTGTCTATGAAGCACTTAATGGATTAAGTCACTGAAAAAGTACTTAGAAGCAGTTTGTTTAAAAAACTATTAGAAATACATGGACCTGTGTCCTGTGTTCTTCTCCCCTCTGCATTTAAATGCATATGAAAAAGAAGAAATATTTGTGAAGCTTTTACTGGAATAGTGCATGGAAGGGTTTCTAAGTATTTTCTAATATATGACCTGTCATTTAGAGTGATTGCTTTACTGTATATGAATATATATATGTATATATATATATATATATATATGAGCTTCAAAAAGTATAAAGGAATTAAAAATGGTGTCTGACCTATTTGTTTGAGATATAAGAATAAAAAAACCCCAATGTGTGTATGCATAGATAAAGCCACGTGTTCTCTTCTACTGTAGTTTTTCATATGCTTTTAGGTGATGTCAGCCAGAATATTTCCTTCTGAGTTATAACTCTGTGAACTGTGATTAAAGTGCAGTAGCACATCTTTTAATGTATGTGAGTGAAGGGACAGTCAAATATGTATTATACAAGATTTAGGGGATCTTTCTTCTGAAGTTTGCTTTTTGACAACTGCTAGAAGAGTAGCTGCTGACAATAATGTTAAAAAGGAATTTTGGTGTTTACCTGAGGTTAGTGTATGGATGTTCATAAAGGGAATAAAGTAGAAAAATGCTTCT
The DNA here is from genome assembly GCF_025592945.1 of Manacus candei. NCBI lineage: Eukaryota > Metazoa > Chordata > Aves > Passeriformes > Pipridae > Manacus > Manacus candei. The sequence continues at coordinate 10,032,040 of NW_026138136.1, forward strand.
AGAAGCATGCACAGCATACAGAAGCAAGCAAAGCCTGCTCTGGTATGGTGGCTGTGGAAGAAAGGAGACATGTCCCTGTTTGGTGTGTGGTCTGCTGCTCACACATAAGGGAGCTGACACACAAACTCATGTGAGTTAGAAAAAGAGAGAGTTTCAAACTCTGTTACCTACTGCAACAGAGCTTTTCACGTTCTACCCTCAGGACTACACTCCTACTTTCTTTAACTATACACAACTCAAAAAGCTATATTCACTAAAAGGTGACCTTCGTGGTATAAACAGATAGAAAAAGCAAAAAAGAATCCCCTCTTTGCAGACAAACTCTCCAGAAACACAGAGATTGCAAGCAGACTGCAAGCAGACTGAAACATAGGGGACCTGGAGATAAGTGGGTTCAGCACTTCAGTGCTTTAGAAAGCTAATGCCAGTGATAATGCCCCAGTGGAGCTCTTCTTTTGTTTGGAATGACAACCCTGAAGAAGAGACAATGTTTTTCCTCTGCATGTTGAAATGGAAAATGTTTGGATTTGGGATCTCCCATTTTTACAAAATCTGCTATTTATTTATCATCACCCTGAATCTGTCTAGATTTTCATTTCTTGAGCACTGAGGCAAGGTTCTGGTCCTCAAGCCTTTTGGGACATTTAACTGACTTAGATGAAAATGTCACCAAGATGGAAAACTAAGAACGCTCTTTCTATTTCTCTTCTGGAAAGTATTTAGCTCATTGCAAATAGCTGCAGAAAGATTTTATTGGAGATAATTTGAGAAATACGATTATCACTTGCAATTTAGTGTTTGTTAATTATTTTATCCAGACTTCTCTAATTAAAAGCTCCTGTCTTTTTGCACCTCTAGTGCTTCAGATAAAAGAGATAACAATAAAATAAGTTTTAATGAAAAGTATAGAATCCAATAAGTCAAGTGTACTTTACCACTAAAATGTGATAAAGACTAGCTGAGATAAACATTCACTGTGCTATCATTATGGTATGCCCAGAAGGAACAAAAAGATGAAACAACACCATCTGTTTATAGCTGAAATTTCTATTATTAGAAAAGAATTGTGGTGACCTCAAGGTCACTATAAAAAGAGACAATAAAAAAATGTTACAATTTCCTCCTCTGCTACTTGAGCATTGGTTCCTCCAGAACATGCAAAAAACTGTTCCTTATTTGTGTCCTCTTATAGTGTAAACCTTACCAAGAGGATTGCAGTGATAATTTGCAGTGTTGTAGAATCGAAAATCCTCATTCTATTCCTTAAAATACACCAGTCAATTGAGTACTCTTACAGGCCACTAAATCACAATTCATTCTTTCACCCTCTTCTCCACCTTCCCCTCCTTTTAATAAGATGTAAACATATAAGGAGCTCTGAAACTACATAGAGATTCTCTCTCAAGGTTCAGGAATCAGGACTCCTTACGCTTAACCTCTAACCCAATGCTTGGTGTCTGTTTTTGTTTCTTCTCTATTGACTAATAATGAACTCATCAATTAGTGACTTAGCACATAATTTCTACTTTCAACGTATTATTGAGAAAATTTCCATATTCCAGTGCCTGGGTATTAAAGAATAGGTTCTTTTTATGTACAATGCTGTCCTGAGACTTACCTCACTGGAACAATCTGAGTGTTCTTAGAAGAGAGGGGAAGACTTCAACCCTGGTGTCTGACACACCTGAGAGATTGTTTGATATGAGAACCTGTGTCTCTCTCTTTCGTAGTTTGTTTTCGGGTGCTTTCTAGTCTTTGCCTTGTAAACTGTCACATGAGTGCCTCGCTTGATACAATCTCACTTTATTTTGGTTGAGTTCAGGTCTTAGTTGCTTTATTTTCCTGATGAGGAGCTGCTCTTTATTGTGCATGCGACTTGCTCCTGTTCTCATGGCACACATCTACACTGATGTGCTGAATATCCTTGGAAGGACTGACAGTGAATTTTAAAAGTCTTCACTAGTGGTTTATGTTTCAGTTTTCTGTCCTTGAGCGCCCTTGTCAACCTTCCCACAGATTAACACTATTGCAGTACATTTTTTTCAAAATGGGCCCCCTTTGCTCAAGTCATGCTGATGCAAAACCTTCTGCCTGCCCCTGTCCTATGAGAAAAGTTCCAGCCCCTCTCTCTGTCATTTAAAGGTATGCTTTCATGTCATTCATATAAAACAATTTTAGACTTGGATAGAGAGTAGTTAACACCTTGGTGCTTACAGGGCGGCTGGATCATGATCAGGCTGTTATGCCCATACTATGTAGATAAGGTCCAGAAGTCATGGAAGATCTTAACATATATCTGAGGCATTTGTTTTAAATTACATGACATAATCTGATGTCCTTTATTAATCTCAACTAACTGAAGTAAGGTCACCTGCTGCGTTGGTTTTATTGTTTTTGAAGTTTAGTCAGGGTGGTTTGGAAACTAACAAATATGTCTTACTTGGTAAAAGCAGCTAGTCATAATTTCAGATAGTTTTTAAATTTTATTTAATTTTAGGTTAATTTCCAGTTTCATTTTAATTATGTTTTTTGGTCATGTAAAGGAGGAATAGGATAATTCCTATGCCAGTGAGAAAACTTCAGTCATAGCTCATAATGATCTATAAAACTCAGACCCGTAGCAAAACGGTGAACTTTCTATTGCTCTTCTGCTTGCAGGACTATTCATTTCTCCTAAGACAGTAAGGTTATGTTTTTTGATTGTTTTTGTGTAATGTTTGTTTTAGGTTTTGAAATGTTACATTAATTAAATTAAATGATAAATGATAAATTATGTTCATTAATCATAGAATGGTTAGAGTTGGTAGGGACCTTAAAAATTGTCTAGTTCCAACCCCTCTGACATGGGCAGTGACACCTTCCACTAGACCAGGTTGCTCAAAGCCCCATCCATCCCATGGCCTTGAACACTCCCAGGTATGAGATGTCGACAACTTCTCTGAAGAACTTGTTCCTGTGTCTCACCATCTTCACAGTAAAGAATTGCATCCTAATACCTAATCTAAACCTAGCCTCTTTCAGTTTAAAGCCCCCTTGACCTATCACTCCATGCTCTTCTTTGTACTTCTTTAGCCCCCCTTTAGATACTGGATGTTTAGAAATACCTCATGTTCTAATGTTTGGAAAATTTCTGCCTACTACTTGAATTTTCTGTATATGTATCATGCTTGGAATATTTTTTTAATGAATTTATATTGGCCTAGGGTTTTTTTTGGCTTTCTGTCTTCATAAACTAACTTCAATTGATTGTTTTCTATAACACTGAAGATTTCAGATATTCCACTTGAAATGTATTCCCATTTCAATCTTGTCCTAACTACAATCTTTATAACTTCCATTTGTTGAGGGATTGGATTTGGTTTGACATTTTAATTGTTATTCCTCCTTTGTACCTCTGTTTTTTTTTCCTTATTATTATTTTTTTAATAAAAAAGTGTTTACAAAAGGTTAAATCATATTAGATAATCAAGGTCTAATAAAAAAAAGAATGCAACATTCAAGCTTGGTTTCTCTTTGCTGACTATGTAAACACACCCTAAAAGAAAATTGCAATATACTACTATATTGTAAACACTGTATTAGGAAGCAAAACATTATAGCACTTACTGTGCTGAGAACCTCTGGTTTTCAAAAGCAAAGAGGATTTTTGATCAGCTCATCCAGGCTTTCCAAACTGTGGAGCTGGGGACATTATTCTGGAAATTTTGCTTTAGTTTTTCTGATAATTTTGAAATAGAAGTTCTGAAGCACTGCAGTCTTTCTTCAGGTTTTAAGTAGAAGTGTAGTTTTTGACAGACTGTAAATTAATCCTCAGCTGAAAAAAGAGTCTACTGTCCCACAACCAAACTGTGAAAAAAATAAAAAAAGAAGCTCATCTTCAAAGTTCCCTTAATGTCTAGAAGGCCAGAGTTTCTTAATTTTTACGTCATCTTCCTGTTAGCCTCAGATTAGAAGTTAATACAGCCTTTTTTTCTAGTTGTGGAAACAGTTTAATATAGAATCAATTCAAACTGTAAAAAATAGTCACAATGACAGATTGAAGAATGTCTCTTATTCTACATGCTGAACTTTCCAAGAATGTAGTTCTTGAACATAGAAAGATTAATTGGTTGTGAGATTAGTATCCAAAGTAGCAATTTCTGTAACGGTAATTTTGTAATTAAATTTGACACTATCTAGCACTTCTATAGTGAAAAACTATAAATCTATATACAGACAGGGATATATTATAGTCAACTTAGAAATCCTTTAGTTTGTCTCTCCCAAATACTGTTGTCACATCCACAGAAATATTAGGATGACTGCAGAGGTTTTTTTAACCATTATTTTTTTCTATTTTCATCTAAGATCTGTTTAAATCAAGGAAATGATTGACACCTACATGGCCAGAAGGGATGTACTGGAGGTGGGGAAAGGACGACTATACTCCTTACAGTGAATCTCCATTAATCTCTGTCTGGTGAAACTGGTTGAAAGGGATATTTTCGGAGGGTGCTTGGCCTGATATTTAAAATACATAAGAGAAATATCTTATTAGGCCTAGAAAAACCTGTTGTATTTGGGTTTTGGTTTGTGTCTAGTTATGCTTAAATAGGGAATGCTATGGTTGTGTTTAAATAGGGAACTAGTATACACTATTCCCATTGATGTGTGCTTCAAAGGACTTGAATTCCAGGTTCTGATCCGCTGTTGGTATTTAACAGATGGGAAGTATAACACTAACCTTTTCATAAAATGCTTTGTGATCAGATGATTAAAAGAACAAGCCAATATTAAAATTAAACATTCCTTGCTGTGGTGGGGCCACTGACAAACATGACAGTAGCAAAGGGACTGGGAAGTAATGTAGAATAGAAACTGTAGTAAAGAAGAAAAACCTGAAACAGAAGACACAGAAGAAAGACCTTTAAAAATGTCCTTGACTTTGAAAATCTTCCTGGTTGTTTAATGCTTCTGTGGTGAATGTTGAGCAGAGCAGGAATTATTGTGGTGATTGGTGACGAGGTAGAGCCTTGCAGGCACCTTCACCCTAGAGCCGCAGGATTCATCTGGGTGGAAAGGGATGTGCTTCAGGTGGAGTCAGTGGGAGAGGGAATTGCTAGGGGGAAGGTTTTCCCTAACATCTAGAGAGCGAGCTGCTATCCCATGTCCAGAAAGGGCAACTACTGTGCTCCTCCTAAGTATTGTGTCTGGTCTGGTCTGTGAGGACTTTGTGTCTGAACCGTATTCCTGTGTTGAGTGGATGACAAGTACACCTGAGGGTTATGCAGCAGTTTGTGCTATGAAGAAAATTTTGGAGTTCTTTTGAGAAGGAAGTTGTAGGGTTTGTGCAACTAGAAAAATAAGCAAATAATATATTCTTTGGCACTCTCGATTCCAAATAAATTGTTTCATCACACAATTAATGGTTGCTTTAGAGTCTGCTGCAAAATTTGTAACTTTATTTAAATTCTTTCCTGTTAAATATGAATAATTTCTCAAGTACTTAGGAGTTTGTAATCAAGGAAAGCCAATGACAACCAAGTATCATCTTATGCATCTCTGCTGAAGTGAGAGTTACTACATGCAAAAAAATCCAATGGAACAGGATCATTGATTATGGAAAGTCAACTGCCTGACTGTTTTTCCCTTTGGAAGACTAAGAAGTAGATGTGCAGAATTTTCCTGCTTTGTATTATGGACTGAATGGTTTGTGACAACAAAACTAATTTCATTTGAGGTAACAGCTCTGACCAGAAAGAGAAAACTCTTAGTACAACATGTGGATGCATTAGTATCAGGAAAGATAGTGGTGTCAACAACACAAAGAACACAAAGAACCTTTCTCCCAAGGTCATCTCTTGCATCTCCCAAGGAAAAATGCAACTGTTAAAATACAAACAAAACCAGTTTATCCCTTTCTGACTACTTGTCTCATTCCTGCACCCAAATCCTTCTCTTCAACTTATCTTTTACTCTTACTACACAGAGTAGCAGAACAGATAGGTCTTTTTATACAGATTAAAGTGGGATAAGAAGGATTTCTGGCTTCTTTTCACTCTGAGTGAAATCAGGATTTTCTTTCCTGGTTCAGAAAGCCTAAAAAAAACCCCAATAGCTACTCCCCCTGACCCTTTTTGTCTAAAGCACTTTTTTTTTATTTTTTTGGGTCACATAGCAGTACTATTATTTGGGACTGTTCTGTGGCACCTTGAATAACATGTGAGGAAAATGAAGTAAAATTATACAAGCCAACACAACATCTAAATGATAAGTAGCCTTGAAAAGTTCTAACTCGGATAAATGCTGATAAAGGCCTCAATAAAAGTTAATGCTCCTGGTTGATTCTGTTGGAAAAAAAATTGTAAAATGTCAGCCTTGTAATAAATGCACTAAAGGGTGAATGCCACATTTAAATAAATAAAACCTTATGACTGAAAAGCAAGAACACTAAAATACATGAGTACAAAATAAGAATGTATTAACCTGATGGGCCTCATCTGCTTGCTCAGAGGACTGTGAAACAGGAGTAAATGTGAAGAACTTGAGAGAGTTACACATGCATGAAATAATAAAAATGAAGTGAAATGACATGTAGGAGCTACAAGTTACTTGAACATCAGCAACTGATTTCTTTTTTCCCAACTGGAAATGTCTCTGTATAACAACATTTCTTTCATTATTTTCTGGCATGTTTAAGCATATGTAGGGGGACAGTTTTTCAGCACTGTTCACACCAATCAAAATATTTAAAATTTCAGTATAGTTATAACTTTTGCTAGGGTAGGAACAGTAAGTTGAAGATGTTGAAAGCAGTGCATGTTAAAAGTTTGTATAGCTACTTTGTACAGGGGGATTACAATCTGGTTTCAGAAATCACTTTGTGATTTACAGCTCTAAAGTTCATACATTTAAACTGACAAATAATCACGCAGCATGACAAGTATATTTTGAGACTGTATCTCAAGATGTTGACATTCAAGAATGTCTTTTGTTTAATACTCGGTTCACTATGTGCTGCTTCTCATTAGTCAATGCAAATATCCCCCTGCTGTGGTATATTTATTGTACAACCTCATCAACATGTAACAGTTTGACAGCGATTATTAATTGCATTTTTTCTGGCTGTTGACTTAAATTAATTTACTCTTCCCACTATTAACAATATTTACTGAAAAAAACCCCGAGGCATGAGAATGTGGTAATAGAAATGTATTTCCCAGTCCCATAAAGGAAATGATTTCTTCCTCTTTGGTCAATGAAAATACTGCTGCCAGCATTTGGTGTGCCTTGCTGTACTTGTGTGGTGTGCCTTGGTGTTCAGCTGTACTTCAAGAAAATATCCTTGTCCTGTTTCAAGACTGGAGAGCCCCTCTTTCATTCAGATTCTCAGAACCTGATGGAAGACTTTCTATGCTCACTTAGGTAATGTAAAAGGACTTTTCCCTTCAGCACTGAGAGTGGCTCTTATCTTTAGTGATATGAGATATAGAGTGGGTAATGGACTTCCAGAGAATTCATTTCGGGGAAAACACCTGGTTATTCTCAAATGCGCTTCACCCAAAAGTCCCCTGGTACAGTGTGTGTGAGATGCTTTTCTCTCCTTCCTCCTTACTCCTTGTTTCTCCCCGTTCTCCACCAAACCTTTAAAAATTAAGCCTTTATGGAGATGGTGTGGTTCCTTTTGAGAAAAATCAGAGTGGAGTTGTATGGAAGTTGTATGGAAAGCGATATAGTCACATAATACAATATGTGAATACACAGTAGTTTTTGAAGTGTTTGTGATTTGACAAGTATCCAGGAATAAAGCAGCTAAGTACAACAGAAGGTGGAGAAAGAATGTGACTTGGATTTTTAGAGTTTGAGTTTGGGTACCATCTTTGTTGCTTTTCCCTGAATAGCAAGCATTTACTCACTTGACCTGTGTGCTGTGTGAGGCATTTCTGCTTTTCTGAGTGAAAGGAACTTGGACACTTGAGAGATTACTCTGCTGCATCCTTCCTCTCCCCTAGTTAACTTCTAATCTTAACTTTATGGCGTTTGTTGATTTTCAACCTGTTGATATGACACTGATGTTCACAGGATAGAGAAGATTTTTTGTATTACAGTGTTTTTTATTGATATGTGATTTTTCTTTCTATCAGGAAATTATTGAGATCATAAAATGAAAATCAGTTTTTAATTTCAACCTCCTACTTGTACCCCCTTAATTTATTGAAACAATTCTGCAAAGAGTAAAAGAAATTAATTTCCAGTGTTTTTAAAACAGAAGAGCAGTTCTAAGGATAAGAAGAAGTATTATACAATCGAGATGAAAAGAAAGTTGAGAAAATGGAAAAGTGAATGCCCTCACAGTGTTTTATTGAATATGTTCAACTTTGATGAAGCACATGGGCATTGCCACATATTTTAAGTTGGCAGGTAATACATTTTGAGAGACTAAAGAAAATATAAATTAGTTACTTTTTCCCTCTCTGATCTGTTGACGAGAGAAACATACAGCGGATGTCATTAAAAAAACTGGACATTATCTATTCATAGTAATTAAATCAAGCAGGGTGTTTATCTGTTATGTCAAATTCAGAAATAACAGGAAGGGTGCAGCAAAAATAAATGCTTAATGGTGCTATTTTGTGCCTAAACAAAGAGATTAAACTGCAGCTAGAAATGCCAGCTAATTATGAGACCATTAAATAAGTGATAAACTATGCAAATATCCTATCATTTGGTCACCTTCTTTGTAGTGTTAAAAGTTCCTTTATTGGTCCTCTTTCTGATCTTTCTATATTGACTTCTATTGATAGGTGACATGACTTCTGTTGATAGATGTCGTGTCAGTGATCTTTAAAGGAAAATGTAGATTGAAATAATTTTGATCCAAGGGTTGTCATTTTACTGTGTTTGCATGATGCTTAATGTAATGAGGCAGTTATTTTAACTGGAGGTACTACTATAACTATGATAAATACTGTTCAAAAGAGGGACCTACCACCTTCTTTATGTGTACACAATCTAAAGGACAGAAGGTACACTGGGAAATTAAGCAAGTCTTTCAATTTTTGGATGTTAAATTAAGGAATTTTTCTAGTTAGAAGGCAGAGTGTCAAAGGAAAACTCAGATGGCTACTGAAGTTGTTGTTAGAAAAATATCTCCAAGAAGTTTTGAAATGGAAACACTTCTGAAAGCATAGCCAGATGGAAAGAACTGCATGATGTTGATGTCTGCAGGACTTGAAGGAAACAGATGGTCAGCAGCTTAAAATGTCGAATACTTTCAAATATATGCAGGACAAAAAAGAGAGAGAATAAGAATTCAGTAGACAAATAACTCTTGATGATGACAAGTCTTCAACTTATTTAAAGTTGTTAGCCATTTGAAAGCACTCCCATTCAAACTAAAAACTTTCATGAAAGGATGCAAAGCTCACTAGACACTAAAGATGAATTGGAAGCTCATCTGCTGCTCATAAAACTGTGCATTTGGAGATGAAGATGACAAGTTAAAACAGAATTGGAATGGAGTCATACCTCAGAGACAGATAAAAACCTATTAATTAAAGATCACTTGACCCTAGAGAAGGAAAATAGAACAGAGTGAATGCACAGAATGCCTTAGGAGCTAATGAAAATACTGAAAAAGCCAGTGAGAAGAACAAGCATCGGGATTGTCACAAACATGAACATAAGTGACATAAATGCTAAATTGGTGATCTCACACTCTCGTAAGGATGAAAAACGAGGAGCATAGAAAAGATGCTCATATAAGATTCACCCATATAGTGAATATGAGTTACATGACTTACATCCAAGACATGTAATGTACGACACATATAAAAATATATGCCTAGGAACAATGGCTTTTTATTTAATAGTGAACATCTGATAACTACAAGATCTCATGAGCAAGGAAGTATATAGAAATGATAAAAAGTAAACTGGTAAATAAGTCTAGGGCATCAAAACCTGGCTTGACTTTGGTATAAACCATAGAAACTAAGGTCGTGATGCAATCAGAATGAAGAAATCTAAGCCAAAATGTTCTGAAAATATCCTGAGTATTTTGTTTTAATTATTTACATGGATATCACCCATGGTCAGATTGTTGAGATGGAAAACATTAGCTCAGTGAATGGCAGTGGAAACACAACCAAACAAATCAAAACAATTTTGGTGTTCTAGATAGTCACCAGGAGTCTAACCAGCAGTTTTGAAGGCCAAGTTATAACTGAAGATGAATCACAATCACTAGACTAAATTCCAAGTTTTCAAGTCCCTGACTTTCAAAGTCCTCTTTGGCTGTTTTTGATAAGATTAGAGTTAATATATAGACCTTGAAGATGCTCACTGCTTGTCTTTTGTTCTGCAACAATTGAGATTATGACAGATGCTTCCAGTCTCAGAACACGAAGAACAAATATTAAAAGGACTGAGAGAAAACTATTGTGCTAATTTAAGGATTGTTTAGAGTGCTCTCCCCCTCCCAATGCATTCCAGTTTGCAGAGTTTCAAACCAAAGCCCTCTGCAATGGTTTTGTCACCTGCAGTAAGCTCACCTCAAGGCATGTCACTAAAAATTGCACCAGGGATCGCTCACAGGTTGAGTAGACAGCAGGAAAACTAATTCAGGTTAAGTAAAAGAGAGGTTTCTCTTGTGACCCTTGAAATATTTATCAGCATTAGGACTCAAAGAACGCAAGGAATATATATGAATCAGCTGTTCTCAGCATAACTTAAATAATTGTTATCTAGATAATGATACCAAACTGAAGCATCATTAGTTAGGCACCAGTTCCAATGAATATACAAGAGGTGTATAAACAGTGAAAATTAAGAGATAATGACACCTTCAGACAAAAGATGTTTGCTTATCTTCCTCTTATTTCCATTTGTTTGATGAGATGTTTAACAAATTTGCGAATCTGAGTATTTTTGTCTAAATAAAGACTTTAAAAAGGAAACTGACATGTATTGGCAAGTACATGATGTTCCTGTACCCATCACTCCTAATCACTTGCAAAAACTGTAGGCAAAAGGAAGAAATACACCATGCAGAAAAAGAAATCGTAGGGTTAAGTCTGCTGCAGAATATGTACTCTTCATAATTTGACAGACTGCTTAGTGAAATATGGTCATATGAGGTGTTGGCTGTTCTTTTGATATCCAATCTCATAGACTAATTGATTCTTAAGGCAAAAAAAGGAGGAAAATTAAGATAATTCAGTCAGTTCTTCTTCATCTTATTTGGCAGAAATCATCACCCAACAACATCATCTACTAACAAAATCCCCACTCAGTACCAAGCTGTATATAAAATTTATATACAGCTTGCTCATACTAATTTTATGATTTAATTTTTGTTTGTAACCTACAAGATCTGTTAAAATTGCAGTATAATTTTGTGAGTTTCAGTGTTAATTACAACTTTCAAATCTCCATTAAGTAATCTTCCATCTTTATGGAAGCAATATGCCAGCATATTGCCAAGTTAACCATTTTTAACTTTCACATTCAAGGCTAAGAAAATTTTGGAGCTCATTCCCATTTATGTTCAGAATGTATTTCGTTACACAGAGAAAATCTATAGTGTATTTTTTCTCTACACTTGACTCTTCTGTTCTCGTCATACAAAGTCACAATGCATTAAACTTAGTAGAGTTTTGTTTTTCTTCCTCAGGATTTACTTTGCAAACTGACTTACACTTTTAAATTTAAAAAAGTCATGAAATCTATTATCAAGGTTATTTCCAAAGCAATTACACTGGTGCTAAAATTAATACTGCTAACAAAATTGTTAATGCTCAAGTGTCAAATTCTCCAATAAATTTTGTCTTTATAGTTAAGACTAATTATCTTAATTCTCAAGCTGCTATCACTTTTGCATGTGAACATCTGTATTGCTAGTGTCCTTGTATTCTTGTACATTCTTGTATATTATTATCTGATTGTATATTATTATTGTATATTATTATCTGAGTTACATGAATTGTGGAGTCTCATCATGGAAAAGTTGGTGCTCAGTCCTGTGCTCTTTTTAATGTCCCATACGATGTCTTTAATTTTTGTCTGTTGAAGAATTATTTCTAAACATTCACACCAAACTCTTCAAATGGGTGTGTTTCCAAATTATCCTTTCAAAACTGTGTTTTTTTGCTTTTTCTTTGAATGTGTCAGCTACGACCACAAAACAGTAGAAATTTAGAGAGTCTATGTTACATATCCCAGGCTGTCTGCTCTGACTGGAGCAAGCAGTATCTGAAGCTATAGTGTTGATAATGACTGGTATAGGAGAAACACCCATTAATCAGAAAGGCACACAGCTTCTGATAATTATTTGAGTTTGAGAAAATATTCCGTTTTGCCTGTCCAAAGCAGAAAGAGCTTCCTTCATATCATGACTATGCTAAGATTACTGGTCTATTATATTTAGTTTACATTGTGGTGACTGTTGTTCAAATTTTGACTGTCACATTCAAGAGATGCCATTTCTTCACGTCAAATTCATGTAATCTCCATCGTGAATGGCTTCATTTTAAAAGGTCATAATTCTTCATAGTGAGTGCCATGAAATCCAGAGGTTTTTAAGTCATGCATCATAAAAAGTTCGTTCTCATCTGAAACCTTTTAAACCTATAGGCCAGTTTCCATAGAACTAGCAGAAGAGTCATGGATGTTGATATCCTACAAATTCTGTGGATCTGAGAGAGGTGATTTAATAGAAAACTCATAATCATTATGGAAACTTGGTTCTGAGACACAAATCCACACAAAACTGAGACTGTAGTTCCACTGCTCGTTGAACTACTTGGAAGAACACATCATAGACAGAATAACTAAGCTGAGTCAATTCAGGTCACCTATTCATGGCAAAATCAGTCATTTTTTGTTATGGGTAGAGCCAGCTGCTGTGGCAGCATTATTCTGACAAGTGAAAGAAGATTGGTGTGTTTGGGTTTTTTTGTTTGTTTGTTCGCTTTCTTTTTTTGTTTGTTTCCTTTTTTAAACAGGAATACAATTGCATTTTTAGGGCTGCAGATTGTTGTAGAAATAAATTAGAAAATGGAGTCTTAAAATGTTTCTGAAAACGTGTGGATTGTGAGGTATTTTGTGGGTTTTGTTGTCATTGATATAGCTTGTTAAATTCCTGCTAGAAAACTATGTGAGAATTGTGTTGACTTGAATTGTGGCACAGTTTTTACATGCTAAAAATGTCAGATCTTAGTCTGCTGAAATAGCCTCCAGGTTTGGCAATATTTTTTCCCCTAAATATAAAATACAGAAACAAAAATGTATTTGCTCTATCTAATTATAATAATTCAGAAATCATAAAATAGGAGTATTTTTTTAAAAAAAGCAGATAAATTCAAAAAATGAATTTTTTTTTTGAAAAATTATCACTTTTTCAGGAAATGAGCTTTTTGTTTTAAACAGGTTAAGGGCATACTTACAGTTTTATTTGTTTCTTTATATTTATAAAGTAAAAATGACAATCGAAAAGTTTCACTTTAGAAATCTATCTAGCCCACAGAAAGGACATTACTTGATCAATTCAAAGGAAAAGATGCTACACTATACTTCATCAATCCAAATTCCCACTTTTTTCTTTTCTTTTAGGGTTGGGTTTTTTTCCTTCTATTTTAACTTTAGACAGTCAGTTTTGGTCTCCTGAAATGCCAATATTCCTTCATGGAGATGCTTGTACTCTTTTCAATGACTTCTTTATTTCTTCACTGTGCTGTGGATGTGCTCCCTATTGATTTCTTACAGGTATTTAAGTAAAGAAAGCACAGATTTTTAATTTTATCAAGGAACACTCAGACACAGAGATTAACTTTGGTCCTTGTTATGTAGAATCATGGTGTGGAGTGATGTGGGTTTAGCCCTGCTGCCTCAAAAGATGCTTAAGTTCATTTCTCCTTTGAATGGTAGATTTTTCTTTTCAGTTTTCCTGTGATAGATTTACCAGGTGACTGCTGGCACATCTCATCTCCCTGCCTTTTTAGTTCTGTTCTCTTTTTCTCATTCCGTTTGTTCTTCAGTTTTCATCTTTTCATTGCTATTTACTAGTTTCTTACTTAATTGCTCCAACTAAACTAGCTTCCCACTGAAGTGTAAAAACAAAAATATATTGCTTTCAAATATATTGAAAATGCTTGTTTGCATTAATGTTTCTTTGCATGAAGGATAACCTTTATCTATTATCACTTGCTCTTTGTGTAGTGTATCATTAAAATAAAAAACTGCAAAATGAACCAGCACGTTGTTTATAAAGATGTAGCCCAAAACTGTATAATTTTGAAGACTTAAATTATCTTGTGTTTGTGCTTTATTGTACTGAGCATATGTATTTTATATTTTTTTCATATTTTCTCTGACCTTTTCTTGAATCATCTTAGCAACAATGTTTCTCCTCTTGATCATCCCTTGACCAACAGTGACAATTATGATTTTTCTCTGCCTCTTCACAATTGATAAAAAGTGAGGCATGAGCAAAAGACAGCTACTAGATCTCCTGAGATGCTAAAATCATGGCTTCCTTTTCAAGAATGGAAGGCAAAAATCTTGCGAGGATTAGGGGGGAAGTTTTTATTAGGAAAACAAATTTTTATGTTCCAAATATTAGGCACCTGAAATAATCTCCTGATTTTTATTTAATTGTAACATTTATTGCAATTGTTTAATTTAACTCGAATATTTAATGTATTTAATTTTATTTAAGTTATTTACAGATCAGGAGTACAGAGTACCTTAAAGTTCCATTGTATGCAGTGAAGCATCTTAGAAAGCAAGTTTGTCCTTTGGTTGCATTTTAATTGTTTAAAGCATTGTAACTTTGCTTCTTCCCATGTAGGTTTAGGGTAAAAGGGCTGTTTATGGCATGTCCTCCAACTTACCAATGGACAAGCAAAGGTCTAGTTTAATCACTGGCATCCTTTATTTAGGTAGCAGATTTAAATAAATTGTATAATGCAAAAATTAAAACTATGAACACAACATTAAAAAATAAATTCTGAAAAGAAGGTAAATTTGTTCACACTTTCAGTTTAATTAGATTAATTTTTGGTCCAGTTGTTACATATTTTCATAAAAATCAATATTGACATACATACATTCCTGTCTATTTTCACTGCTCTACTATATATAAAATTTGTTGCTACTGTTTTCTCCTAATTACATTGAATGCATTGTTTGACTGTCTGCCTTGGTTCACAAACTAGTAAAATGGATTTGATAGTCATATGTTTAATTTCTGCATGTTCTCTCTATTTCTCATGTAATGTTGATCTACCTTTACATTGTCATAATTTACTGTAATATGGGTAGGAAATAACTTTATCTATATTTGCAGTTAACCCAGATTGGTAGAGCAAGTCCCTTTGGAGATTAAGTCCTGAAAAAGAATAATCCAGTGCACAGATAACAATATAGGAAACCCAAGCTTGCGTAAATTTAAGAGATTTATTAGGCAATGCTGTGTCTTGTGGCAGTGTGAGTTGTGTTCTCTGAGTTTGTGTTCTTATCAACTGCAATGGTAAGTAGACTATCCTTGTGTCAGAAAGGTTGAGATGCTTTGCATGGACTCTGATAATGGCCTTCAAGGAGCAGAGGAAAGAAATACTTCATTTTCCCTGCTTAAAAAAGTAGATCACTTTTTCTATGACTTTTCAGATCTTATTCACCAGAGAACAGGATTAATATAGTGGCAACAACTCCATTCTTCCAAATCTTCAAATACAGTCTCAGTCAGAAAGACTAGCTCGGAGCCTACCCATACACCTCTGTAGTCTAACAACAGTGACATATTTGGTACTAATGGTAGAGCAAGTGATAAGTTAAATTTTTTCCCCAGATATGGGATTTGAGTAGATCACTTTTACCTTCTAACATGTAGTTTCACAAACTGTTTGTGAGGAGACTTTGACTGTAAGCTCCATAAACTATAGTGTTTCCTTAGGATCTTTCCACAAGTATTGGCAGAATATTGTCTTCCATAAACATGTATGTGAATATGATAACTTCTTTTCTTTGTCAGGGCCTATTGCTTTGCCTAGAGTTTATTCCAGGACATCCAGGACACTCCTGAGGACACTCTTTTTTCACCTACAGGTGCCAATCATACGATGGCTTATGAGGCATCCAATTAGGTTTGGAAAATGTAAGAATGGCTCACCAGCATCTTATAAGTCAGAGATTCTTCACGCTTTCTTCTTTTTCTTTCGGATTAAATTTCAATTTTATCTGAGTGTAGTATTACTCTTCTGTGATTTAGTTTCACTGTTGGGTTCCTCTGACTGTAAAAACATAAACCATTTCACAGCTTGTGCCCTCAATTGCTCATCTGTTCCCTGCACATACAGAGTTAGTTTCCTTTGTCCCATTCTCAGAGTTTTAGCTTTATATTTCATCAATTAACATTTCTTTTGATGGCTTCCCCTTGGGAATTACACAGTCGTCATCAACTATTTGGATGTCCAGCAGAAGTTTGCTTCATTCTGTGTCTGAGCAATGGCATTTTCAAGTCTCAGAGCTTGACTGAGATGGTATGATACAAACTTCTGCAGAACACAGAAATGCTCAGGCAACTGTGTGCTTTAATAATTATGGCACGTCGTCAGCCTTTTTCTGAGTACTTCTGAGTATTAAGGGTTTTTTTTTAGTGAGCCACCTTGTAGAAAAAGCAGCTAAATAATAATAAAAAAAACCCAACAAAACACCTCTTTGTGTTTTTTGTGTATGAGTATTCCTCATGTCATATGTTAATGTACTTGTTTTACCAGGGTAATTCTGCATTATCTTAGGAAAAATTGTTCTTGCTCATGGGATTCAGAAAGGACTTCAAGGAAAGAAATATACCTGACAGAAGCAGTGAGATGATTTCCATTACATAGGAACTATTCCCTTTTTTTTCTTAAAGCAAAGCAGATTGAGTACAGTTTGTAAGTGTGTATCTTGGTATACCAGGGAAAAAAAATTGTCTTTCTGCAAAATTAATAAAACTTACATTAAGTTTATGCTCAAAAAAACCCTTAACTATATGTTTATGTTCAGATCAATTAATTTCAACCCTACATTTGGAGTGCCTGGTAAAAAGGCAAACAAAAACTTAGAAAAAGTACTGAAGATTACAATGTGTCTGGCAGCTACCTCCTTTTTGTAAATGCCTTGGAGCTTATCATACAGCAAACCCTTTTTGCTACTCTAAATCCAAGTGGACAAATACCTGAGGGAAGGCTGAAGTACTGGCCAGGGAACTGTAGATGATGATGTGATGTTAATTACAATGGCTCCCTGGACTTTGTCCGCAAAGGATTCAGGAAGCCATGTAGTAGAAAATGTGATTTATACTCTAGCATGAAAGAAAGTGATGAAGGAAAAGTGTTACTTCCACCAAAACCTAAGTTTCTCTTAAATTAGTCATACCTTTTTCCAGAGAAAGAGACGCTTGATTCACCTACAAGGCAGAAGTGGAATGACATAAATGGAATGAATTGATACATTGATGATGAGTATACCTCAGCACTGCTGTTGCGTTTGGGAGTTCCTACATGTCCCTCTACACATACTTTCTCCTCTCTCTCCATAGAGGCATTTTCATGCTTTTGCTCTCCTTTTAGGTGATATTTTCTTCTTGGGGAACAGAATTTTCAATATCTACTATTTGAATAAAACTAGGCTGTTTTACAGTTGTAATTCAACTCAGTATGTTAACTAAATGCGGACAAAGCAGTGTCAGCACTGACAAAGTGAATCAAGAGAACACCCATGTTCCACCATTCCTTTCATATATTATATGATGTAATCAAAAAGGAATGCTTTTTTTTTTTTAGGAAAAAAGTGTGTTGTGCTAAGGAATACCTTCTCTTCTCTGGTAGAAACCATTTTTCCTTAAGCTGCTGTGCTTTCTGGATGTATTCTTTAACGTCACAGAGTGAATTTCAAGTCTCTGTAGAGCCATACTCTTACCAGCATTAAGCATTCCTTTCATTTTACTGTAAAAAATTGCCACTGTGGAATTTCATACTCAGTACTTTAATAATTTCTGCTTCACAAATATGGGCATATTTCCTCCAACAAAGTACATTCTTACAATCTTCTATGCTGCTGCTAGCAATAATTCACCCAAAATTATGCAGAAAATCCAGATGGAATCACCACGTTTAAGTATGTTTCAAATTTGGAGATGAGCAATGCAGACTGGACATTTGCAAGTATCATTTTTCTTCATGGCTGCTTTTGTACAACTCAGACCTGATCCATGTCTGGTGAGGTAAATTAGCCAAAAGACCTCCACTTCCTTTTCTGGGTTATGGGTTAGGTTGCTCTCCATGCAGCTGTGTATGCATGTGTACAGATTTTAAAGTCTCATTCTGACATTTGTGATTTTAATTTGTCACTCTTACATTTGCAGGTTAAGTCAAAGTGTCTTTCCCTTTAAGGAATGATTAAATCACAAGGCGTATCACAATACCCTTCACAATATCAACTCAGGATTATTGGCAAAATCCTTGTGAGAGATTAACAGAGTAAAGCTGCCCTTGACCTATACCTTCATTCCCTTTCAATACATACTTAACTGGTTCATTTAGTTTTAAAAGAAGTTTGAACAATCCTATTACTTAATCTATTATTGGAAATGTGTGAAAGAGCTTTTAGACAAAGTTATACAAAAGCATGTGTTAATACTCAGGATTTTTAGAAAGAAAATCTCTTTTGAGCGTCTTGTTTGATATATGTCCTAAGTGGACAATCTAGTAGCTTATATTGTAAAAGAAAACAATAATATTTCATGTGACAAAAGCAGAAGATGTAAGTAAAATTACCCAGGTTTGGGGACCTATGTAAGGAGGTATATCACCTAAAATAGGTATATCACCTAAAATGGGTGATGTAAGGGGAAAAAAAGCATGGGTTTTAGGAGTAACTACAGCAGGAAGGGGAAGGACAGTGAACTTTATGGGACTGCCTAGGTTACAGAAAAAGAGAGTAAAAAAGGAGTAGACTCTGTGAACATTGAAATGAAGCAGGAGACAGGATAGGTAAGATGTGGATCTTGTACTTCCTTACTGTACCTGCAGTACCTGTGACTTTTAGGAAGCATAGTCAGTTTTGCTCGAGAGGTATAAAATAGTGGGTGTCAAGTCACGAAGGAAGAGGTTAGGAGACAAAATAAGGATTCCAGGGAAGAAAGAATGCATTTATCATAGAAAATGTATATATAAGGGGAAAGAAATGGACAAAGAGGTGTCTAGGTGGAACAGAAAATGTAAAAAGGGGGATAAGGAATCAAGGGGTGAATTTGAGAGGGATGTTTTTCAAGGAATAATGGATGACTTGGAAGGGAAGTGGTATTTGAGGAATGGATATCATAGGACTTTCCAGGCAGGGAAGAATTAGAGATGAGGAAAGGTACCAAAGATGTACAGGAACGTTATAGGAGAGTGGAAAAGTGAAAGAAGAAGATATATTTTGAGAGAGCTCCAAGAGAGAAAGGGTTGTGACAGAAGAAAGAATAGGAGCAATACGAAGGGAGGAACTGAGAAGGCAAACAGCAGAAAGCCAGTGGATGGTAAACTACAAGCACTCAAAGTATCTCTTTGTGCTTGTGGCTCACAGTGGCCAATGTGCTGTATGACTGAGCAGTTTCCAATGTCTCTTAGACTGTCAGTTTGGGAATGACTAGGGGTATCACTACTCAGTCACTCCATGTTGCTCTGATATAACTCTATTTCATTCCCATGAAACCTGAGTTGTTTAGAGGCACTAGTTTTTCTTCACTGTAGAACGAGTTCACTAACTCAGATTATCACTAGTTCACAAGCTCTACAGGGAAGAGAACCTTCCCGAGATGCCATGGTTGCAATGTTTCTTCTCTCTGAGCTTGCTCATTTAAATAATGTAAGTATTTTGCAATTTTCTTAATTGTATTAGATGAGAAAATACTGAAAATAATTTTATTTTTCATTACAACTATAAAATATATGAGTTAGAAGAGAAATGAAGAAAAAACCCATAATTTAGAAGAATTGCAGAATAATTTTAGTTTAGACTGTTACAGCTTGATGAAAGAAATATAGGGTTTTTTTGTTAGATCCAAAGCATCTCATGCTTGTGTAAGAGTGCTACTACTTCCTCCTTTGACAGTAGTAGAGATCAGTTTGAGTTCAGGCTGGCCTGAAGCTCTTTGAACAAGACAGAGTGAGAGATATAGAAGAATGGAGATTAAAAATGCGGCCTTAATCCTCCACATCTTTCCTCTCTGAAAAAAAAAGTCAATATTCAAGTTTGATGCTTTCCTCTCAGAGGAATGCTGTATTGTAATTCACTCAGCTCTGGAACAGGATCTTTAATAGGTAAACTCAATATAGGTTGTTTTGTTTTATTTTGTTTTGTTTGTTCATTTGTTTGTTGTTTTGGTCTTGTTTTCTTTTTTCCAGAGAGAGACAGCTGCCTTACATTCTCATAGCTTCAGGACTGTGAAATGCCATCATGGGGAAGGGTGATACAAAGATGATGATCCTTTTGAACCACGTTCAGTGTGTGAACATTTCAAGTGCAACTCATTGGAGACTCACCTGGGATTGATGTAGGTGCCCTGGAGGCACAGATTTCTGGAGTGGTCTGGAATATACAGCCATTGTCAACTGCTGGGAGTTATGGCTCTTGTTCTTCCTCTAGTTTACTCTTCAATTTATACAGTATTTTGTGGCCTTTTTGAAGTAACAACTTGAGTTGCAAATTCTAGAAGGCTGTAGCAACTTCTACTGCTGTGTATTACTCTCTTACAAAATAAATGGTTGGGTTGTGTTCTAGGGTGGTTGATTTGGACAACCAGACAGACTTCCTTGTGCAGATCTCTATATTTCTGTGCCTTCTTTCTGTACATGTTGGAGTAGACTAAGTAGATTTTAATCTGATGCTAGTTTACACCTATACAACATAAGATGCTTGTATTCTCCCTGTTGTACTCTATGATTTAGTATGCAAAGAATATTTCCTGCAGCAATAGCTCTCTTTCTTTTTCTTTTATACCACTGGACTGTAGCACTTATAGACATTAGTACCTTGTTTCAGCTTTTCCTCTGTGGATTTTCTCAGATGCCTGGATGAACTCTACTTGAAGGATTCAGTAACTGATTATTTTTGTGAGGGTTGGTTTGTTTTTTTTTCCCTCCCAAAGCAACAAGCCGTCCAAGCTGAGCTTTATTCTGACAGTGTAAAGAAGCTCCACTTTTTACAGAACCACTCTTCAGTTTCTCCTTGGGATGTTTTTGCCCTTTGCCTTTTTAAAAAATTACATTGTCTTGAAAACAATAGAACAGGGGTTTCATTTTAATCCAATAACTTTTTAAAGTACTTTTTCCACAGTACTCTCACAAATTTTATTTTTCTCAGCTTCAGAATCATATTTACTTCAAGAACTTGTTTAAGAGATTAGATCAGTACTGCAAGTTTTATTGTTTTGTTGATTTCTTTTCCGTGGTAATGTAATTGACAGGAGCTGATAAGCCTGTAAACTAAAAAGTAAATATTGAGTGTACTTCCAAACTAATAGCCCATTCGTCTTCATCTGCGGTGTTGTCTGTTGTCCCTATGAAGAATTACTCTGAGCTAGTGGTGTTCTTACTCCTGATACGAACACTGTTCTTATACCTATGCACTTTTACAGAAGTATGTAAGCAATTGCTGTTGCATATTTTCCAAAATATGAACTTCCAAACCCATCATATTTTCAGTCTACTTTACCAGTGTTCTGGGCCCTGATTTTCAGAGAGTGACTGCCACTTTCCCCAGCTGAACAGCACAGTACTCTGTGCCTCTACTGGGGTTTTTTTATGGTTATTCTGTCAGTATTACTTCATCAAAGTTTATTCTTTGATGTCCTCCTCTAAATGTTGATGTTTATTCTTCTTAGTCCTCCTCTAAATTTTCTTTATAAGCTCTTTATAATTTTCATAAGTTGTTATGAAAATAAAAATCTTTCAGTTGTACTCAGAGTAGAAAAGGTAGCCAACTTATTTTACAAAAAATTAAGTATATAATCCAGGTCAGTGCTTCAAAGCTATCTTCCATTTTTCTTACTCTCATTCTTTTTTGATAAAGCAGCAAGTAATGCTTAAATTTGTTTTAGTTACTACCTATGTTGCCTAGGAGTTTTAGACAAAAGGTTTTCAGTCTTAATTGAGCCCATGCTTGATCCATCTTGCAAAACTAAGATTCCATAGGGGCACTCGCTGCCAACAAAGGCATGATTCTCCCCTTCTGTTCATGAGCCCAACTTGTCCCAGGGTAGCAGTTTCCTCTTCAGCTGCTTGCTTGTGTACCTGACAGAGAATGGATCTCCATCTCTTTTTACTATATTTCTTAAGTCATAGGAAGTGTGTCACAGATATTTCAGTCATCGGCAAATTTGACAGGAATCTCTCAATCACTTTTTTAATGTTTGATCTGTTTTAGTGTGTTTTCCTCATGCTGAGAGTCTAAATTAAACTAAAAACAATGAAAGAAAAAGTGAATATTTCCCATAAGGAAATGAACAACTTCCAGTGATCAATATTTCAGGATTTTAGAATAAAAGTAAAAAAGGTTGCAATTGTCTCTTCACTGTGAAAGATTCTCATAGAGACTGAGCTGTTGGAAAGTTGCATCTTAACATATTTAACTTTCCTCTTTTCATGCTGACACTCTTAGGGGCATCACTCTTGAAGATTAATTACAATCTAAATATTTTAAAATGCAGTAATGACTGTATTTTCACATATTGATTACATGAAGGTGGGTCCTAGAAAATTAGACTGAAAGTAATTCTAGTTTATGAAAAGACCTTCTCTGTGTTTATGATATTTCACAGTTGCAAAAGGAGGTTATCATTTTACTTCAAACATTCATCATAGTAAATGCAGAAAATAAATCATTCTGACTGCAGAAACACTGGTTTATAGTTATAAATTATTGGACTGTAAATTACCTTCTTGGAAAACATACTTTTAGTCTGGAATTCTCTTAGAAGGAATCTTTATGATCTCATTAGGTTTCCCTTTGCAGCAGAAATTTAAATAATTTAGCTTTTTATTACTAATTCATAGCAGAGTAATTTGAGAATGTTTACATTTTATAAAGCTCATCCATTAAATTATTTAGCATCTGATATACTTTCAATAGGCATTTGTTCAATTTTTCATGCTTTACATACAATCCCATTAGCACAACAATACCGCACAGTGTAGATACTGCAGAGAAGCTCTCTATTTTTAAGCAGAAAGATGTGAATGAATATCTTGAAGCAATATAACATGACTTTGCATGTCTCTTCTATCTCCCCACATACCTTGTTGATAATATATACTATAACCTTGTACTACATTTACCACTGCAAATTACTAGCAGTATGGAAACAATCAAACGTATAATACTTCTGATGAGGGGTTTATAGTGGCTACTTAATCTTGTTTGCAACAGCAGAACTTGTTTTTAGTGAAGTGGTTGGTGAATCAGCTTATAGGTGAAACACAATTTAATGAGGCATCACTGTGAACAACAAAGAAACTTGTTTCTTGAAGGTGAATATGAGGTCAAGGGACAAGGGGTGTATGTGTATGATGGGGATTAGTACTTGTGTGATGGTGGAGAACTGCAGAGTCTTGTGTTGGTTAAGATGCAAGCATCAAGCCCAGAGCTTTTGTGTAAGTGTGGTGTAACTGATCAACAGCAACAAAAGGTAATTTTGATTTCTTATGTATGTATTGTACTGAGCAACATAGAAACCCTTTCTGTGGGCTTTTATTGAAATATAATTATTTTTAAAAGAATTGTTTCACTAATGCAAACTTAGAAGAGCTTGTGTGGTGAGGTTCAGTGCCAGCATGTGTGTCAGAACTTGATCTTTGATGATATTTGGGTTGACTATGTATTTCTGTTTTACTTTCATTCATTAAACTCCATCTTTTAGTGTGCAAGTCATTAAAAATACTTTATTGAATTTGAACCTAGGTCAAATAATATCCATAAGATTGCTTGCCTAAGATCACACTGTAATTCATATTGTTATTACTTGTTGGCAAATAATAGTATTAGTAATAATGCTAGAGATAATTGTGTTGCAGATTACTTCTACTTATTGCTTGAATCTAAGATTTGGAAGCATATATTACAGTATATACTGTAGTATAGAAAAACTCTTAAGGTTCACTTTAACTTATATGTGAGCTTTACAGAGAGGAGGATAGACCTCAAGGGTCTGATCCTATGGGGTATATTTGAGCTACAAGAGTCTCTGTGTGAGTGAAAATTTTTCAGAAAACTTATGGCTCTTGTACTCTGCAGGCTGGATTTGCAAATGTGCCATTGTCATCTTTTTATTGGTTGAACATAGTCCTTACCCTGTATTCATTTAAGTAGGTAGTAAATTTGTCCAATAACTCTTTTTTTTTCCCATTTAAAGTAAACTTGTGGTTTCTGTGAATTATTTTAGATTAGCTTTGGTTTTTTTCTTCTTTTGACTTATTAATATCTTATCGGCTTGGTCTACTAATATCTACCTCCTCCCCTGCTTTCAGGGAACTTAAGCGGTATTAGGTCCATATAGTAACTCATGTTCATGCTTTCACTTATTTGATATACAATCTAGAAGAGTGATTTATTTGTGTAGATAGAGAGCAAACATAAAATGTTCAAAGTGACAGTAGTTTATGTTGTTGTGTCTAGAACTGGCTCAATGATATTTCAAGCAAGATGAATTACTTTGAAACTTGTCTGCTGAAACTTGTCTAATCTGTTTGCAACTTTTCTTGCAGCTGACTTATATTCTTAATTCTGTCATCAGAATTATATCCTAAATTAAGTATTAATTGTTCTTTGTCATCATTTTTAGTGGTTAATTATAGGGCAGTTGTATGTAGAGAAATGGAATTTCTCATTGGTCATATGGTAGATTGCCATTGCTATGATTCCTGTTTTTGTTTGGGTGACTGTCTATTACAGATGCATGAAATATAATTTTTCTTTTCTTTTCTTTCTTTTCCTTTTCTTCAGTGAACTCTCACCTGGTAAAGTAAATTCTTAAGAAAAGTGAGAATAGCCTGCACAAACTTTTAGTGGAGTTCTTAGGGCTAGGTCATCTATTTGCAAGTTTAAAGTTGTCTTTCTGTAAATATGATGTGCTAATTGATAAAACTTACTCACTCCATCAGTGTGCTTTCTAATACAGTATTTTCATTCTTTAATTTCCATAAAACCACTGAGAAATAATTCTAGATAGAAAAATCAAGAAGATTCAAGTGTTTCATTTCAGAGCTATTTGCTCTGCTTTGATAGTATTGCCATATACTTAATCATTTATACAGGTCATTTTGAGGGGAATTATATCTCAGTTTTTTAATTTGGCATGTTTCATATTTCTATGAGTGAGATATACAGATATGAAAGTGGTACTTTTCTGCAATATAGTTTCTGCAAAAAGTGAATGTTACGTAACTTTTTCTCAGCACAACAAAGAAATAAAAAAAATGGAAAGAAATTCAGACCATTAGGTAGTTTTTGATACTGCACAGAGAACTGAATTGTAGTACAGGCAAAAGAAAGAAGCATAATTCCTAGGGGCAGGGTTTTAGTATCTACAAACATGGTGGCTAGGGTAGTATTTAGGACAGTGATAACTAGAAATTAGCTTAAAAAAATTTACTCAAAAGATCAATTTCATTTTAATGATTTGAATTTCAAATAATCAAACATCAGGAGCTATATATGTTCATCAATCATAATGGATGCTAATGTACATTGGAAAAATGATTTCTTTTCCTTTAAACTTATGAACCTTGTGCTTTGGCAATCTTTTTATAAACTACTTTATTTTTCACATGAGTACTTAATAATATATTTCTTCTTTCATATGCATACTAAAAGAGTTCTAGTTGTGAGTTGTTTTGTATAGAAGAGGACTCCCTAAAGGACAAAGATGACAGTCTGTGGATAGAGATCTTACAGTACAGAGCCCTGATCTAAGAGAAGGCTGTGGAATGGCAGAGGTCAGCTCTGCTGATTGGAAACTGTAGGAAGTATAAAGACCAAAGTAATAAGTCTGAGTTTGGACTTGTCTGAGACAAAAGTTAGAGGGCGTCAACTGGTTGTGTGTTGGTTTACTTTTTTTTAAAAGGATGTGGGGAAGAACAAGGAGGCAAACCCAAAGCTACCTTTTTGATTTCTATCATCCCTCTTCTCCACTAAAAATAGCTTAATTTGTAGCTACACATGTTTTTTCATTAGAAGAACATGTCTAGAAGGCCAGTCTTCGTGAACGAAGATTTGGGAAAGGTCATTACCCTTCGAGCCTGCGCAGTGGATTTTTTAGGTGAGACACAGTGTGCGCTGAACTGAGCCCACCCTTTAATCCTGAGGTTCATCTGCCCGGGCTGAGCAAGCTTGGACGGTGGCAGCGAGGTCCTCAGGACGCAGGTTTGTTTAGAGTGACCTTCTCTTAGATGGATGGCCTTACAGGGCTGATGAGCTCCATCTGCCCGGGGGAGTTCCCTGACTGGGAATCGAACCTGGGTTGTGGTGGGGAGAGCGCCACATCCTAACCACTAGGCCACCGGGGGGCCCCAGAAGAACAGAGTCATATGATAAATTATAGACCATAGGGTATGAAGTAAATAGTCATCTCTAGTTCATCTAAACAGGAAAACAAAGTAGTTTGGAATACAAGAAAATGAAACCATTGTGAAAACAAAGAAGGACCAGTGATAAGTGTGCAATAATCTCTTTAAATTTGTATTCACTTTGTGGGAATTTACTCCACATTCAGTGTCATGCTAATTCCAGTGTGGGTCAGATTTCTGCATTTAGAAAGCAGAAAATTGTAACTGTAGCTGTACCATATTAATTTTCGAGTCACTTGTAAATAGGATTGCTTTACACACATTCAGTGGGATTGTTGTGATAGACTGGGAGTGGGTTTGTTTACAATGAGAGGTTATGTATTTTAACAACTCTGACCTCAGTCTTAACCCCTCACATATTGTAGGACTAATTTAAGAAAACACTAGAAAATCACAATGAATTGGAAGCCTGGGAAAACTTCGAAACATGCACAGAATTCCTGACCTGGTAGATTACTGATAAGGATTTTAGCATGTGAAGCCTGATAGATTATTACTCCTTTTTGGTTTATAATGATGTCATATTATAGGAAGTTTCATTCCTTAATTAAGTATAAAACCAAAGGTTGGGCATTTTTAAAGCATTCAATATTTTCCTTTTTAGAAAAATGAGTTGAATATGAAAATATTTTTGTTCTCATTGCCATCACTACTTTAATATCTATAAGGCTAGCTTTAACGGCCCTTATGAAGCATGCTAGTCACAGTTGATCATGGAAGTTAAATCCTACTTGCATATGTTATGGCCTTTGTGGCTTAGCAGCCTCATCTGAACAAGATCATTTGAGATCGAATCCTTTTCATTCATTGCCCTGATGCATTCATTTGTTAAAAATGTATGTAACGGGAAAACATTCCACTGAACTAGTAATGCAATTGCAATTATAGGGAGACTGGAAAAATACATAAAAAATGAAGTGTTTTCCATGACATTTAACAGGAAGCAGTGTACATGCTTTTCTACAGAACAATCTTGATTGTGTATGAAGAACTCCAGTTTTTAACTCCTCTGTTCTGAGCATGAATCCTTGGTGAAGGACCATAAGTAGAGAAACAAGTTATTTGCAGGAAGTACATAGGCCGTGTTACTCTTTATGCAACAGGGTGAGAAACTTGTGTGGTAAACCTAGGGCTCCTGCAGTTTTCCAGGTATTCATGTCAAATTCTTCTCAGGATGCACCTGGAATTTTTGGCTTCTCTCTTCAAAGATATTGAGGATATTTTAAATGATATGTATACAAGTATGTGGATCTAGACCTAAGGCTTCAGTCCTGAAATATCTTCCTCTTCCATGAACTTCATATTGTATGAAAATTTTTGGACCCATATAAACTTATAAAATCAGGGTAAAAGGAAGAAATTTGAGACTTTGCCACTGCCCTAACTTCATATTTTCATGCCTTTAACTTAGCCACTAGGGCACAGTGATAGTTTGCCTCCATCTTTTTAAACATACTGAGACCTATGTGCCATCTCTGCTTGTAATCACAGTTGACAAATTCACAGAAAGCAATAGATTAATACTTGTTTGTTTAGGAAAAACAAATGTATGAAACTTACTTAAAATGAAACAGAAAGGAAGTCTTTTATCTTCCAACTGTTCACAGATCTGATTAGTTTTAGCTGTGTGAACATGGCTTCATGTCTCTGAAGAAAAGCAAAGAGAATTTAACTTTGATCTGTTGTAAAAATCTGTGGTGGAAATCTGTCCACAAAGGTCAGTTGAGTCATTGATTTACATAGATTTTTGACTTCCACTCGTTTGGATTTAGATGAGGCTATTACTTTTTACTCTCCTTGTAACTTGTATTATTTACATGATTGGGAAGAAGAAGGTTGTTCTGCAAACTGAAGAAAACGATTTGTTTTAATGAGCAATTAGCAAGGTGATCTTTTACAGAAGGATTGCTAAATAACATTGCCAAAAAAACTTTATTTTTGAGAACACTTACTTTCAAGGTGTTAGTGGCATTGTGAGAATAGCTACAAGATAAAGAAAAAGCCCTCGACTAATGATGTTTGTGTCACTTATTTTCAATTAAAAAGAACTTGGGGAACATTTAAAAGCCAGAAAAGCTTATTCTGAGCTAGCTCAAACCAAGATGAACACATGAAAACAAAACATGGATATGACTGCATTTTAAAGTGTTTGCTTTGTGTATACCTGTATAAGTACCTTGTTTAGTGAGCTCTAGCCTTTCCAATTATTAAATCAGTTTTTACATGTGTACAAAGAAATGTGCTCTCAGAGCATATATATGTAAAAAAAGTCTGATATTTGTGTCTTGCCTGTTGAGAACAATTTAAAAGGAGCTGTGGCATCACTACTCTCTACACATATTTCCCTGACATTAGAGGTAATTCATCTGTTCTCACAGTGCTTCTACCACACTTGAAATGACAAGGCTGACATGAACTGACATGAGTGTTCAGATTTCTGAACACTCAACAATCCTGTTTGGTGTGTGAGTGGGCCCTCTCTGAAAGAGCAGAGCTCGCTCTTCTGTAGTACTGTGAGTAGTGCTCTTTTTAGACTACAAGTTAATTGTTTCACCTTGAAAATAAAGGACTTGGATGCATCACTTTCTTAAAAACCTTGAAAATGCAACTCTATCTGTGAAGAATGTCTCTGGAAGCAAAGTTACTATTCTCTGCAGTGAACTAATTGTTTTCCGATGTCTGTCATGCTCTGAGAGTGCTTCTGGGATCTGTCCTCTTAGAGGAATGAGTCTCATCCTAGCTTGGTTTTAGTACCTACTTATTTCAGCTCCAGATAGGTATACAACATGAAAGAAACATCTCTTGGGTTTGGGCTCCTGTATAACCAGCCTGGGTACTGAACAATTAATTATGCTACAGTTTTCAACTGGGCAGTAGAAATTCTCCATGTCAGGATCTGTGTGCCATCCATCATCACAGCACAAGTATTTAGTATGTAGTAAATGTACTCCAGGTGATGGGTTAGAAGTCAGGTTTTTTGTTGTTTTTTTTTTTTGGTTTTTTTTCCCAGTTGGTATTAATTGAAGTCCTTTGTGGTGCTGCAACTGTGGATATGATAGAAAGCATTCCTTTCCAGGGTCCCAGAGGAGAAGGCAGAGAATACATTCAATCTAAGAGCTACTGAGAGTGTCTGGATTTGAAAGGCAGAGTGTGCTGATAATGAGTTGTAGTTCAGGTCAGAAGTGTGCTTTTGAAGTCAACCTCCTGATGGTTCTCACTTACTGAAATTTGTCCCAGGTTATGGAGCTTTCTCAGACTCTGTGAATCAAATTCCTTTGAGGACTCAGAAACGGAAGATTTGCTCCAAGAAGATTTGCTATTCTTCTACTTCTAGTGAATATTCAATGCACGCCACCAGATTTGACCCAATAAGTGCAAACTTCCTGAAATACATACTGTGCAGTTCCTGGCTCTTCAGCAGCAAAACCCACTTCATTCTGCATCTACTGTAGAACTACATTCTTGCTAATATAGTCACCAGGAGAGGACCAACTCTGCTAGAATAAAGGGCACAGGAATTTTTTTTTTCCTATTTTACCCAGATGACCTGAGAGTTTTCCCTCACAAGGACTCATTTCATCTAGTGATAGAGAGAAACCAAGCAGCTATTGTTGTTTTTGTGGGCTAAAAAGAAATTAGTTTTACAGAGTGAAAGCCAACAGTGTGTTCAACATTTGGATTAGATATTGAGTTAAACTGCTGTATTGGAAAGATAAAGCAACAGTGGACCAGGATACCATAGGATTTCTAGGTCTGGGTTAGACAGTGCTGTGGAATGGATGCTGGCACTCATCACTTTTTGAACAGGTGCTTTTCACAGTTTTGACACTGGATTGATATATAAGCATGGGGACTGAGGGGAAACATGAAAACCTGTAGTAATCCCAGCTAGGCTGACCAGCTAGAAGAAAAATAATCAGTTATTCCTCTTATAAAATTAGTCTTCTGTAATTTTAGCTTTATGTCTATTCTGTACCTATAGTTACCTATTTGACTGCAGAGGAAATATAAAGCTGTACTTGGTTTATACATTTAATAGAGGTGTTTTTTAACACTGGGGAAAAAACTATATCTAAAACTGAAATAAATTACATAAATGAGTTTTCTATATGTTTCACATTATCTGTATTTCATATAGAATCTATACTTGGATCTCTTCTTTTTTCAATGCTAAGAGACAATACATCAATATTTTTCAGACTGTAAGTAGTTTTTAGACTTTACGTGAAGTCATAAGTACCACTCTAGTATGTTTTCTAAAGTTTCTCAGTTTAGCCACCCTATGTGTATTGAATTCAGCCCTCAAAACTTACTAAAGTGTATTTTTTCCCCCTTTGGAGCTTGAGTCATGCATTTCCAAAATTTAGGTTTGGGAGTTACTGTTTGCAGCAAAAAACAGTTTATGAACTCGGTATGTTTTGAAGTTATGGAAGCTTGCTAACAGTCTAAGTTGAAGATGTTCTTCTAAAAGAGTAACTGTAAGATTTCTTCTTTCATTTACTGTTTTATTGTAAATAAGTAGTTTGATCCCTATTCCATCATCTTTGAGAAGGAAAGAGTGAGATAAGAGTTTTTAAGAAGCTGTAACTGGTCCAGGTAATCCTCGAAAAGCTGAAAGATGTGGTTGTCCCCTTTCCATCGAGGTCTCCTCTACTTCAAGAGTACATCCCCAGATGCAGTCATGTCTTCATGCAAAGGAGTCTATTTTGCTACAGTCCTATTTATTTTAACTACATTTGAATAAAGATGTAATAGACCAAAAGTTAGAAGAGTGAAAATTGAGTATTGTGATGATAACCTGTTGTTGCAAGGTTGTTGAAGTCCTAAGCATATTTATTTAGTTGAAAGAAAATATGCAGTTGATTTCCAGTTTTGAATTATCATCTCCGAATAAAATAGTCTTAAGGCACACGTGAAATAATAACAGTTATTTAAATTAATAGTTCAATGTTCTTTAACATGGCTTTCTTTTTAATTTTCTTTTGGTAGTTTTTCCTCTTTAGAGATACAGACAGGAGTAAACAATTTGGAATGGTTCTGTTGACATGAAGTTTTTCGTTTTAATACTGAAAACTTTGCTCTTCATGCAGAGGTAATTCATTTGAGTATGTATGCACATGGTATAAATAAATGCACTATGAAATACATAAAAAAAAAAATTTGACATATTCAGCTGAATAAATTAAGTCCATTTATAACTATTAAAAGAAGGCCTGAAAACTTACAGGTATTTTCCATTGCTTTTTAAATGGCCAGAAGTGAAACTGTCCTTCATGTAAGACCCAATCTTTGCTAAAATAATCTATTTAATTCTCTTAACTGTTATGTGAGTAACTGATGAAATAAAAACCCAGAGTCTCTAGGCCAACGCTCTATCTCTGTTTTACTTTCATATGACATTTTGTTGAATGAGTTGACAGACCTGAGCAACCTTAAAATGCATAAGTATTTTAAGCTTCTCTGGATTTGATAATGATGATGCTTGATTACTGAATGAGTGCAAGGTTATAATCATCTCCCTTGGCTTTTTTGTCATTCATAAACTGCTTGAGATGCTCTCTGCTGGCTTATGACATTTCCAGGATCTCTCAAGTGGATTGTAACCTTGTGTGTACACATTGAATTCCAAGGACTGGTCCTCTAAATGTTCTTTGATGAGATGAGCTTTTATTCCTCTGTTATTTAAAAAAGGATTTCATGCCATACAGTTTGATTCTCAATGTCTTAAAATGCTCACAAAACAAGGTTTCTGAATAGGAAATGAAAAGTAATTTAAAATTTCCAAGTTCTCTGCTTGCTGCTTAGAGATTTCTTATCACTTTATACATTTATTTATAACCCACTAAATGTGGCTTTAAAAATAGTTTTGGAAGCTTGGCCTAAAATATCTGAACTATTTTAATATTTGAGATAACCTCTATTTCAAATGAGACTCTGTTTTGTCATCAGAGCATTTTCTACAAAAAACAACACATATTGGACTAAGTAAGATTGGCTGAGCATATAATTTCTTAATTGTTATTGATTTTTTTTATTTTCACCTAGAGATCGAGTATTAATTTTATAATTGATGGAACACCACTGTATAACCCTTAGGTATTATAAAGATATTCAACATTTTCCGTAATGTCATTATTACAACATACTGCCTTTTGTTGTTAGCAATATGCAAGCCAGCATTTTAAAAAGAAGGGTAATTTGTTTTGTAATAGACAGCCCCACCAGAGAGGATGTGTTATTGGACCTGTTGGTCACCAATGCAAGCAAGCTAATTGGGGAGGTCAAGACTGGAAGTAGCCCGGCTGCATAGATCATGCATTGGTGGAGTTTGCAGTCATGAGGGATGTGGGTGATAAAAGGAGTAAAGTTAGGCCCCTGAGCTTTTCAAGGAGATAGTGGGATTCTCTGGGAGACTGGTCTTGGGGACAGGGGAGTGGAACAGATGGCAGATCTTGAAGGAAGTCTTCCATAGAGTACAAGAGTAGTACAGTTTCCAGGAGTAAGAAATTGGGCAAGGAAGTCAAGAGACTGGAATGGCTGAGTAGGGTCCTCTTGGTCAAAGTAAAGAGAAAGAAGCAAATGCACAAGTATTAGAAAGAAGGAGAGATAACCTGGGAAGAGTATAGAGACAAAGTATGGCTGTATAGGGGTGAGGTGAGGAAGGCCAAACTGGAACTGAACCTGGCAAAGGATGCAAAGAATAACAAGAAGGGCTTCTGCAGGTATGATAACCAGAAAAGGAAGGTCAAAAAAGGTGTACCCCCTCCAATAAACAATGCTGGAAAATTGGTATCATGAATGAGGTGAAGGCTGAGGTACTCAAGAACTCTTTTGTCTCAGTCTTCAATGATAACTTTTCTTCCCACACCTCTTCAGGGGATGGACAGCAGGATGGGGACTGTGGGAGTAACATCGCTCCCACTGTAAGTAAAAAGCAGGTTCATGACAACCTGAGGAAGCTGAATGTACATAAGTCTATGGGACCTGATGAGATGCATCCCAGAGTCCTGAAAGAATTGGCTGATGTATTTGTCAAGCCACTCTCGATGATATTTGAACAGTCATGGCAGTTTGGTGAAGATCCTGGTGCCTGCAAAAAGAGAACTATTGTACCCATCTTTAAAAATGGTAGAAAGGAGGATCCTGGAAACTACCGATCTATCAGCCTCATTTCTGTGCCTGGGAAATCTTGGAAGAAATCCTCCTAGAAGGTATACTAAGACATATGGAGAACTAGGAGGTGATTCAGGACATCCAGCATCGCTTCACCAAGTCCAAGGCCTGCCTGACTAACATAGTGGTCTTCTATGATGAAGTGACTACATCAGAGGACAAGGGAAAGGCTACAGATGCCATTTATCTGGACTTCTGTAAAGCCTTTGAAATGATCCCCCACAATATCCTTCTCTCTAAATTGGAGGAAGATGGATTTGATGAGTAGACTGTTAGATGGATAAGAAAGTGGTTGGACAGTTGCATCCAGTCAACAGCTCCTCCCAGTTTTGTATCATATGCAAACTTGCAAACTGCTTTCCAGTCCTACATCCAAGTCATTTATGAAGGCATTGAAGAGCACAGGGACTAATATGGAGCCCTGAGGCACACCACTAGTGTCAGATCACCAGTCTGATGTGACCTGATTCACTATTACCCTCTGTACTCAACCTGTGAGCCAATTTCTCACCCACCACACAGTGTGTTTATCTGGTACATTTTATCCAGAAAGATCCTGTG
Organism: Manacus candei; assembly: GCF_025592945.1. NCBI lineage: Eukaryota > Metazoa > Chordata > Aves > Passeriformes > Pipridae > Manacus > Manacus candei. Next base: position 10,066,401 of record NW_026138136.1, read on the forward strand.
AGAGACAGGATCAAAAGATTTGCTGAAATCCAAAAAGTTTACATCAACTGTCTTCCATTGATCAGCTAGGTGGTTTACCTCATCATAAAAGGAAATCAGGTTTGATAGGCAGGACTTTTCCTCTAATATCTTAATTAACGATGTAGACAAAGGGATCAAGTGCACTCTCAGCAAATTTGCATATGACACCAAGCTGAGTGGTTGCAGCTGCCACACCCAAAGGATGAGATACCATCCAGAGGGACCTGGACAAGATTGAGAAGTGGCCCCATGAGAATCTTGTGAAGTTTAACAAGACCAAGTGCAAGGTGCTGCAACTGGGTCGGGGTAGCCTCTGGTATCAATACAGACTGGGGGATGAAAGTGCTAATGGATGAGGGGCTGAGTCAGCAATATACCCTTGCAGCCCAGAAAGCCAACTGTGTTCTAGGCTTCATCAAAAGCAGCTGTAAGGACTTAAAGAGCACAGTTGCCCATCTTAAAACACTGTCAAGGCCACAGAGGGAACTTGCAATGAGATAAACCATCACAGTAGGAACTTGAGAAAAGAAATTACGATAGGAGGGTGCTGATTCCAGGTCTGGTGAGGTGAGATCTGCTTAGCACATCCTGGTTAACTCATCCTGACAAAAACATTAACTGTGGCAAACTGTGGGAAAGAAAGGAACAGCTCACACACGTATCACCCTAAGTTATGGGAACAGCATCTGTGCCCTGTGGATACATGGAACTTGGACTGTATAGAGGAGGCACCTCTAGAAGAAAAAATCTGTGACCCCCACCCCTGAGAAGCCCAGGATGAAACAGGACCAATGGGACACTGCTGGATCCATGGATGGTGACTATCTTTTGCTTGATATCTCTCTCTCCCCCTCTTTTCTATTTTCTATCTCTTTACCTCACACTTACTGTTAAATAAAATCCATATTATTGACTTCAGCATATGGTCTTGTTTGCACCTTAATTTGGGCAGAGGCATCTGTCAATAATCTTATCTCAACAGTAGCAGGGCCAGCAAGTCAAGGGAGGTGATTCTGCCCCTCTGCTCTGGTGAGACCCCATCTAGAGTGCTGCATCTATCACTGAGATACCCAGTACAGGAAGAACATTGACCTCTTTGAGCTGGTCCAGAGGAGGGCCACCAAGATGTTTAGAGAAGTGGAGCACCTCTCTTACAAGGAAAGGTTGAGAGAACTGGTTTTCTTCAGCCTGGAGAAGAAAAGGTTTTGGTGTGACTTAATTGCAGCCTTCCAGTACCTGAAGGGCGCCTGTGAGAAAGATGAAGAGAGAATATCTACAAGGGCATGTGGTGACAGGACCAGGGAGAAAGGATTCAGACTGAAAGAGAGCAGGTTTAGATCAGATATTAGAAAAATATCTTTATTATGAGGATGGTGAGGTACTGAAATGGGTTGCTCAGAGAAGTTGTGGATGCTTCATCCCTAGAAGAGTTCAAGGCCAGATTGCATGGAGCTCTGAGGCAGACAGACTAGTAGAAGGTATCCCTTTTCTTGGCAGGGGAGTTGGAACTAGATGATCTTTAAGGTCCTTTCCAACCCAGACCATTCTATGATTCTATGCATAATAGCAATAAAGCATTTGGTTAGAGTAGTTAAAATGTCCTCTTTTTGGACTACTTGCTTATATCCTGGTAAGTGACACGCAATGTGATATGAAAGACTGTATATGAAGGCAGCGTCTGTGCCCTGAAGGGAAGCTAGAAGCTGATTTCACCTTTTAAAAGTCAAAGGAAATCATCTTTCCTCACGGGGAAAGATAGTTTGAATAGGCTGCAGATAGAATATGCTGTAGTAGATATAATTGACAGCATCTTCTGCACTGTTGAAAAGTCATGACCGTGACCTGTCCTTGATTCACAAGTAGAATAATGCTGTTTCTAGGGATTGTTGAACATGTGAACAGTGCACATCCTCAATTTCTTTCCCCTTTCCCTTCTTAGTAAGATCAGTTCCTTTATACAACATCAAATGACATATATGATGAGGAATTTTGGTGACTTTTTTCTACTACCTGTCACTTCCAATTGTTCTTTTGTACTTGGCTATATGCCACTTCTTCCCAAGCAGCTTTGGATGTTATATAGCAGTTATGTTTAGCCTGTGACTTTAGAGGCTGTGTTGAATAAAAACATGTGGCAGTTGCATGAGGCAAATTACTTCTGCTGCGCTGATTAAGATCACAGATCAAATTACTTCATGTGTTAAGTGGATGTAATTTCTTTGGATTTGGCCCAGGTATGTGAGCAACGGATTTGCTCCTCTGTGTCTGCTTAAATATCATTGTATTTAAACTGTGTATTTCACTATTTTTATATATTTTTTTTTAATATTAAGTTGCCTTTTCTCTTTTAAAGGTATATCCTTGCATCTTTTCTATTGCTTTATGATTATTTTGTGTTATCTGTTTTATTATTCTATGTTGTCTGTTTGACAAGGGATAGTAAAATTTTGTACAAAATCTGTAAGCCTTATTCTCTGTCTCTTCTTTCCTTTTTGGCCATACCTCAATCTGTGGGAGTTGAAAGAGTATTTGAAGCCATCCTTCAGGAATGGACAGAGGCACTGAGGAAGAAAGACTGCCTGCAAGGGAGAAACTCCTCTTGAGTACTCAAATACTCTTTCCTAAAAAGCCTTTGGATAATCATGTCTGAATACACTGATCATGTGTTTTCTTTGGGGTGTCCATAATGAATCACTGATTTTAGTGGTCCCACTGTATATACAGAGTATATACACTGTATATAATTTCACTTGCTGTCCTTATATTTGTGTATGGAATTCAGTCATTAATGCTTACAGGCTTTTTTTTTCCCTTGTTTGAAAATTTGGTTGGCAAGACATAGGAAGTGCAGTTTCTCAGTTTGGCATAATATGGTGGCATACACTGGCTTTAAGGACCTTGGACATTTGACAGCCCTGAAAGGGTGTTAGAAGTTTACCTCCCTGATGAATGAGACTAGAAGGCTTCAGGACTTGCTCCCAACTCTATTGTAGTTCCCAGTAAACTAAATTTTCCTCAACTTGAGTCTGTTTTGCCTGTGAAGATCATGTGTGATAATACCACAGTGATACCACTGTCTTTATCTTGACCCATGAGCATTTTTATTTAATTTTCTGTCTTATCAGACAAGGGGAGGGTTTAAAAAATGGCTGTGTTGGCAGCTGTTCAAGGCCAACCCACCACAGGTGATGAGTGCATTTTTCAATTGCTTCACTAAATTTATCCTTATATTTTATTATTATAACATATATTATTGATATCAATTATCAATTTATAACTTATTTTTGTTTAGGCAGAACTTGACCATATGGGGTTTCTGCAAATGGCTAGGTTTGCATCAGATTCCTCTTTTGTGCATCATCACTTCTTTTGGGCTACTTAATATCCCAGAATATGTAGTGTTTCTAAAGATACGCGTTACATAAGCAAGTGCCAATGGGCATGTGAGGCCTTCCCCTCCCCAATACAATAGTGTCATGTTAATTTTTTTACTTCTTAGCAGAGCTAGGTTTAGTCAGACAACTTGACATCTGTGTTGCCTGACAAAGTGTGATTTGGAACAGACTGAGATACTCTTAGCAGAATTATAAATAGACTTAAGACCTTTTCAGTGCTCATAAATTATTATGAAAACATAAACTTAGTTTATTTGAAGAATAGTTTAGGTTTACAATTCTGGCTCTTAGTTTTTGTTTTCTGAACAGCGACTATAAGTCTTCCAGCTTAGAAGTCTTTGGGGGCAGAAGAAGGGTAGCACTGCTATCCCTCTCATTCCTTGTAGGGGGAGTCTGGTATAAACAACGTGCACCTTACAGAGCAACTTGTCCAAGGAGAGCTCCTATTAGCAATTCCAAATAGCTGTTTGTGCATCCATCAGTCAGGACATTGTAGATTCACATGATCATCTTACTCTCCATGCATTGGTTGAAAGTTTTGAATCTAAGACATTTTAAATCTGACTGCTAAAGATTTCTCTTTAGCAGTGTAAATGCACTCAAAGTTCAAAGAAGTTGAATTGCTGTAATTGCTGCACTCAGAAAAGCCTGTAGTAAATTAAATCATTCGTTCCAGGCAAAAAGTATATTTAAATTCCACTCAAAGCACAATTAGGTGATGAACCTATTAGCAGTCATTCTCTGGCCATGGTTTGATGAGGAGAATGGCATGTTTTGAAAAATCTGCCTCAAGTTACTGAACAGAAGTTGACTAATTTGATGACCCAACAAAAGGGACTGAATGAGGCTCAGAAGTGGAATACAAACCATTTGGCCACTTAATGTTACATTAAGAATTAATTCTTGATTAATATTATTTATTATGGAAAGAAAATAATCTGTGATACTCAAGAGAGACAAGGATTTTAAGTGTTTCCTTATATTGACAAAAGATGCCGTGTGTTAAGTAGGTTACAAAGGCTGCAGTGAAACCGAGAGACCATATCTGAGAATACAATTTTTCTCTATTCAGAGAGAGTTCATTAATGACTAGAAGAAAGTTCCTGATCTAAAAAAGAGCATAAACAATGAAGCAGGAAATAAATAGAATTTATCCCCAATTTTGCAGTTCAAAAAAGTCTCTTTAGCATATAACTCTGTAATCTCATCTCTACATAAACAATTTACCTTGAGGATTCTAGATATTGTAGTATTCTACTTCTGTGTATGTTCATGGCGCTTCTAATCTTGGCTAAAGAGACTCATTTACTCAGTGTCTTGCATCCAGATCTAGCCATGGCCTGGAAACTGAATGCAAACTTTCTCTGAGCATATCTACCATGTACTGACAGGTTCTGGCTTTCTACAAAGTGCATCAAGGATTACTGTTTTTCTTTAAGAGAGGAGGAGAAGGAAGATGAGCTACTGATGCCTTTTTTTTTTAATTTTTTAAATAACAGCTGAGAAACCAAGTAGTTTCTCTACTTTAATTTCCCTCTCCTCACTGAAGAGAGTGAAATGTAAATCTCTTCTTCCAAAGCATGTCCTGCTATCATGTTGTGGCCTGAGATGGGAAAGTCTGTGCTATTCTCACTCTTAATCTTCTACTGTTCAGGAAATATTTTTGAGTGTATCACTGCAAAGAAAGGCAGAGTATGTGGAAAGAAACATGTTTTGTGGGATTAGGATGCACCTCTAGAAGGTAATGCTGACCTCTAGTCATTGCTGCAAGGGGTTCCTAAGACTTGATGTAAAGAAGACAGTCACTGCGAATACAGTCTCATAGCTTGGACTTTCCTGTAAGGTATAAAATAATTAGAAAGGATTTATCTTGGCTTTTATCCCAGTTGACTGGCTTCTCTAATCTCTTACTATGTTAAGAGCTCTGCGCTGCAACAAAGTAAACTTATGTTTACCCCTCACTTCAAATACTCTCCAAAAAAAACCCCAAAAAACAGGAACATCTCTCCCTGGAAGAATTTATAGACATCATTTGCTTAGTAATCTTGGCTTCACTGGAATAATGTTAAGTGGAGGTCTGAAAAATAAAAGCTAGACACGATTCCAGTATGGGGAAACTGGAATGCTTTATTGAACACGAGAACACAATTTTAAAGGCATCTGGGACTGGACATGTTAATGAAGGGGACAACCTATGTTAATTAGGGAGTTACACAAATTTTTACTGCAATTTCCAAATAGTTAATTTTTCTTCTAGCAGGATTACATGGGGGATAGAGGGATTACAGGGATTTAGACATGGTTTTAACAATCATCTCAAAAAGTCCTTTCTTAATTCTTCTTGGAGCCAGGTTTATATCTTCAGTTTGCACATCAACAGGTCTCAGGACAAGGGTCCAAATTTCTTCAGATCACGAGATGTTTGTCAGCCTTGTTTTCCAAGGTTTGTGATTCAAATTTACTGAGCTTCCTTTTACTGAAAGCTGGATTTGGGTTCCCACAATGTTAAGACCTTTACCTAATGCACATTGCACAGCAGTTGCTATTTATTGTGTTAAAGGTGCACCTCAATTGTGGCTAACTCATCACCTCGTGTTCCTTCAAGGAGATGGAGAATAATGCAGTAGCATGCAACAATCTATCAGGAAAGCAGGAAAACAGGAGTTGCTTGCCTGTTCAGCTTTAAATATTAGGTTTCACCAGCCTCACCTCATTTCCATGCATAACAATGTTGACTTCTAATACTGAGTGATGAATGGAATGGATCTGCTTCACGAGAACATTAGCAGTGTGTAATTTGCTATTTACCACAGGTTAATCTGGATGCAAAATGTCAGGAAGCAATGAATATTTTCAAGGGGAATTGTATTCTGAGTTTTGGTCCTGAGAAGATTTTTCTAATAATGGCAGATGACTGGACCTTTTATAGTTCTTTCATTTCTTCTCTGTGTTTGGAAAGTATTTGTTTCTCTCAATCAGGGACGTCTTTACAATTCCTCGCTCTCTCCCCAAGAAAAAGTAACACTTAGAAAATATTAAGATTTTTTTCCCCTTTACTTTAAATATAAATGAGGGTCAGAGCTCAATCACTCTCAATGAACTGCAGAAATAATGAAAAACCTACCTCATGGAGTGTTTCCCTTTAATAGTGCTGAATTAGAGCTGCTTCTGAACTGAGTAATGTTTTCTGAATATACACCAGATTCCAAGTCATTAAAGGTTTTCATAAAGAAACCTCATAAATTTGGTTCAGCTCAATCAGACATGGTGCACATATGAATAAAAATGTTTCTGTAAATGGGAATTGATTTTTCTTTTTCACTGACGGTTTTCTTCAGTTAATCTTTTTGGTGATTAGGTACTTATAAATGCATTCACTTACTGCAAGACAAATAGAAGGACACTAGATGTCATAGGAGCAAATACTAAACAGCATATTCTAGTGATCCTTGACCCTCATCGTGATATCTGTAATATCCTTCTGTTTTTTCTCAGACAGAAGCTGTTTCTAAGTCATCTTGTTCATAAATCAAGGGTAGCTTCAGACCAGTCAGGTAGAAGAATATTAGAATTTTCATACCAGTCCCAACATGAAAATCTTCTAATATTTTGTTCTGCTCTCCACTAAGTCTATCTGTACAAATTTTTGAGAAATTGTTATAATAGATTATCCTAGAATAAGTAATTTTCTGACACATTCTGATCCTGCATAATTGCAGTTCAGTCAAAAAATTCCTTTTGACATCAGTGATATAGAATCAAAGTTACTGTTTGATCCCATGATTTAAAAAATAAATAAAAATAAATGTCAGAGTGAAATTAACCTAAAGAAAAGATATTGATTTGCATTTAAAGTTTGAAGACATATTTTTCTGTTAGGTTCTGAAACATTAAAAATTTTGCTTTTACAGGAAGGCAATGCTACCATAGTTCTTTCATTTACATTTAAGGAAAGAACAATAGTCTATTTAGGTTTCCTACAAATGAAACCTAAATGCATATAGATAGGATGGACTTCAGCCAACATGTGTCCGATTCCCACCCTCTCTAACCCTTATAATGCAGCTGCTAATTTTTGAGAGACATTTTTAGTATGCGGATTTTACTTACTTTTATTGATAGTCTGCAGTAAAATAAAAAAACCAAACAACAAATAATTCCTCCTCAAAAAAAAAAAAAAAGATTACAGAGAAACAGGAAGAGAATATGGATTTCAATAGTCATGTAGTTATCAGTGTATCAGTGTAGGATCAAACATTTCAAAGTGCAGGTGGCTATGCTCTTTTCTTTGTGGTTGTGACTTTAATGTACTCAGCACTTAGCTCCCCTTTAGGTGATTAAATGGAAAAAACAGGTTGTGAGGGCTCTTCCTATTCCAGTGAAAGCAGCAAGAAGGTGTTGGATACAGACAGCTTTGAATATCTGTGCACTTGAACTTCTATCTCCTCAATTATCAGCTCAGCTGTACAACTGAGTGTGTTTTCCAGGGCTTCAAGACAGGGTACTGCAGCTGAAAGCTATGTCTGTGCTGCTGCAGTTTTCTATAGCAGCTAGTGCTTTAAGGGTTGAATTATATCTGTTATACTCAGAGAATGAAGTTTGCTCTCTTACACAAGATGAGTACCTTCTAAAGCAATTCTTTTTTAATGTGTCTTGGGAAAGTGGTGCAAGCAAGATTTGCCAGGAAGTATTCATTTCTTTACTTGTAATGATCCTTTTTCATATTGTGTGTGTAGTTCCCTTTTATGATGGGAAAACAACTAATTTATAGTACTTCTGGCCACACTGAGTATGAGCCATACAGTAATATTTAACTAAAATTAAATTCTTTCTGATAGATACTCATGCAATAAGACTCTCTTTCCCTCCTTAAAACTCTGGGTATTATGCAATTTTGATAAGTATTAAATATTTCAAAAGACTCTTAATTCTTTTTTCCAGGCTGAAGGAATTATTTTTCATAGAAAATAATTCTGTAACAGAAATCAGATATCTTTCAATTGCTTTTCATTATAAATGAATAATAGACCTTGATTTGTTTGTTTTGTTTTGTGTTTTCTAGGTGGTGGTCAAAAAGAAAGAGAAGAAAGCCAAGTTTTATAGCTAGACTCTATAAAATTAACTACAGATGAAAACAGTAGGTCTTTAAGGTAATTTCTATAAGAACATATATAGAACTTATATGGAATTAAATGGCTATGGTGGGGACAGATGTTTTTAGAGCAGCAAGTGCAATAAAGAAATATGTTACTATTTTTGTAAGACTGGATGAGGACATTAAAATTTCATGGAAATGGTTGCATGAGGGAAGAAAAAAGGAGTTATTAGCTGTGATAGCTGAAGTGTTTGTAGTAGTCTTTTGGGGGGAGTGGCAGGAGAATAGCTGGCCTCAGGGCTTAGAACTGTCTGCTGCAGTGCTGACAGTGCTGGGGCCCATAAAGATCCAGTGGCCTTGGACACTTTACAACTTCTAGCTCAGTTAGTAACAGACCCAAGGCTCTTGTTCTTAATCTTAGATTTTTCTGAACCTTATGTCAGGATTGTTATGTGCAGAAACTTTTTGAGTTTGAAATAATCTTAATCAGCAAGGCATGCAGAACCATAAATTCTGTGAGTGACCATTAGATCAAGGTGGGAAAAAGGGGTTCCCAGAGCAAGAGAAACTCTTGTGAGTCAGACTGATGCAGCTTGGGCCTTGCCAGGATAAACTGAGACAGATTGAAATGTCCCTAGGGAGCATGAGTGACCAGGAGAGTTGTGACCAGGGTTGTGGTACAGGGTAGTTTGCATGGGAGGAGGCCTACACTGTACTTGTAGGTCCACAGCCCAGGAAAGTGCTTTAGATCTCTGCATAATGGTGAGCACTCGCTTCAGAATTAAAAACGGTGTTTCTACAGAGAAAGCCCCTGAGATGCCTGGTGTTCCACCCAGATGGTACCAGTCAGGAAGGAGAACTCAGTACAGGTTGTAGGTTGCAATAAGTGTCTAGACCCTTCTCGTGGAGATAAGGTAAGTACCTTTATAAAGTATGCACAAGTGGTTGCTGCATTATATGTGGTGCCCAATGACAGGACAAGGGTCGTGGGCACAAACTGAAACACAGAAAGTTCCATCTTAATATGAGGAAAAATGTCTTTATTTTGAGGGTGATAAAGCATTGGAACAGACTGCCCAGAGAGTTTGTGGAGTCCCTGTTTCTGGAGATATTCAAAACTGGATGTCACCCTGTGCAACCTGTTCTATGTGAATCTGCTCTAATAGAAGGGTTGGACTAGATGATCTCCAGAGGTCCCTTCTAACCCCAGCCATTCTGTGTGACTCTGACAACTGGGTACTGCTGCAAGTTTACAATATATGCTTGTAATTTTCCCATTTGGATTACTTGATCTTCTTTTAATTCACTGTATTAGGGAGGGGTTAGAACATACTGAACCTTGAAAACCATGACACCATTGGAAGCTCAACAAGACTGATATTTATTACCAAGAGGTGGCCAACAAAACAAACAAACCCAAAAGAGAGGAAGGAGAGTAATAAGCCCCTAGCATGACCTCCCCAGTCACGCAGCTGTTGCCCATAAAGTTATCTTACTGACCTAGCATGCCTATAATTACCAGTAGCAGAAACTGCATCCTTGGAAAGTCAGTAAGCTCACAAATTGGCAGGCGTCCCCGCCAAAAGGCAACACTGTCCTTGATGTGAAGCTAGCTTACCTCCAAGGAAGAGCTAACTGCTTTTGTACAATTAACTGATTATGTCTGTCTAGGCAGGTGTGGTCAGCACTGCCCCGCCAGAGGTTCTCAGTCCCACTCCCCTGGTTATGCAAGTGCATCGCTTCAGCGTAGGTGTGAATACTTTGGAATTTCCCTTCCACATGCGCAGTATGCTTGGAGGGTCTTTTTTAATTAAGTCTGGGAGTGTTACTTCATCATCTCCTCTTCAGACTCTCCTTCAAATGTCCTTGACAGACAATGAGCCAATCACAGAACACCAATTAAAACAGTTTATACAAGACACTCTCTCTCCAAGGACAAAGTACCCCTTTATCAGTGCTTGTTTTATCATAACTTGGCAGGGAAAGAACAAAACTTTACAGGTGGCTGGGCCAAACACAGACCAAAAGTATCAGCATAATTAACCCTGATACATTCACACACACATACACAGACACCCACACCACCCAAGGTTTTCTTTAAAGTTTTGAAGACATGGGCCAAATAAGAAGAAATTAGAAGAACTATTTCTTTATGTGATTTTTTTTTAATTTTTTTTTTTTTACTTTAAAGGATGGTATCTATCAGAACAGTAAATGGAAAAAAATGCAAGGTGTAATACTCAGTGAGAAGGTTCTGGAGATAATTTTACAAGAAATGAAATATCCTCCAGACAATTCAATTAAAATTACACGGAAGAGAGAGCTTTATATGAGATTTATATCAGCTATATGTCTTATGTTGACTGGTGATGTTGTATTGCCATTTTAGCTTCTGTTATTTCATTGATATTGTAGAGCTGAACACAGCTCAGACCTACAATGTTGATTTATCAAAGAAATCTGTGTTCATGGAAACTCTCAGGCTCATGTAAAAGAGTCTTTAAATTCAACAAGAGATGTTTATAAATCTTTTGTTGCCAATCTCCTGTCTTCAAGTCAATAACATTACAGTTATAGAAAATAGTAGTTAAAATGAGATTTAGCTTAATATTTTTTTTTTTTTTTTGTGTTACTAAGCATTGGGATCTTCTAGGGAGCGCTTTTTAAATCTGTGGACTATTGCAGTTCTTACTGAATAGTGCTAATTGTCTGTGTTAATATTTAAATGAGAGAGCAATTATGGACCCAGCTTCTTAATAAGTGTTAAAAGAATGAAAGTTACTGCTTAAAACACAGTTAGGCTTTTGTTCATTACATGAGAAATTTCCTTCTTGACTCACTGTGTTGCAAATGTGGCGGAAGCAATCATTAAAGGCATGCAGTTGCTGAAAGAAAGTAAAAAGAGGAATTCCTTTGAAGTTAAACTTTAGCCGACAAGGTAAATTTTGAAGCTGAACAGGTACTGTCCTTTTTCTTTTGTTCAGGAAAACAGTGCTTGGTTTAAGTTCTCTGTAAACAGGATTACAGTGACTCAGTATCCGACTCAATACCTTCTAACTTTGTTTTCTTGTACTGAGGTAAATTCCATACTAGTTCAGTAGTAGGGCCTTGAGGCAATGTGGTTAAATACATATTTTTCTTTTTCACTGTAACTTAGTAGTTTTCTTTACTAGGGGAAAACCTTGTGTTTGTGAGACAGAGAAGCTTTGTCCGCATAAGCTGTTTGGATCCATAGACAATAAAGGAAATAGTCCTGAACTCATCTCTCTCTGTTTTCTTCCATTGCTTCACTTGTCTAATGTGTTCTTCCCCAGCTACTGAAGGTCTGTTCTCTTCAAGTCGAACAATTGACAGAGATCACTTGATCAGCTTTGTATCTGCAGACGATGGAAATGCGGGTGTGGCATTTCTACACTGGGAAAGAAACTCTGACCGTATGTGCATGTTACCAAAAATCAGAGTAATTGTTGGAGCAGTGGCTATGACATGTTGCCCTATCAGTGTGCTTCTATATTCCAGACACAAATATCAGGACCGATCAGTCTGGCTGTGCTTATAGCTTTGAAGAAAAAGTGATATTTTCTCTAGAGTTGTAGTTTTATTGGGTGACTGTGATCAACATAAACTACTAAGAAATATTTAATTGATCTAAGCACAGAATATCTAATGTCAAAAAGTAGAGAAGAAATACTTTGTCTCATGAATTTCACTGTCAAGGAATGTCATTAGGATGGATCCACAGTATGAATATTAGCATGGATAGATGGGGTGAGAGTAGTTGTAAGCAAATGCTGAACACGCTTGACTCTGAGAAGCACAAGATTTGAAGTTTGTTGGAGATAATGGAGCCAAAAAAATAATATTGCGTCAAGAACTAAACTAAAACATGACACTTACTATTGTTAGATCTGGGATACAGTTTCATGTCTAGAATTTTGAAGCTTTTTTTACTTTTAGATATTTTGCCTAGTTGTTATTTTTCTCATCTACCTCCAAAATTCTGTGCAATTACAAAAAACCTTCCCATTTCCACACCATATATGTAAAAATCAATGAAGCATTTGAGTGGAACCAAAGATACGCTTTGTAGAAGGGATTGAATTTAGAACACAATGTAGTATATTTTCACATGTATCCTGTATCCATTATACAACTATATATTGTGTTCACTTTGGGAATCAAATACTGTCCTGACAGATTCAATGATATTTCAATCATGTAAGACCAAGAGAAAGTAAGTTAATTGAAACTTGTATTAATTTATTCCCTAGGTTTGTTTTCTTTATGGAACCACTAATTTGCTTTACTCCTGGGTACCCCCAGTCTCCCCTGTGTATATATTTCAGTGATGGTAAAAGACAAGTAATAGATTGTGATTTTCTGTATTCTGTTACATTATTGCCTGTAATAGAAACCATTCATTTTGTATTTGCTAAATCTAATTTTATTTTTTTAAACTGTCAACGCTAAGGGGGCAGTTGGAATCTAAATACCACAAACATGCAGAATATAATACTACTTTAGGCTGTTCTCTAGTAAAATAGGAAAGGAAATGTAGGGGAAAATGATAAAAATTTGAGACTAACCATATAGTCACCTAACTATGTATCTTGTTCAGTAATTAGGCCTTGTTTGAATCTGATTTATGTAATCCAAAACTTACTCTAGTCTGAAATCCTACCAGATCCAAGATTTGGTGCTTCTGTTTCTTTCTTTTGAGTGTTCTGATGCTGAACTTAATGCTCTGTTTTCCTTCTAACGTGGCCAAGATTTAATGAATGAATAGTGCTTTTTTTAATACTAGCTGCACTGCTGGAACTTTAATGTTCAGTATTAAAATCCTGAGATATATCTATAAAAAGCTTGAATATGTTTTGCTTACCTAAAAAGATATTTATTACTAATAAGAGAGTATTACTTGCAACGTAGAGTCTTCGTTTGGTAATGAACCATATATAAACAGATATTTATGTCCCTGCAAGGGTACGGCACCAGACAGGTGCCAAGGCTGGATACAATGTGGCTACTGATAAATGATTTTTTAAAGACTTTATTTAGTGTAGCATATTTTGTAGGAACCTGTCTGTAGGCTGCATAATGAGAACAAGCAGACAAGCAAAAGATCAAGTTTAGTATTTCACATATTTTTTGCTTATTCTCTTCATATCCAGTACTTGAAAATTGTTTTGAAGGAAGCAAGTCACACTGTAATCAATGAAAGCTTTGTATTGCCCTTTGTGGGAAGAAGTGACCCATTACAGCCTATAACTGTTAATGTCCATCCTACTCTCAGAAAAATATTTGATTCGACTTTTGAAATTAAGGAAAAGAATCAACCAGTTTATTAAAATTCTAATTGCTGGGACTTTTTTATAATGGCCAGTGTACTTCAATGTTTTCTTCCCTTCTGGGAGCAAGAACACTTGGTTTGTGGATCTTCTGACACTAACCAAACTGTGTGCTAATGCATTTAAAGACCATAATAAAGCTGAAAGAACTTATTTCAATTACTTTTTTTTCTACTTAAAGAGGAGTATTTGTTTTCCTCTTAGCTGTGCCTTCCCATGATTCATATTTTGCCAATACAAAAGGCTCTTAGTAGATTCCCTTCTTCTGGAATATCACAGATGTGATGCAGCTTTTATAGCTTAGCAAAATTAAATTTCATGAAAATCAATAAAGTAACAGTGCTGTAAAATTGACGTAAGTGATGAGGCTGAACGTGTTCTCTGAAAAATCTTTTTCTAAAAATGATAAAACAGAAGCATAACATTTGGGCTATTGACTAACATTTGCAAAGTTAGATTTATTTGCCAGTCCTTACCTGTGACTTTCAAGTAAGTTTGAAATGTCATAGCAATTATATCATCTGCTTTGGAAAGGTGATTTTTCACTATGACGCTGGGATAATGAAGTATTATAAAGTTAACTCTTTTGCTCTCACCCACCCCAAAAAAGAAACAAAAACCAGAACAGTTAAATAAACATTGGTAAGTAGATAAATGCAGACTTAATTTTGAATGAGTTTTTGTGGATTTGGAGTAATAAATGGACTTATTAATGGGTTAATTGAGAATTTAAGAATTTTAACCCAAAAATGCTGCTATGTGGGAGAATTAATTCATTAAGGGGGACAGGAGGGAGGGAGAAGGGTGGGAAACACAGGACGAGCAGTCCCACAGAAAACCAATGAAGTGTCTTCTGCTTTTTGTTCCACTTTCCTAACATACAAATGTTAGGATGAAGATAGTATTTCAGTGATGGATTTTCAGTAGCATCAACTTTTTCTGTCCCTGTGTGTTAATAACCCTGTGTTATTCCACAAAATAATGTTTATTGAACTTTCTTGGTTATTACTACTAACGCTCTGAAGGTTTGAGAAATCAGATTCTATTAATAGATACTTCTTTAAAAATAAAATAAAATTGCTTTATGAACTAAGTATTTCTGGAAATTTGTAGAATTCTTCAGTTTCAGTTGACTGTATGTACTGTATGTCTGATTCAGAGATACAAATTCTGTGATGGTTTGGAATGGAACTAGGCATGATGATCCTTATGGACCATCTTGAGCTATTACATGATTCAGTTGTCATTTGGGCACGGTGTTGCCTTTAGCATAAGTGGACAAATGACTTCTGATGGGGAAAGTAAGAAGCTACAGAGTGATAACCAGTTAGTATTCTGAGCGGGTACTTTGGTGGGGCCAGGTTTGCCCCCCTAACTGAAGGGGAGGAGGAGAGTTTTGAGTGTGTGGTGGCAAAACCTCTGATCTGCAGAAGAACAGCCCAGGTGCAGAGGAGGTGTGCACCCACCACTGGAGGATGGCTATGACAAACAGACCTGTGTTTTGATAAACCAGTTGAACCCTGCAGCTTACTGTGTCCCTGATAACCTGTGTCTGATGCCTTAAACAAACTGGTTTTTAACCAGACAAGGGAAAAGACTGACAAGAAACAGATCCTGTGGAGGTGGGGTGATGGCTTTTATCATGCCAATTCCCTCTAATAAGGCAAAACTTGCTCTACTATGCAGGTGAGAGAAGCAGGGTCAAACAGTGGTCATGCCATTAGAAAGGGCCATAAACAACCAAAGACCCCCATTTCTGGGGCCTTCCACCAGAAGACTGCACATGATCCACACTGTTGCATCAGATAGTGTTAAATGCCACCCCCAGAGGAGGTACCTAGGCATTCCCATATAAGCCTACACTTATATTAACCTACTGAACTTTGTATTTCATGGGCTTGCCCCATGGCCAACTGATCAAGACTGCGACCATCGCTTCAACCAAGGGACGTCTGAATTGCAACAATCAAGTCCTGTCTCTGGATCCATGAGTGGTGATATCTTTCTACTCCACTATCTACTCATCCTTTCTTTCTCTTTCTTTCTTTTCCTACTTAAGTGATACTTTTATGCTTTTATGTTGCTATATTTCCATAAATAGTAACCAAAATGGCTATGTACTTCCTTTCCATTGCAAGCAAATTGTTCTAAAATAAACTTGCTATAACAATATATATATACACCAGTTATTCAACATTATTTCACTCTAATCTGCCCCAAGAGACTAATAAGAACCTTGGTTACCTCTCCTCAGTGGTGAATTGTAACAAGTATGTCTCATGGTGTAGCCCTAGCTGGCTGCACACTCCCCCTGGTGGGAGTGGGAAGAGAATTGGAAGTATAAAAATGGGAAAACTTGTGGGTTGAGATAAAGACAGTTTAATAGGCAAAGCAAAGCAAAACAAGGAATTCATTCACCACTTCCCATGGACAGGCATAATGTCTCACTTGAATGTCTCCATTTGTACATCTCCCCCTTCCTTCTTATTCCTCCAGATTTATATTCTAAGCATGATATCATATAGTATGGAATGTCCCTTCAGTCAGTTGGGGTCAGCTGTCCTGGCTGTGTCCAGTCCCATCTTCTTGTGCACCCCCAGTCTCCTGGTGGGGTGAGAAGCAGAAAGACTTTAACTCTGTAAGCACTGCTTAGCAACAGGAGAACATCCCTGAATTATCAGCACTGTTCCCAGCTCAAATCCAAAACACAGCCTCGTGTCACCTGCTATGAAGAAAATTAACTCTATCACAGCCCAAACCAGAACAGCATGTAACATGAAATCTAAAAAGATATGTAAGTAAAAATGCTGAGTTTGTGTAAATTCTAAAGCAGGTAATGTTTCCCCCCTTAGGAAGAAACATTCCTACAAGTAAATTCAGCTGTTTAAAGTTTGACAACAGGGAGAGGTGAGGCAGTTGACCTGTGTCGTATACTTATTTCCATTAAAAATGAAACTAGACAAGAAAAAGTGCTTTTAGAATAAAAGTGCTTAGTGCTTAAGTTCAAGTGCGTGCATAAGCACGTTGCAAAACTGGGACTTGGGAAATTAAAGGAGGAATGAGAATGACAACCATCAAGAAATCCAGGCACAACTTTTGAGAGGTCTGGCCTGGACTTTGTGATTGATAAGGAGACAAGGACTATGAGGATTTGGGATATTTAGAGGGTGAGAGGGATGCAGGTCTGTGCAAAATTCAAGAAATCCTTGGAAGAAGAGGGCTAGGGAAGAATAAAGAGGGAGAGACTAGATAGAAGGGGGGGCATTAAAAAGACTGGTAACATATAAACAATTGCTAGTCCCTACACCCGTCTGACCTATGCTGATCACTGCAGTCTGTCCCATTTTATTGAATCCTTTCTTATCTCTATGCAATATCACTCTACCCTGTCAGGGAGTAGTGTTAGGACTGACTGTAAGCTCTGGTGGGATGGACACAAGGGGATTTGGGGCCAGTAGGTGGAGTCAAACTGGGATGAATGTGCACCTGGGCTTGTCCTGCTCTAGAGCAGGTGGGGGCCCTAGTGTCAGCCACCAGTGTGAGATTGTGGGATGTAAGATCTGGATGGCAGATACTGGAGGGGCTGGGGTGTTCATGGTTTTCTCCTGTCCTGGTGCGTGGGGGGATTTCTGTGTCTGAATTTGGTAGCAAATGAGAGATTGGACTAGGTGGTGAGCAGGAGGCCTTAAGTTGTGGTAGGTGTGTCTTGAATGACCTGTGACTGTGAGGTGCTTGTGTTTGTTTGCTAGCAAATATCAAGCTGGGATAGCTGACAGGTGGAGGCTGGTGGTCGGCAGTGTGCAGGCAGGGGTGTTGAATGGAAAGATGGTTCCTGCTGATGTTCAGAGGATCTCAGAATGTGCTTTGTGAATCTAGGGAGTGTGGTGATGTATGCTTTCCCAAGAAGAACTTTACCCTTAACTGAGGTAAAGGGGGAAGGGGATTTGGCTATCTATGCTGTGTTTATGTGAGTCCTGGCAGTGTTTTATGTGGATGCTATTAAAAAGGGAGTACCCAGCTTGAACCATTCTGTAGTTGGTTGCATTGCTTGCTGTCCTGTGCGTGTGCATCACACATTGTTGGCTGAACTTTCAAATGGGAAAGCAGCAGCTGCACCCATTGGTATGGGATGGAAAAACTGAACCCTAAGTCTACTGGACTGGGCTGCAGCAGCTGAAAAGGAGCAATCACAGAGGTAGTAGCATTAAACATCCCATAAAGGACACCTGAGCAATCCCTTACTCCTAGTTAAGAACTGAAAAAAAAAATAAAATCAAGTTGTAGCTGAAACTGGCAATTTAACTTTTTTGGTATTTAAATATTGCTAAGAAAAGATGTTTTAAGGCTTCTTTACTGAAGAATCTACTAAGCCCTTGTATTCAGTTTTATTTGAAATATGCTATATAAAGACAATTTATATATAAGTAAATGAATCAAGAAAATCCTTTGTTCAAAGTTCAAGGGAGTATTCATTGTGGTTGAGAACTATTCTGTGCATGTGACAATAAAACTCAATGTTGCTAGTGTCACAGTCTCAGATACACTAGCAGTACCTATTGAAAAGATACAGGAGTAAATTTCAAAATTAAATCTGAAGGAAGAGTAAAAACTTGATGAAAAAAGACTATTGAATTGCCTAGTTGTAGCATCAAAGGTGTCAAGTCAAAAGAATCTCAGTTTCTGACTGTTTTAAGGTAAAGCAGAGGGGAGAGGGAAGAAAATAATTTGGCTATGGAATTCAGCAAAAGTTAAATTCAGAGTTTGATTTTTGGACTGCATTAAAGAAAATAAGTCTCAAAAAAATTCCAACAGGTGCTTAAAAAAACCTAAAAATATTCAGGTTTTACAGTATTTTCTTAGCACTAGTTTCATGGTCTTTAGTATACATTGAATACAATCTATTACTAATGAAAAGTTGATTTATTCTTTCCATATCAGTAACTTCTAACATTCTTCAGTTCTGCTGCAGCACTCTATATTCCTTGTCAGCATCTAATAATTTTTTCATGATGCAGCTTGGGAGCAAGACGTCTGGATTAACCAAAGTACAACAGCAATTATGAGCAGAGTGGCTGCTGTAGTTTGAGTGCCCTTGCACAAATGACACCACTAAGCAACGAGAAAGATGGTACTAGTGACAGAAAAAATAGAAGCTTGCACCGGAATGAACTTGGTGGATACTAGAGTAGAGTTTGAAACTAATATTTGAAACAGAAGAATAGGTCAAGATATATCCTTTTGAAGTGACAGGGTTGATCCTTTTCAAAATTGACCAGCATTTACATATTCCTATAGAAAGGTGTTTGGCTGTCAAAGGGAGGAGTGTCTGTTCCTGCTATACACATGGTTAATTTACAGGTTAATTCTTTAATGTGAAAAGGAAAGAAATGGAAGAAGGTAAACATTGTGAAAAGCTGCAGGGAGTCTTCAGGCGTTCATATGAATGTACTGAAGTGTTTCATTGTGAGATCTTAGAATTATGTATTATAAAGGTTATCATCATTCTGTGTTTTTTGCGACCTTTTTACTTCTAAAAATTTGACTTCCAGGACAACAAACTGATTACAAAAATAAATATACTGTATCTATTGATTTTTTTCCACACTGACTTGGACAACCACCATTTCTTTCTCTTAATAGTTTTCACTTATTGTATAAGTCAGTTATCTTAATTATGGGTGGTTTGTCTTTATTCCCAAAAACCTTTGTGTAAAAGAGTTTCAGAATATTTCAGACTGAAAATATGCATAATCACTGATAGCAAGTTTCTTATCTGCCACTCACCGTCTGAGTCCTAGTGTAGTATTTTGTTAGAACTTCCAAAAGCTGCTGCAGAGGCTGTCAAAGAAGATGCATTATGTCGAACGTAGGAATTAGCATTTTTTTCCCTTCTGCTTGTTGCCAGACAGCACCTTCATCTAGAGAAGCAAACTCCTACTAAACTACTCTTGGATTGGTATTCATGTACTGCTTTACAAGCTCTCTGGCTTTATTTGTGAAGCAATGTGTAAAACTGGTTTAAAAACAGAAGGTTGAAAACTCAGTACTGTACTGGCAAAAAGCTGACTGATTTCAACAGAGAATATTGTTCACCTAGAGGCACCTGCCTTAATCTCTTTGAACTTAATTTCTATTTTGTGAAAAAATTTTTGTCCCCTATTTTGTGTCTGATTTTGGTTTCTCACATGCAGCACAAATGAGACTGTTCACTGTGACCCAAAATCTTCTTCTTCAGTGACTGCTTTTCGAAGGACAGACCTACTCTTCTTTCTTATAGCTTTGCTTTATTTGGTGGTTTATTCTATATGTACAAAGTTAAATTTACCCACTTTATAAAAACACTATATGCAATGGATTCCTCTTAGAGTGCTGTTTTTACTGTTACGTATACCTTCCTTCTGATTTCTGTTGCTTAATGATTTCATGATTTTCTGCATTCTGTGAATTTTATGTACAAGAGTTGTATAACATAAGTGTTTTATAATTATGTAGTAAGCCTCATAAATGTCAAAAATAATAAAAGCAGTCTCCTTGCTAGTTTTATTTTATTCTTTTTTTTTTGAGATCAGACTATTAACTTTTCATCAGTTAGGGTGTTTTGATATTGCATAGTAATTTAAAAAATTCAAATTTCTTTGTGACACCAAGTCAAATACTATGTCTATGCATATGTTTCAATGAGAAAGATGCATTTTGTTACCTAGGCATGAGCTTGGACTATGGCATATCAATAAAGATGCACTTAATGAAGACTTACAAAACACAATAGTTTCCTACTTGGTCAATTTTCAAGTTGGCTGATATTATTTATACTTCCAATGAACTAAATACAATTCTTTGATAGAAGCGAGTTTGGCTTGTTAAGTTATCTCAACTGCTCTGCTTCTGAAAGATCCCAGAGTTGTTAGATTTATCCAAAACATACATTGGCAAGGTGTCCTCAGTGACCTTTCTTTTTAGGATACTTGAATGCTGACTATATAATGTATTTCTTCTCATTAATGAAAATTTCCAGTACTTTGTGCTTCAAGTCTGTGTCACTAACTAGTTCAGTTGGTAACACAGACTTGCAGAGTTTTAACCCAGAGCAATTTAAATTTATGTAACTTGTTCCTTTGCCTCCAAGCATGAATACCTTTTCCTAAATATTCTGATAAATATTTATCAAGCCTTTTATTAAAGACCTCTAAATAGACAGATCGCATGACCTCTCCAGGCAATATATTCTAGTGCATCACTCTCTTTACCTCAAAGTTCTCCTTAATTTTTACCCTGAATCTTTTATGTTGTAATGTGAGCCCATTCTTTTCCTATCTTCATAGGTAAGGAAAACAGATTAGTCCCTGCTTTGCCGAAGCCATTTTGAGGAGGACAACAAGACCGATTGGGAGAGATTCAAAGCATGGAGGGACATTCATGGAAACTAAATGGACTATTAATCCACCGGACTGTCTGTTTTACCCCAGTTTATTGTTGGATTTATATGAAATTTAATATATCCCCATGTTATCCCCCTTTCTCCCTCAGACTTTCCCGCCAAAAGTTGTTTACCACCCTGTCCTCCCCTACTTTCCCGCTCCTCTGTCACTGATCGGTTGGAGTTTGCCGCAGTGCAGAGTGAGCTACCATTGGTCCTTTCCCCTAGAGACCCAGGTGTTACACCCACCTTTCCCCTGTCTCCCAGTCATATCTTCCCCTGAGTTGTCAGTCCCATGCTCCTCCCCAGTTCTGTATCCTCCCCTCAGACCTACCCTATTTAAGTCCCTGTGTTCCTTCAATAAATCAGTATTGCTTCCAGACCCTTCACCTGTGTCCAAACCCTTTGTGCAGTGCCACGTCCTATTCCCTTTCCCCTTGGACTGTGGCACCATTTATTTATTTAAACCGTTTATATTATCCCTTCTCCCTTTCAGGTAACCTAGATTAATTCAATATTTTCAGTTAGGTATGCTTCTGTGGATCTCTGATTAGTCATTTGCTTCTCTTCTTAACTTCTCCTGTTAGTATACATTCTCATTGAAGTTTGGCACCAAATCTGGATCAGAAATTCCAGCTGAGTATGAGACTCGCCATGGTCTTATGGCCTTTTCTCCATGATTTTCATCAGCAAGTACAACTCTAAGTATACTTGAGGAATCTCACCAAGCAGAGCTAACGGAGGAACTTAGCTGTCCTATTCTGTTAAGTGGAA
Source organism: Manacus candei (assembly GCF_025592945.1). Classification (NCBI taxonomy): domain Eukaryota; kingdom Metazoa; phylum Chordata; class Aves; order Passeriformes; family Pipridae; genus Manacus; species Manacus candei. Next base: position 10,088,451 of record NW_026138136.1, read on the forward strand.
CAGACAGTTTATCACTAGTCTTTCTATTAATCCAACAAGCCTAGTTAGATGTTTCTGTTTCTTCAAGGTCAGCCTTTGTTGTTGTTGATTCAGGAGCCATGAGGAAAAGGTTGTTTTCAGTGACTTTTAACTTTATTCTGATGGAGCAATTCCTTGCCTTGTCCTTTCCTACACTGTACTTACATGCTTATGCTCTGTTTGTGTATATGCCCTTAAGAATCAGACTTTTTTCATTCCTTGTATGTTTTCTTCTTATGTTTGGAGTCAGTGCAGAACTCCTTATTAGCCATATTGATCTGTTGATATGTTTTTCAGCTTCCATTAGTGAATGATTTGCTTGAAATATCTACTAGACAGGAATGTTTATGATGTTGCTTCTTCTTTGTTTTCTGAGGGTTATTAGCTTTTCTGCTTACTTATAAATTTAATTGAAATTCTTCTTCTCGTGACATTTTCCTCAGCCACTTCATCCTTTTTGTTCAGAATCGCAACTAAAAGCCGTCTCTCACTTCTAGGTCAAGAAACATTCACATAGCACTCCAGGAATATGGTAGACACCTTACCTGCCAAAATTAGTACCCAGGCTTCTTCTATGCTCAATAAAGATTAATAGACCTCTGCAGACTATGATGGTAATTTCAAGATAAGCAATGAAATATTCGCTAAAACAAGATTTTTATGTTACATTCTCTATAGATACTGAGTTTAGATGACCAGATTAGTTTTTGATTGATAAATTTTTAGGTTGCTATAGCTCAGTGAGCTGAATAATGCTCTCTACCTTTTTTGGTGTAATTTTTTTTAAGCAGATGTTTGGGTAATTGGAATTGTTCTTTACTACTAAAGCTTACATTCTGAATAATGTTGCCATTGGTTCTCATCAAGCCTTATCTTCTTGATGCTCATGGTTTACCTTGAGTTCTGAGCATGATGGTACCCCGTGTTGCAGTTCAAAGCAGTGTCTATCTTCATCTTTTCAGAAGCTGATTGTTTCATTGATAAATGGATTGTCAAACCATTAGCTTAGAATTTATTTTTGTTTCTCCAAATAAGAAAATATAAATTAAATCATCCAATAAACAATCAACAGCACTACCAAGGTGCAGGCCAAAACAATGAGGCATGGATGTTTCAGGGTGCAATTTTTTAGCTTACATCCTAATGGACAAACTAGACCCTTAATTTGTTCTAGGAAAAATATGGAAGACTTTTTTGTTTTCTTACAAGAATTGTGAAGTTTCAGAACCACTTTGCTCCAGCCTCAAAATACCAAGGTAATTTGCTATAGTGGTTCTTATTTTGGCTGCTGGTAGTAAAATAAAAATATTTTATATCCTAAACAAGTTGGCAATGGTAATTCCTACCATCGACTGCTTCACCATCCAAGCTGTTTGTCAAGTTGCTGTTACAATAGCTTCTTTGGGTAATAATTTGAAGAATCAATAGTCTTCTCTCTTTTTTTATGAAACCTGGCAACTTTTCCATCGATTGCTTTTCTTCCAACACTGCACCCGCTGTCTTTGCAGTTTCTGATTAATTTTCTAGCATCTCAGCTCATACATGTATTTCAATATAACACAGTGGCATGGATTTCTGAGAATATACTGGCTGTTTCTTTCCTGTTTGGATACTCTAACCTAAGTTGGCAAAATGGACTATATTTTATATATGTAATACTGTGTGGTATAGACAAAAAAAATAACTGATAGATAAAGGTATAATTCTTTTCTGCATACAACAGTAGGATGTTGTGTTGGAATAAAATAGAAGAGAAACAAGTAATGTTTAGTATAATTGCTAGCTAAACATTTTTAGATAGTAGTTAAGCAACAGTAGTTAACTGCAGTGTCCAGGAGAATCTCTCTTCTTCTGTTCCAAACTGCAAGTCTTACTGTCAAACTGTTTTCTGTGTACTAATCTTTCTACTTCAGCGTTTTAAAGTTACTTTTATTGCTTTTTTACTTTTTCCTGCTGTTCATGCATGTAGGATATGGCATGAACCAAGCTCTAAATGTCATTCTATAGTGTGCATGTTGAGCCAGTAATTATGTCTAGTAGTTGGATAGGACTGATCTTATATAGGTATAGAAACAATACTACTCTAAATACTATTTCAATACCAGCTCACTTCATGTTAGCAGATTCCACTCTTGTGTTGTATATACCAAAGCTACAGAGTAATACTAAAGCTATTGAGTAATACCAAAGCTACTCCATTAATTCGGCTTTCAGAGGTAAATATTCTATTTGCTTCCTATGCAGTACTTAAGAAAAAGCATCCAGCATTGCTAGTAGGATGACAGATCTAGTTGTCTCTCTGGGAAAATAGACAACATAACACACCTTTATTGTGTGTCCTGATAGACTGCAAGAAGCATATTATCATGTTCTTATAATCTACAAATTAATGGTGTTAAAAGACCATTAATCAAAAAGAAGGTATAAATAACAAACTAAGTCAAGCACAGATTTCTGTGCATCAATTTAAATTGCTTAGACTGAGCCTGAAGTCAGGGATGACATGGATATATCTTTTGTTTACGTACATATTCTTCTGACTGAACCCACTGAAAACTTGAATGTCTTGGTACCCTGCAGTGTTGCCTACTCTCATGAAATGTGCAAGAAATTTGACAGAAACCAGAAATATATCTGCATTCTGTTTTCACAGTAGAAGTCCCAGTGAAGGCTATGTTAAGCAGAAAGCTCTCCCTAAATCTACTGGTATCTCCAATTCTTTCTAATCAGAGGAAAAACATTTAACATGTTTTATTTTCACTTGTCTAAGGATGAGAAAAAATATGCATTCCGTTTTTTTAACTTACTGATGTTATTTTCTTCTAATAGGAGGGGGGGTTACTCTTTTAAGAGCTGGCAAGTGAATATTGACAGGTGCAGCTTTAAAAATTTGCAGAAAATAAGGTCTCTGGTAAAAGTGGATCATTAAGAATCCTTGCTTATCTCTTCAGGGAGACATATCTGTTTAAAGGATAATAGACTGTGGTGTAGCTTACCTGGATGATTCAGGAACCTTTAAAGGCATTTAGAGAATAATGCAATCATCAAGCACCATTAACATGGGTTCATAAAAGGAAAGTTCTGTTAAACTTATTTGATATCTTTCTATAATAAGGATGACCACACTGCTCTTTACAGCTTCCTGAAGAAGGGATGTATAGAGGGAGATGCTGAGTTCTTCTTTCTAGCACTCAATGATAGCATGCATGTGAATGGCTCAAAACTGTGCCAGGGAAGGTCAGACTGGACCATAGGAAGCATTTCTTTACTGAGAAGGTGGTCAAACACTGGAACAGCCTTTCTATAGAGGTGGTTGGTGCCCCAAGCCTGGAAGTGTTTGAGACATTTCAACAGTACCTTTAACAACATTCTTTAACTTTTGATCAGTCCAAAAATGGTCAGCCAGTTGCATTAGAAGGTCGTTGTAGGTCCCTTCCAACTGGAATAGTTTATTCAATTCTGATACAGTAATATTTCCAAAATTATTAACACACAGGTAAGCACTTTTTAAAAACACCTATTTGCTTAACTTCTAGAAAATTTTCAAGGGGTTTTTATATTTCTGAAAACTCTTACTAGACAACTGTCTTTATTTCTATGCTCATGAAATACTTCTACAGAATAGGTCCATGGGGAATACTGTGAGCACCTCCAGCAAATTGTACTGTGTATTTTAGTGTTAGCTCTACCTTGTTCTGCAATCACAGGTGTAATTATCTACTATACTTAGTCTAAGCTTTTGAATATAGACATTTGAATTGATTTGGATCTAGAAAAAATTTACAGACTCTGGTATTTTACATAAGGATGGGTTTTCAAATACAACTAAGATTGCCATAAAAAATGAAGGCAGAACCTCACCTTATGTTTCTAACTATGTCTACAAAGTTGGATAGGTGGGCAGATGCACAAATATATAGCTTTTTGTGTGATTTTGAATTGTGGTTACAGGACAGAATGTAAATTGATTACTACTGTATATTGCACTTGAGAAGAAAAAAGATTCTTAAAAATAGACTCTTATGTGAATCCATGTTGTATTTGCAGTCATTTAATTTTCTTTAACTGTACATTATTGGTCTGTCTGTGTAGACTTAACAATTTGATTGTGGTGGAAACATTGTAGTGTCTTACGATGAGAGACTGCTTCTCTTTCAACAGACTTCAACGTCTCTGTGGACAAGGCACAAAAAAGGGAAAAAGGATACAGCCTTTTCAAATAATTTACAGCCTGATTCGGTAGTAAAATCTGAGCTCTATTTCACCTGGAATTTGTTATTCTGTTAATCACTTAGTCTAAAAGATGAAAAACATGAGAGAACAGTGTTTGAGTTGCTCAGAAAACCTATATTGGTGTGAAGTTTCAATATTAGTGGGAAATTTCTGAGGACTAATGCGAGTACTGCCTCATGTTGGTTACTTTGTCCAGGTAGCATGTAGCAGGTAACTGAAGTGAGTGAATGCCCTGATATTCTGTAAAAGATTAGGATTCTAGAGCATTTTTCTATCAGACTTTGACTGGGAAAATACCATCTTGAAAAAGGATAGGACTGTTACCAGGAGGTGAAGCAGCACCTCCATTTCTTGGATTATTGCATCCAATTGTTCAGGCATTTGGAAGGGTACAAATAAATCTGAGAAAGCCCAAAAAGAGAAGATGCTTTAAAGGTACTTTGAAGACTAAGATTTTGTTACTCCAAGCTATGCGCATCAACAGAAAACTGAGGGACACTGATTTTTTTGTATATGTATTTTGTGTATTTGTAAAAATGCAAGTATTTAATGGAAGGAGCTATATAGGAATACCTTTTGGGTTTTCATTGACTTGGAAGTATCTACCTATTCAGAGCAGTTTCTTACTGTCATTAATTACACCTCACTAATCTCAGTAGCTGAGCAGAGATGGAGGTTTCAACCCCTGTTCAAGAAAAAATATTATTTTGAAAACAAGACTGCATAAGGAACATAATTTCCTTTGCCATGCAGATAAGTACAGCAAGTTAAAATCAAAGGTTATGCTGATGAAATAAAAACCTGAACTGTTGGAAGTTAGATGGCAGTATTAGCTTACAGTGCACTTCTGATCTGTTGTTCTTTTGTTCAGGTTTTCCTAACACTCTTATCACTTTTTTTTCTTTTGAGAATCTCTTGTTGTGTTAAGTAATATGACTAATCTGTCACGCAGTTTTCTTTTTCCTTCCCCACAGGAGAAATGAGTACAGTGGCGTGTCTTATTTTGGTCCTTTTTTTTCTTTTTCTTCCTACCTCTCTTTGATTTGCAGTCTTAACGTTACCCTTTTTTAGGAACTTCTGGAAGTCGTCTGAGTCATGTTGCTACTCTGTAGAGACTTTGAGCCATATTTGAAGATGAGTGATGCAGCCTGGGAGACCAGAGGGATTCTAAATCACTGCAACTTACAGCTTCCTCTGCCTTCCCAATAGATCAACTACACTTAGTAAAATCTCTACAGATTGTTTT